>NC_137874.1:26833567-27163567 GCF_963924005.1 Protomyctophum bolini | reverse complement strand
TTAAAACGCCTAGTAGCAGACCTCCATTTATCTCAAGACTTTAATCCTAAAGCAAACTGTGGAAGTACAGGAGACAACACCAAAGAAAATACGGCCTCCCTCTCCTTATGTCCACACTGTGTTCCTTTACTCACGACTGTTTGAACATGCTCAAAGGTGACCACTAATGACAAAGGGGAGGTCACTGATTATCAGGCTTCTCATGTCAAAGATCAACTGTGGGCATGAGTAAGCGCTGTTGTCTTTTTCATGTTTCCTCTGCACGCCCACTGGAAGTCAAATGATAAGACAAGTACTGGATGTGGAAATACTCACTCTGGACATCTGAGATCTGCCTCAGAAGAATACTGACAGTCACGCACATTGACGCAGGGATGGCAACATGCAACATACAAAATTATAGCCATATAGAGACTGAGTCACCCCACACGGCTAATTTATACTTCATCGTATGACCAAGTAGCTCAGCAGAAAGAATTCATTTGAAAATCAGATCTTTTGGGTGATCGACACAACCATACGATGATATAACCCAGCCTTTAGTGGCAAACACTGGAGACATGAGGTCATGCTTATGCCATCAGGGTCATGGGGTAACAGTGGCTGTAGTAGGGGAAGTATGTCGCCTTGCTAGCGAAATCTGGGGCGCCCACATGAAAGGGCCTGTGCTGCCAAGAGGAAGAGGCTATGTCTAATTCCACTGGTTACTATTACAGATGTCGGCTAAATTGGAGACTAAAGAACACACTGACTGTTATCCCACAGCAATGGAAACGGCACATGAGGATATGGGCCCGAAGAGATTACTGTGATATCTGTGGAAAGCCATGCTTGGAAAAGCTCATTTGGACTCATGTATTTGTTGGATACACTTGGAAATGGTGTCAATATCTCATCTCAAAATGAGATACCAGGAGATATTCTGTAATAACATAGTTAGTTACAATGCAGACGAATAGAAGTGCACACTGCACAGCGTAACATAATTGCCTGATACGAACCAGTTGTACATCAAATGGAAAACCCATGGCAAGAAAAATGCAATCCTATAAACTAAATTGGTGCTACCCTTTGAATTTCTTTAATACTTATTTAATATGAGACCTTTAATATGAGTACCATAAAACAAGATACAGATTCAGAACAGACAGAAGTGTGAAATAACCAACAGTCAAATAACCACTCAACCCCTAAGAGACTGAAGCCTTTCTCACATGTTACTCAATGAGTTGCATGACAATTCCTGCTCAAATTATCCTTACTTCCATTTAACACCTTATGTACACTAGGCTTCTCTGTTACTCAGGGGAAAATATGCACCAGCTCATTTCCACCCACAGCCAAAAATGTCAAGCTTCACAGACAACGGTTTCAACAACCAGTTGTCATGCTCTGACTTCATTATTTACTTTCGTATCTGTATGTATAGGATTTGAACCATACCCCTTAATGTTCCTGACAGTCACCTCCCTACCATTTTCCATCCTCCCCCTTCCTAAACTCTCTGGGGATATAAGAAGGTTGGCTTTACTGTGTTGTGACCACCATCCAAAGAAAAATAATGAGCTGTGTAGTCTGTACTGAAAGACCAACAGAAAATGGTAAAAAAGAATTGCTCACAATGCATGTTATAATCTTGCATTCATATACAATGACTATATTATATACATTTATCACAGATTACATTTTCTTATGTCAGGACTGAAAGAATTCCACCCAAGCTCCGAAATGCAAGCATAGTTAATCATCAATAATACAATATACATTTTTAGCAGTAGAAAGGATTCCAGAGCATTGCAAGTATAACTGGTTTTGTGGATTACTGGATTTATAGGCCTTGTACCAACTACACTCACGCTGTCGTGATTCTTTATACCAGGAAAACTGCTTTTTCAGCAGTTAAGGAGAACTTTTAAAGCATCTCATATAGTTGTGTAGATATTAACTACTAATATATAAATGTCTAAAGTTATCCCTTATCTGTTGCTCTATATGTTGAAATGTAAAACAAAAGCTGAGGTTAAGAATTGTGCTATTATCTTATCTTAAATTCAATACAAGTCAGCAAACAGTGTTGTGCAAAGCCCCAGGAAATAATAATGATTATAGCCGCAAGGAAATGGAGGTAAAAATCAAACACAGCCAGTCAGACTGGATGGATCAGCAGAATATACAATAGATACATCTTTCTTCCAGCACCATAAAGAGTTCTGCCTTTTAAGAGGATTATTACGGCACGCACGTCATCTGGGTCTGTGCAAAACAGCCTGTGCTCACACATGAGGGAACTCCACTTGTCCAGAGGGGACATGGCATATTTTAGGGGTGTTCCTGTAAATGTCTGGATTAGTCACCAGCACGCCACAGGTCCATAATTAACAGCTTGACTGAGACATGAAGTCCTTGGAAGCTTTAGATTGCCCAGCAAGAAAGATTAGGCTGGAGTAAGTACCCCGCCAATGTACCCCTTACAGGATGGGGGGTGTCCGGGGGATGGGGGTCCACAAGGTGGGGTGACTGACTGGGGTCGATACAGATCAGTGTGGACCCTAACACACACACACACACACACACACACACACACACATAACTGTCTGTCCAGCGTACCCTCATATTCCCTTGAAACACTTAATCCCGTCCTTATCATAAGCTGTTGGGAGGCTTGGACTGTCTGCAGTGGGACAATTGGTAGAGCATTTTATAGTCGGTTTCCAAGCCACAGCAAATTAAATTAAAGCTGGTGTCTCTTTGCCCCAATCCCTTTAAATCTTATTGTCTTCGTCACAGTAAGTGACTGCAGGTTTAAACGAATGCATCTGTGGACATAAAAGCCAGACAGTGACCCGGGCTGAGAATCGTAACTCATCAGATCGCTCACACTTCCACTCCAATCATCCAGGCTCTAAAGGAGCAGCTCGCAGGTCCATATTTGCTCTCAGAGTTCAATTGATGCTCAGGATTTTACAGTGTGGTTCTCACCAATTCTCTCTCCCCCTACATATATCCATTTAAATGGCATACAAAAGAGAGCACAGAGCTGGCAGAACATCATCTGTGATGATTCAGGTACACATGAAGGACATGCAGCATCATTCCTTCCAGAGTCCAGACCCTCCTCCTTTCTCCCTTTACAGTTTCATAGATGGTCGTAAAACAAATATAGGCTTCATGAAGCCCACCCACTGCATAAACAGTGGAGTCTAAAATCTCCCTCCACCATGTTTAACATTAACCTCTGTCATTTGGAACCATTTTTTTCAGCACCTACAGTACCAAAAACGCAACAGTAGTGTCCTTTGTGCTTGTCCATACCTGGGTTAGGCCGCTGCATGTGTGACTAAAAAAAGACAGCCCACCACGTCTGTTTACCAAGTCCACAGTGTGGAAAGTGGTGGTTGCAGAACTTATGACTGTTTGTGGACCACTGCTCTCGGCAACAGAAGCCACATAAACTTAACAGAAAACAGAAAGCTCATTTTTGGCCATGAATATGTAACATATGGAAAAGTTTGATACATGTATTATAATTTGCGGCCATTAGAGCCAACTATAGTTCTTTTTTATGATTTTAAATGAATGAATAATGACTTCAGTTTTGCTCATGCTAACGCTACAATATGGTAAGCAAGCTGTAAATAATCTAATTTTATTCCTTTGTTTGAACTTTTCAAATAGTGGCCACACCACTCAGATATTTAAGTCTTGTATAAAGTATATTGGCTGTAAATCTATCAAATCCAGACACAAACAACCTTCAACAAAAGGCACTGAGACTTTTGTGGTTCTAACCATCATCTTGGATAAGGCAAGCAGTGGTTTATAAAATGCAATCTGCTTCTTTTTATCTGTGTGTGTGTGTGTGTGTGTGTGTGTGTGTGTGTGTGTGTGTGTGTGTGTGTGTGTGTGTGTGTGTGTGTGTGTGTGTGTGTGTGTGTGTGTGTGTGTGTGTGTGTGTGTGTGTGTGTGTGTGTGTGTGTGTGTGTGTGTGTGTGTGTGTGTGTGTGTGTGTGTGTGTGTGTGTGTGTGTGTGTGTGTGTGTGTGTGTGTGCGTGCGTGCGTGCGTGCGTGCGTGCGTGCGTGCGTGCGTGAGAGAGAGTGAGCGCATGCGCACACTGTGTGCAATTTTCCCATCATTGTTGCAGAACAGAATAGCCCTGGTGTGTGGAACGGCATGGCCCTCTGTCTGTGCGACAACAATGCTTTAGTGATCCACACACTACAATAATAGCTGCTGGTACAAGGACCTTTTGATGGAGCGCCACGGTAACGCTATGGCTCAACGGAACGTGCATTCTGTTCTGTGTCCACTTTCCTGCCTGCCACTGCAGCAATCAGCCCCTCCCAACTCCCTCTCACCTCTTCTTTTGTGTGTGTGTGTGTGTGTGTGTGTGCATTCCCCCCATGTGCTCATGCTCACAATTAGGATCTATCAGTTGAGATGTGCTTTGAGTACCTGCCATTTGAGATGGTTGTAAGAGAAAAAACAAAGCAGAGTGGATGAAGAGGAAGGGAGGGACCACAAAAGTGACAAATTGGCCCTATCACACATGCTTCATCCGCCCCTTTGTGTTCTGTACAAATCCATCATGCTTGTTCTTACAGAGACAGGTCAGGGAGAGACCACGTGGATACAACAGAGGCTATGGTGGTCGTGGAAGAGGTACTATACGAAGCCCGGCAGTGACCCATTCATTATAACACCCCCCACCCCTCTCCACCCTCACCCGCCCCCACAAAAACACTTCCCACTATGAACACAGATGTGCTGCACCAGCACTAAATGACTTATCCGAATATAGTACATGCCGAAGGCAAGGAGAGAGAGAGAGAGAGAGAGAGAGAGAGAGAGAGATAATATATTAGTTGTGTTGTTTTACTATGTGTGTCTGTTGTTTTTTTGCCTGTCATTCTGCGTGACGGTCAGCTGCACATGGTGTCCATACATAATGCATAAATTGAGCATGCAGGTGCCGTGGAGGTAACCCCCATCACATGCATGCACTTTCCCTATGAGGGTTTAACCCAAGACTGCTGCAATCTGCCCCATCAATCAAACCCTTCTTCCTCCCCTCACTCTACTCCTCCGCTCTATCACACTCCTTTGTAACACACACACACACACACACACACGCACACGCACACGCACACGCACACGCACACGCACACACACACACACAATTAATCTGCTCAATAACAGCAGACACTACTACGCGTTATTAGGGGAATGAGCCTCAGAGCCAAATAGAGAAGGTTTTCCACCCACTAATGAGGGGTTTTCTCTGTTGAAGGGATAGGAAGGAAGGAAGGAAGGTGTTGGGAATGTGAGCCAGTCTGGTTGGTTCGTCTGTTGGATCCATGATGTAAGAATGTGGCATTTCAAGATATTTGATGTGTGACTAAGTGGCACTTGAAGATGGTGAGATAAGTTATGCTACTGTACCAACACATACTCAGAATGGATTTTGTTTCAGCAGCTGAAAACCTCAGTCATCCCAAGAGTCAAATGCCTGAAGCTGTGTAGCTGCTGAACTCTAGGATGACAAACAGGACCCAAAGCCTGGGAGGCATCAATTAAGCCATGCTCATGCATTCTTTCACTTGCAATGGTGTGACAAGACAAGAATCAATCAATTTATTGAGATGCCAGATTATGGTCCAAGTTTACATGTCATTTTAGGTTTATAAGCAAAGTGTACAAAGCCAGCTGTAGGAGATGATAGAATGTCACCATACACTTCAGCATCCCTTTCCTTACACAGCATGCTCTCGACACACTCCTCTCTGATCTGGATGCTGCAGCAGTATGTTTAACCCATTTCTTGCCAGTCCAAAGTCTGGATCATGATGGCGCTAATCTTACCACAATATACTGTAGCAATGCCAAAAGGTAGTCTAATAGGGGCTAATTTGAATGGTGATAATCAGATTTTGAGTAAACAACTGTTTTATAAAGGTTTACATAATCCCTGTATAAGGAATGATGCATACATTTGGCTACTACCAATCTACTATTGGATAGAAAATGAATAAATAACATGCAAAGCTAGAAGACATGTGGGACTATAGCCCTATACTCAAATACATTAATTGACTTATATTGAATTATAATTTCATTATTGCATAGAATTACTATAGGCTATGTATGTAGCCTATATTAACATTGCAAGTTAGGCTATACATGGGCCTTCTTCAAATTAAGTAGGTTAGCTATAACCCTAACAAATCTTTTGTTAAAATATGGATTGGATTGCCTTGAAATTGTGGTAAATTAACATGAACATATAGTGTAGGCTATTTTCGCTCGTGAGGAAACAAAAATTACTGTAACCACTCGTTCGCTACAACACATTTCACTATAATGGCAGTGGCACAGACACCTGCATAACTGAATTGCAGATATTGCATTCAAATCTGCATCGCAACAGAACAGCATCGGATATCAAGCCAATACTCTCATTCAAAATGTCAAAATATATTTGAAGCAATTGGAACGATCAGAATATGACATTCGAACTGAAGACAATATCATCACATACATAGAGTCATGCTACACAAAGCGGTCAGGTTCAGTGACACCTCCATAGAGTAGCCTGATTGATTTACAATCAGCCTATAGGTGACTGCTCATTATTTTCCTATGATAGGCTATAGCTACTAAGGAAGTCGTATATTGATCTAATCACTGTAGGCTATTGTTCCAAACAATAGCCTGGTATCATGTCAAGGGAAGAAAAGATAAAACGATCATGCCACTGCTCAAGTCCATGCGCGTGGGCAAAACCCATTGTTTGATTTGTCTCACAGTTGAGGTGCGCATGGTGTGGTGGTGACTGACAGGATCTAAAATATCAGGATGTCGGCTTGGGAATGGGATATGACATATATGAGTTCACTTCAAAATATCTTTAAACCGCACCTGTAAATCCAGATTATGTTCCCTGAAGTGGCCCTAGAAATAAAGACTAAAGAGCCATCAAACGATTGCCTCTAGATAAAGGAAACGAGTGGTGTCTTACCGGCTACAGTGTATCTATCCATGTAATTGAGCACATTCCCAAAGCTGAGGATCCCGGCTGCAGCAGTGGGAGTACGGCATCTGAGCAGCGCGTCACGGAATTTCTGGCCGGGCTTGCATGGGTGAAGGTCCGGGTTGGATTTCAGTGCGGGACTCATGCTGCCCGACAGTGTCTGGACCACATCGGAACTGCTGCAGTCCTCAATCTCGCATCCATCGCTCTCCACACACATCTTCTGGCACGAAAGATCCAGCTCAAACGAGAATGAGACACACCGTGGAAGAAAACTGGGAAATCGGAAGAAAATGCCCAGCGGTGATGAATGGTTTTAAAAATAATTAATCGCGTGTATAATGTTGTCATAAGTGTCTATGCGCCCGCCGCTCGCTCTGGCCTGGATGATATGATGAGACTGTGACTGGCTTTGCGGGTTTGCGCTCCTTAGTTTTTTCTAAGAGCCATGGAAGTGCTAGTGCAGGGGGTGTGACCTGGCTGAGTGGCTGTCAAGAACCCCGCCCCCTGGAGTCCTGCGACGAATGATGGAGCTGGCACCTGATGTTCAGTACAGAATGCGGGGAATTGCAATGTGAGAGCAGTGCTGCTGCTGCTGCTCTATAGCCTGTGCGGTCACAAATTATGTTGCTGCTGTGCTGACAGTCGAACGTCGTGATCATGCGCGACAGCTCTTTCTAGTGTCATTGTTATTTTTAAGGGGACAACAATGGGGAAGGGGCAGTAGGCCTACAGTAGTATGGCAGGAGAGAATGGAAGGGATTCACTAGGCGTTTCGAAAGTTTTCGAAAGTGACAGCGAGAATGTTTGGAACCTGTTCAAGATAGAAATGACAGGCAAAAGTGAACTGACAGTGCTTTTAGCCTTGATGTGCTTATTGCATATTCAGTAGCCTATATGAAATTCGTGCAATTATATGTGCACCGAATAAATCTTCAAGGCCCTGACAGCATAATTGCATGAAGCAATGGCATGTGTTTCCGTCTTATTTGTCATTTTCACATGTACACATGTGTTAATTTAATGTTCAGAGTAGTAACTGTAGACTTCTGTTCCTACACAATTAGGAAATAAATGGGTATCTTATCTATACTATCCAGTGACGGATAGTGGATAAGATACCCATTTATTTCCTAATTCCTATGCAACCAAGCATGTTTACTACAGAACACAGTGGCCAGGAGGATTGCAGATTGTCTGCAAGCAGGAGCCACCCACAACATTATGTTGTGTTTATTTCTTTATCAGCTGCTGATCATGTGCCAGTGTTGTTATTTTACACACCATTGCAATCAGTCATGCATTATGGTGCCGCAGATAGTCAATCGATTAACAAGAAACATGTGAATAAATTAAAATGCTTGCTATTTGAAGACAAGGAAAGTTGTGGAAATATGCAGACACTTGATCATATAAGAAGAACAGTCGTCAATGGGACTGTCAACTGCAAGCTCCACAGTGTCATCTGTACACATTTGAAATGTGAAAATATTATTGGGAGCAATTTTTCAGTGTGCATGTATATCCCTCGCTTTGCTGTTACTTCCTTAAGTCATGTGATGCCTGCTATACAGTATGTGTTGTGCACAAGTGTGTGTGTGTGTGTGTGTGTGTGTGTGTGTGTGTGTGTGTGTGTGTGTGTGTGTGTGTGTGTGTGTGTGTGTGCGTGCGCGCGCGCGTGTGTGTATAATGCGTGTTGTAGGCCTATGCTGAATGTGTATTGTGTATGTGATGCTATATGTATCCCATGTACAGCACACTGATTTTTATTTTCTTGCTCCTTAACTAACGTCCATATCATATACCAAGCATACATATATATAATATATATATATATATATATATATATAGGCCTATTTGTTTTTTTATTGATCGTTCTCTCTTTTCCCCTTGCTGCCCCCATTTATGCTTCCCATTCAGCTGCTATTAAAACAGCAGTTTTAAATTATAGACATTAGTTGCACGCTCTACTTGCGCACAAGTAGGCCATGTAGGCCACACAAGTAGGCCATGTATGGCCTACTTGTGTGCAAGACGCAAGTTGGCACCTCGACAGAGTGCATTTCTAGTTTGTTTCTGTGTTGTCTTGTTGCATGTAATCTGATGCCACCTGACAGACAAAGGTTCCTAACAGATCAATCAGTCAGTCAATCAAACAATGAATCAATCAATCAAACAATCAATCAATCAATCAATCAATCAATCAATCAATCAATCAATCAATCATGCATATAGATGAGGGTTTCTATCCCATCAGCTCTGTTTTCCTTCAGCCACATCTCCACATCTCAACAACACACATATGTAGGTGTCCCTATTTTGGTGTCCCTATTTTGGTCGTCATAGCCATTTTCAAAATGTTTCAAAAATTGCAGATCTACAAGCTCAGCTATTTTTGGCAAAGACATTTGGTGTAGAGGGGGAAAATTTGAGTGGCCCCCGGGGACACTGGTCAAACAGGGCTTAAATGGTTAAAAGCTTTAGAACTTTTTTATGACTGAAATACACCCAATTACGTTTTATGCTGTTATATTCCTCACCACAGAGACAGAAAAAAACAGGCTACAATATGCACATGGAATAAAACCTGCATGGTTCGTAAGACGTGTATGTAAATCACGCAAAGGATAACGATGCAGGAGGAGGAAAGCTGATGAGAGCCTGAAGGCTGGGAGCCTTTTGGCCAGCGCATGGATATCACAGGGATGAATGCATTCTGACTCAACTATCATTTAAAAAGTAGATGTGCGTCTTGTGGTTAAATTATGCTTGTACCTTTCATTGGATAACAAGACAAGCATTCTTATTGCACGCAGTCCGCCAAAATGTTTCATTCGGATAAAAGGTGAAGACTGCAAATTTCAGATGTTTGATGTAACTAGCTGAAACAATGCTGCTTGGCAGGCTCACTTAGTTCTTTCCAATTGATCTTTGCTGGAAAGGTGTTTGCAACAGAAAACTAATAGAACACAAGCCCAATACAACGAGTATTATGCTAAAGCCTTTGAGGGTGCCCCAGCAAACTTGTTTTCTCTCTCTCTCTTGCTGTTGCACCCCATCTCTTATTCTCTCTGACGTGCTTGATATGCTGGTCATGTCTTGGGGATCCTGTGTTTTTCTACACTGCAGAGTGGGTTGATGGACCTGGGCCTGTCTCTTGCTGTATTGTGCTGTGTGCCTGGAGCCATGGAGTCACAGCCCCAGCCTTCCTTCCTGTTTCAACTCAGGGCCGAGCCTCCAGTGCAGGATGGGAGATAACCCCTAATCGCTGGGCTCAGTGCCTGCAGGACGATAAGAGAGACTCCCTCGAAATTCTGACGTAAGGCTGCCAATAAAGTTTAAATGCCCTTTGACACGTGTCTATCAGCTGTGACAGTGACAAAAATTCACTCCACCCCCATTTATGGCAGTCTATATACTTATGGCATTGTTTCTTTTATAGTGTATAACAGTATTAAGAATATGAATAGTTTTCTTTCCCTTTTAGCCATATTGTGGAATTATTCTTATTTGTACATAAACATTCGTTTTTTAAGGATAGTTGTAAAAGCAAGGAAAGTAAAAGCGTGTGCCTCATCCATTGTTTTTTATGTTTATCTCCAGTCAAATAATACACACACAACATTTTCCGCTCCATTCTATGGAACTGTAACCTAGAAAGGGCAGAGAACCAGCGTTCCATTGTGTCTGAGCTCTGTGTATACAGTAAAGATCCTGTATCACACTTTCTGTCAAATGTAACTATATTGAAACCAGTGAGTTGGAGCGGTCACATTGCTTGGTTTTGTAGACATTCCAGCCTGAGGTCAGACTTATCTTGTGCCGACTGCCGAGTACATAAAAACTGGTTACGGTGCTGCCTGGATCACAGGTTCCTTCCTGTTGGAATATACAGGTATCGCTATCATGGATAAAACCAAGCTTTAACAAAGAGATACGCAGAGAGTAAACCTCTGTCTAAAAGCTGATAACCAGAGGGTCTTTTCTTTTTTCTCAGGGCCAAACCCTTATAATGATTAAAGGGAAGACATCGCTAAGTTTGTAGCTGACCAAAGCAATGGTTTCACATGTTTTTAAACCAGATTTTGTCTGACCATATTTCGATATTTTCACATAATTCAGACAGAACAACCCTCCAATCATTCAAGCAAGCCTATCTCATGTATGCCTCCTATGCGATGGACTGTAATGAAGTTGGTACAGTAGATTAAACCATGTTACATTTAAGATTATATCACATACTTTGCCCTCGAGCCCCTGTTGAGTTCAACCAGTTGAGTTGAATATATCCCATTCTTCTGCAATGAATTCTATTCTTAGAATGGTATTATGAGAATGTACATGTCCCATTTCTATATTGGTCCTAATTCATTCATAAAAATAGCAGTGCTAACTCGCTGGGCAATGAGTGAACCAGCTAGCCTGACTCGATTCTTACAGACCAGTGAGCAGAGACCTGGGAAGAGCTTGCATCATATTATGGGAGTTTAAACTGGCAGTAGGGTTGACTCTCTTCAGAAGACAAATTCTAGAATACATTCAGAATGTTTCTTTGTGTGTCATAAAATACTTCAAATGTATGTCCACTCTAACAGTGCCACATCCAACATTATGATTGGTGATTGCATGTCACAAGCTTACGTTACTGTTATCATTGACCCACATTTTTTAACAGTGACACTCAGCATTTAAGGGTGTGCGGTTGTCCTTCTCACCCATGTTGTGAGACGAGTCCACAATGCATCCCTTCCCCTCGTGGAGTCGTAGACATTTGTTTTCGGAGAGTGTCTAGGCTGTAGTCAGGCTTGAGGTGTGGGCTCTGCCATTCTGACCCCTTATGGTTCTCCCTTGACCTCATGGCCCCTGGCCAGTCTTTTTCTCGCATGGATGCACCTGGGACGTATCCTCAGTGATGTATTCCAAGGTCCTCAGGGTTTCGGGTCTTGCAACATCATACCCCTCACTCAGGTGACCCAGCTGGGGTGATCAAGTCCCGACTTACGTATAGCTACCCTTGATCATTCCCATTAGGGAAAAAACAGGGCCACACAATCCGCTGTTCCAGAACTACTCTGCCGGTACTGGGAGGTAGAACCATCCGGCGCGTGGAGGGACTAGGCTCTGTGGGTTGACTCCTGGCCGAGCACCTCCTATGCCTCACCTGATGGCTGTGCACCAGATTCCCAGCACCAGACACTTCATTCGGGAGTGGTGGATTCTGGTGGTGGCTTGAATGGCCCTCCTCACGGAGGACACAGGTTGGGGCGCTAACCCATACTGCTCACCCGGGTGCCTAAATGATCACATATTATACAACATGTAGTGTTGAGGAAGCAATCTGATTGATTGAAATAGCCAACTATACCTGCTTCAACCAGCATGATGGAACACCTAATCAAAACCTAAATCACACCTGTGTGAAGTGAGGGGCGCTCTTACGTATATACATCATCTCGTGAACAACTGAATTTATGTGATTGGTTGGTTAAATTTACGTCATATTTGGCGGACATTTGACCTAATTTCTCCTTTCATTGTCGATGGCAAATATGAGACGTATGGACGGTGTGCGGACAAAAGCTGTAAATAGGAGATGCTAGCTGTGCTGCATGAGTCTTGCAGAGCCGGCTGTTGGCTGAGTGGCTATAGGCTAGCAGTTTGCATGGGACATTTGCCGTTGTAGTGGCTAAATCTGGCATTAAAAATGCCATTATGAATTTCTATTGAATACAATGAAATTAAATTGAGTGTTTTTTTGAGTGGTGCAACCACTCCCTTACCACGCCCACTGCTACACTCTATATGGGTTAAAAAGCACAACGTAAGGTCTATACTAGGATGGGATGGCTATTGTGCTGGTACAGGACTGAGGTTGAGTTCCAGGGAAGCCAGATCACTGTGGTGTTGTGGCTCGTATTTATAGACTGAATAGATCTTTGTAATTATTCTGCTTGCTATGCCTGTCTCAGTGAACCAGCAGCCGTCTTCTTGATCCCATTGGCCAACAGACCTCCGGAACAGGAATGCTAAATACATAGGAGCAGAAAGCACACATGCCATTATAGCACAAACCTCAGTCTTGGCCACACTACCATTGCCGTCCGCATTTGCAATCACTGCTCCACACATACACTACTGTATATGCTTGCATGACAGTGATAAATGCTTCTTTGGACTTTTATCAAAAGCATGGATGAACAGGAAGGAATAATAGTATTGTTTTTCCAATAAAGCTCATCGACTATCCTAACAAACCCTTTTAAGACTAATTACTAAGTCATTTGTACAACATTGCAATATTATGAAGAATAAATACATTTATATTATATCTCTGCTGTCGGGAAGAAACCACCTAACTTCAAAATGTTCATTTTTCAGGAAATGAAAAATTTACAATTTTCAAGAAATTAAGAAAACTTTATATTTGGAAAACAAAGCAATACTGTCACATCAAAGTTGGCGTTGTGACTTTATTATTGTCAATTACTTGCATGAGAGGGAGAGAGGTGGTGGAGCTGAAAATTCACCTATCATTGTCAGCGGGTCAAAAGGAGAGAAGGTGTTGGCCCAACCTCCTTATACACCCCTCCGATTGATATTTATGTATTTAGATTTATTTGTATTTCATAGTTATCATGTCTTTGAAATATCTCGATTATTGTCATTGTTGCGTTGCGTTTGTGAATGAATACATGGGACCCGAATGTATACAAGACCGCAAGGCCTTTTTTCGGTGCTATCCTTTTGGACCAATGCTTTGACTGTATCATGTACTGTTTGCATTTTATATTGTCTAATAATCAAAATCAAAAGTTAGTTGCTTCAGCAGATAGTTTGAGGGTCCAATGGAGTTAAGAGGTTTTGTCCAAAGCACTTTTTACTACTTTTCATTGGTTCAATATTTTTTTAACCAACACACAGACGTAAAGGGTGTACAATAGCAAAAACAAAAAACCTCAAAAATGGGGTTAAGCGGTTTTCAGCAACGATATTATAATTCTGTTATATTGTTCATATCTTATCTTATGCTCTTGTGTACTTTTCCATGCATTTACTGCATGTGACAGAATGTCTGCCTTAATTATCACCCACAATTGAATTGTCTAATCAACACTTTCACTCGGCTGAAAAATATATATTTGGAGCTGTGCATTTTCTACCACAAAGAATAACACCAAAGGCTGTATAACACTTTCCAACACGCAACTCTTTGTGTCATGTGTTTCCTGTAGGAAATGTTAACTGCAATGTTAAATGAGCTACTGTAATGTTATGTAATTTTTAATTGTATTTCTCTATATTAATTTGTATATACAAAAAATACACTATATTTAGTTTTGAAGATACATATCAAATTGAATATTTATTTATTTATTTATTCATAAACAAATTTGTCCACACTGCCTTGAGGTCTATAAACTTGTGAAGATGTCCAGAATTGTAGAAAACGGACAGCATGATGTCACTGGTAAAATAAAGGGCAGGATGATGTCACCAGTTGTTGAGTGATAAGGAGCGAGTGCACATCCACAAAAGTGGTTTTATTCTCCTTTATTTTTCTGATCCTAAAAGGTGGACTAGTCGCTTAATGACTTTGCATTCACTAAATAAATAGCTGACCCTAGATGGGTGAGAGACACATTAGATAACAAATATTTCTCCTGCAGTAAATACAGTACATGGTGCATATACTGTACATTCCATCTAAGTATTCTTCACTGCGCCATTTGTAAAATCCTTCCATTTCCATATAATGTACCACTGTACGTGTTATTTCATGTGAATACGTCAGTTTGGCCATATGCATGGCTGTGGAATGTGACCTATCCCAGAGTAAACATTGACCACATCCGCTCTGCCTCTGGCCCCCTCATTGATCGGCCCCCACAATTTATTAGCCATTGTGACAGTTTCCTGAACAGTCAGGATCAACAGGGGAAACAGGGAAGTATGTAGATAAAGTGTTCTGAAATATGGTGCACACAATACCTATTGTGTTTTAATTACAGGTTGAACTGTTTTTACATACCATTTAGGATACGTGTGCTTGGTTGCTATGCTACATAGAATGTACCCATATGACCTAAAGCCCTACATTTTGTTGTGTTTTTTTCACTTGAAGATCTGTTATTTTCGGCAAGCGACAAAGTATTACGATGAAGTATTTAAGTGTAAAATAGAACCCTTCTCTTGACAAAATGTGCATGCAAAGTGATTTGAGGCATTTTGTTCAAAATATGCCTCTGCTGTAAATTTTAGATGCCAATCAGGATGGAATACCGGTATGAAAAATCCAACACATCCGTCTTGATTAATACATAACTAGTAATGTGTAATGTGTACAAAATCTGTAGAATATAAAAATAATTGTTATTATTTATTGTTTAAAAAAAACTGAAAAAGAAGAACGAGAATAGCCTGTAATAGCACCACCATGAGGCCGATTTGAAAAATGTAGGGTGGCATTTACTAGTTTCCTCACCTTCCGCTTCCATCCTCTTGATATTGTCAAGAGGAGTTCATATCTATGTGTAATTCCATCATTGGAGAACATTTCCTGTAAGAGGTTCTAAATTTCAATATTCCATGTCATCATCAAAGCATTTCTTCTATAATGGAATGGGCCTACACTGTCTATATGTTTGGTTTGGGTTTGGTTAAAACATCTTCCACCAACCCACTCAAACATCATAGGCATGCCATAGGGAATGTTATGACATGTGATGAGTGATGACATGCTGGCGTCGGAGTTGGCAGATGACATTAGACACCTCTTTTGCAGATGTCTGGCAGTTTGCAAGTTGATTGACCAACTGTTGTCATATATATCAGGGTATGCAAACATGGCTTGCATGTCTTAGACCCCTGTCCAAGAATGTACATAGCCCCCTGGGTGCTGTACTTCCCCTGGACACCTTCTGACCTTGGTATTACTGAGACGGCACTCAAGAGTTTCTCCTTCTGGCCCGGACGGCTAGTGTAGCTGTCTGGGCACCTAGGGTCCTAGGCTGGTAATCCAACCTTCTTCCTGACTGGTTGGACCAGATGTCATTGAAAGGTTTGCGTTCACCTGTACCCTCTCTTGACTATAGTTCCCCAGGGGACTGTACTTGACACTCCCATGGCTGCGTCATCTCTGTTCACAAGCTTTCAAATCACTGTTATGCTGATGATGCTCACCTGTTTTTCTCCTTCCATCCTTGCCTCTGAAGAACTGCATGCCTGGCTGCAGACATTTCACAGTGGATGTTTTCTCACCACTTCAAGCTTAATGCAGACAGGACTAAGCTTCTCTTCTTCCCTGGAAAGTCCTGCCCCGTGCAGGATCTTTCCATTTCCAACAACAACAGCAGCCTGGTGGTTCCTGTTCCAACTGCCAAGAATCTGGGAGTTGTCCTGGACAGCTGTCCTTCTAGTCATTTGAACCTGTAGGCCAGTTATTCTCAAATTCTCAAACGGACCCCCAAATTAATATAATCATATTTGTAAATAGTGTGCTAATACCTAATACCCGTCCATTCAAACTCTAGACGGGCCCGTCCCAAAGTTATTAGTGCAGCCACGCCCGGCAGCCAGTGAAAACTAGAGTTCCCAACAGGCCCAAAAATTAAGGCCCGGCCCTACCGGCCATCATCAAACCCTGTACACTCAAGACACTGCCCACGCTGCCACCCTTAACTCTCCATACAGTATATGGAGCTGACCTGTTCTGACATGTCATATGTTGATCTGACATCACTCAAGACACGCTCCATGTATGGCCAGTACAGAATGAATTCCATATGCCAGTGCTTGCCCAGCAGTCTTCCGTCTAAAATCCAATTAGTGTTTTGCCCCTAAGAATTTTGTAACCAACATCCACAGCACTATGCATCTGTTATTAGGTAGGTTTACCTGGTATTCTAGTTGCTTTATAGCACATAACTGGTTTCTTGGCACTCTATATACTTGACTATTTACCATATTGTTTGTTACTTGCGCAAGCAGAGCGCGCAAGTAATAGTTTTCATCCAGGGCGATGTTTGATGCGTATGCACCGTGCCAGTGTCTGACGTAATGACTACTTGTAGTAGTCAAAGTAACCACAGTATACCGCTAATCAACTTACAAATTACATATAGGCCTACATAGAGGCATTTCCTTTAATTCACCCGACACTGATCGACATACTGTATACGTCCCCATCGAAAGCCGTCACTCATGTGTATGAGTAATGACTACTTGTGCTTGATATGGCAGTGGTGTCAGATTACATACATGTATACATGGGGGCATTACCTTTAATCCTCCCGACACTAAAACATATCGTCCTTACGTCACCATCGAAAACCAATTACACCCTGGCATTGGGTCCTTTAATCCACATCTTTATTACGTCATCATTGAGAGCTGTACCAGTTATACCCTGACGTCATATGCTGCTACGATACATACGCATCAAACGGGGCATACGCAAAGTAACCACAGTATACCGCTAATCAACTTACAAATTACATATACATAGAGGCATTTCCTTTAGTCCACCCGACACTGTACTTGCACGCTCTACTTGCGCACTAGTAGGCCATTTATGGCCTACTTGTGTGCAACAAGCAAGTAGGCACTCGACAGAGTGCAGTTCTAGTTGTAAATTGTAACCGGTCACAAAGCTCTACCGACATCTCAGCTGCAGGGTTCAATGAGCTAAAGTACACACGTGGGTGGAAAAACATGTGCATTGCAATATTAGCTATTATAATGATTATGATGCTATGAAATCCAAGAATGCTGGTCCATCAATGGTATCACCATAATTGGTTATAATGTGACATTACCTCTAATGGTGTTTATTATTCAGCTCACATGACACTGGTTGGTAATTGTGCTTGAGGAGGTACAAAAGACCATTACGTTTGCAATAGTGCCTTGACATGTGGGATTTGTGAACATTTTCTTGTCAGCTCTACTGTACCTCCCTGATGTTTTACATCTTGAGTCTGGTGCATATTTCCTACAATTCCTCTTAAATTCCATTCTCTTCTATTGTTGTTACAGCATGGATGTTTTGGCTTTCAATACCAATGTTTATGATGGACCACTGCCATCTAGTGGAGAACAAACGGTAATATTTTGAATAGATACCCACTGGGGAGAATTAGGAATAAGCTTGTCGTTTATTTGTATAAAAACACATCATGGCCAACATACAACTAATCTGAATCATACCCACACTGACAAGGATAGTGGGGGAGAGATTTGGAAGTCTCAAAGAAAACGTAATATGGAGGATGCTGAATCTCCTATTTGAACTACATCAGGTGAATACAGTACATGTTTCCGGCCCCAGGCTCACTCTGGTCCTCATTAGCAGGCAGCAGCTGCATGTTGTCTGGGACATTCATTGAGGGAAAGGTCAGTCCGATGATGCCCAACGTAGCTGCCATGGCAAATTCAGCATAATTCCTGCCTAGATTGATTTTGGGCCATATGGGTATATCTGCAAGTCAAATCGGTTGCTTGTGCATGAGCAGGTGTCAGCAATAACATCACAAGAGGCAGGTCAATGTTATGAATGTGCCCCTTTTGTACATTTGGAGAATGTGAAATCTGTTTTGGGGATGGAATGTTCCTTGCTAAAAATGATTGAATTCCATTTTCATAACAATGCATTGAGAGACACCCATGTATTGTACACACCAGCACACGCACATGAGTAAAAACACACACACACACACACACACACACACACACACACACACACACACACACACACACACACCCCAATGTATTGTACACACAAGTTCATGCGCACGCACGCAGGCATGCAGTCGCATACACACACACACACACACACACACACACACACACACACACACACATACACACACATGTTCTGCTGCACCTCAACAATAGGGGAGCGCCATAGTCAACCTCAGGATGTGAACCAACGATGTTCCGGTAACAATAATTCATTAGGTTACCACTGCTTCCTAGACAGACAGACAGACAGACAGACAGACAGACAGACAGACAGACAGACAGACAGACAGACAAGCAGATTATTATTATGACTTTTTTTTTTAACCAGGACAGTATAAAGAATGAAACTATTAATGACTGACACCTTTTTTGTTAAGAACCCCTGTAGAGAGGCCAATTAGCTCTGCAAATTATCACTGGCACAATTTATACTGCTCATTGTGCAGTATGTACAGTACATAAAGTAAAGTAGTAAAGCCTCAAAATGGGCAAGACAGACGTACAGATCTTCGAAATGTCACCAAATTGGATTAGAAATGTTACAAGATCAAGAAGCCCTGTGTTAACGAAAACTAGATTGTTAATATTTCAGTATCCAGTGAAGACAAACAGCACCACCCAATGGGAGGATACCATTTCAACAGAGTTACATTGCTGTGCACTTTGCACTGAGTTGCTTCATTTGAAAGCACCTGTTTTCCTGTTGTGAAATGGTTACAATGACAGTAACAAGACAAAAAGGGAACTTGCATGGTCATTGCTCAACTCAAAAGAAAGAAAATTAAGTTATCAGCACCCATTTGTATCTGATTACCTGGGATGACAGGGCTTTACTGTGGCAGCCACAGTGAAAGCCCTGCGTGCGTGCAAATATTCTAGTGTATATTATTATTAAGACATTCAAGCTTTACCCCAGTATTGGACTCCATGGTGGACTCAACCCTAGACTCAATCCTCTGTGGTGGAGGATGTCCTGGAACATGAAAATAAACACATGAGCTGACTCAGCACCAAATAAACCAACTAGGAAACAAAGTTGTTATAGAGGGTACAAGATCAGAGACCTAGGCGGACCACAAAGACTCGACCTCATCACTGGTCATCTAAATCTCAAGGCACGTCTGTATTCATAGTGAAGATTTTAGGGTATAATATCTGTATTGGGAAATGAGTGAGCACAAAGTAGGCTACTGATACAGTAAATTAAAAAATAATTCACAAGTTGTCTTTTTGCATACCGGTAGTTGTATTCATTGCAATAATATTACCGTGTGCCTGTCACGATATCCCAAGGCACTCCTGGTACAGTCCAGTGTGCCTCAGCAGACCATTTGAGAATCAAGCTTAGTGGTGCACTCACTGCACTGGTGCCTGGCCTTAGTCAAACTAACTAGCAGAGTAGAGTAGAGCTTAGTGTTGCCTGGCCTTAGTCAAACTAACTAGCAGAGTAGAGTAGAGCTTAGTGGTGCCTGGCCTTAGTCAAACTAACTAGCAGAGTAGAGTAGAGCTTAGTGTTGCCTGGCCTTAGTCAAACTAACTAGCAGAGTAGAGTAGAGCTTAGTGGTGCCTGGCCTTAGTCAAACTAACTAGCAGAGTAGAGTAGAGCTTAGTGGTGCCTGGCCTTAGTCAAACTAACTAGCAGAGTAGAGTAGAGCTTAGTGGTGCCTGGCCTTAGTCAAACTAACTAGCAGAGTAGAGTAGAGCTTATGTGGTGCCTGCAGGCCTTAGTCAAACTAACTAGCACAGTAGAGTAGAGCTTAGTGGTGCCTGGCCTTAGTCAAACTAACTAGCAGAGTAGAGTAGAGCTTAGTGGTGCCTGGCCTTAGTCAAACTAACTAGCAGAGTAGAGTAGAGGCTGTACAGTAGTCTATACAATATATACAATGAAGAAGAGATCACATTAGTCCAGTCCTGTCAACACTACATAGTACATTGGTTACCAGTATCGTTTAGAATAGATTTGAAAGCACTTTTATTTGTTTATAAAGCACTTAATAACCTGACATCTTCGTATATTAAGGATTCCATACTTTTTTAATGTTCACACTAGAACACTCGGGTCTTCATCCACTCTTCTATTAAAATTACCCAAAGCTCAACATAAGAACACCGGTGAGGCCGCTTTCTGGGTCTATGGCCCCAAGTTGTGGAACACACTACCACTGCACCTTAAAAGGGCGACCTCCCTTGCTGTTTTTAAGAACGAGTTGAAAACTAATTTTTTTCAACTTGTTTAGATTTATCTTGTGTTCATATTCAACGTTCTGATACACATTTCCTTACCATTTTTTCTTTTTGTATTGCTATTTTTATTTGCTAATTTGTATATATTTTGTCTTGTATTGACCTGCTTTTTAGTTTTTCGGCATTCCGCTGCTTGTTATTTGTTTTATGTGAAGCACTTTGGGTTGCATTTTATGTATGAAAGGTGCTATATAAATAAAGTGTATTATTAATGTAAAAGCACCAGACTGGGCTGAGTGTGACAGCACATTGTTGGGCATTGACGTAATCCTAATCAATGCACAAAGGATAAATTGACCATTCCCTCACCCACTGAGGGGAGAGAGTCTCTGTCATAACAACATGAACCATCTTGCCTCTCTCTTCAATGACCTGAAACTAGAATTACTCTGAAAGAGCATTAGGTTTGTTCGGGACTTTCCTTGGATACCAGAATTATGCTGAAAGAACATGATGTTTGGGACTTTCCATAAATAACTGAATTTCCTAATCGTAATATCTACTTTGTGATTAAATATACTGTGGCATGCATAGCAAGCAGCTTAATTTGAGAGTCTGGAAATAAAAGAGAAGTTTGATCCATAATCCTTGCTGGGTTACGTCTGTCCAGTGCAGGCCTACCGAGCCCTGTTACAGCCATGTTTGTGTAGCTGGCAAACTGATAGACACAGTGACAACCCCAACAGCATGGTGAGAATATGGCTACCTCAAATGCCAACTAGGAAAACTAATTTCTCGTTCTCTATCATGTGTGGCCTCTTTGCCTCTGATTCACTGGAAGTGGAATTTGTTGTCTTCTGTGCGAAAGGGAGCAGTATAGGAAGTGAGTTGCAGTGGCTTAGCAGAGAGGAAGGGCACAAAGAGGGCATTGTCAGGGGTTGTCCTTGAGAAAGTATCACGATTTGTGGCCTCCAAGCAATGACTGCGTCATTTGCGCTAACACAACACAATTGCAGACTCTCAGTCCCATGCCAGTCTCTCATACTGAACATACACAAGCTGCCATGCACACAAACATTCACACACTCACACAACATTATGCATTCTTAGAATTGTTTCTACATTGCCCAAAAAACAAAAGCAGTTGTTTTGGAAAGAACTATGCAATTTAAGCCATAGCAATTTAACCAGTAAGACAACCTGAGGGCGTCTTACTGAAGGGCGTTAATAAACTTAACTGAAGTGAAATGAGGTCAGTGTCTTTATATATGGAGATCCAGGTAGTCAGCTCCACATATGGAGATCCATGTGTTGTACCAGCTTGGTTCATTTGCAAGTCTGAGTCGTGTCGCGGCAACCACAGTGGTTGGACTGACAACCATATATGGAGATCTAAGGGTCTCCATCATGTCACAGGGCGTGACCATATATGGGTGCATGATGTCACGAGGCGTGACCATATATGGAAGCGTGATGTCATGAGGTGTGACCATATATGGAGGCGTGGCATGGGTGACGCAATAAACGAACGGGAAATGCAGGTTTTCATAGTAAATACGACCTACTGTACGGTCGCAACAATATTCTGTCTTGGGAAGACTGGAAACATTGTCCAATTACCTTTGGCCAATGAATCAGCTGCTTTCCTGTCTTGGGTAATGTAGAGGGCAGTCATGAGGAAGAACAAACCGCCCAGGACTCCCACAAAGGGACAGAGAAGGAAGCTGTACTGTAGACTGCGGAACTTCCACTCATACGTTTCAGGGTTGTACATACCTATAGCGTCAGATATCTAGAGAACAGCGTGAAACCAAAGAGGTAGCGGTCAGTGATATATATTGTAGATACAGCAACACTTGGTTTACCAAAGAGACAGTACATTGTCGCAACATATCCACTGTTACTGTTAGAATTCTGTTGAATTACGGAACACAACATAAAGGGGTCAGACTAATATGCATGTAAGCTAAAGAAGGAATTTGAATCATTTTTTAAGCTGACCAAAGAATATTGATGATTTCTCACCATTCCTATTAGGTAGGGACTCCCTGCATCACCCAAGAGATGCAACACCATAATCTGAAGCGCCTCGGCTGTGGCCCTTCTGGTTGGCACAACAACATACTGAAGAACACAGGCATTACATAATGATACAGTCACTCTATATATTCAAGCAGACTTCTGATTCTAGCCATCAATGCAAAACTCACCAGCAATATATCGGCCAGTATGGGCCAGTTCAATGATAGCAGTGTCTCTCCAATGAAAATGAACACCTATAAAAACAGATGTGATTATGACATTAATCTATCTTATTTCCTCCAATACTAAATGTTACCCTCAATGGCTGTTAATAGAATACTGCAAATGGAAAAAGGGTGAATTCCTTACATAAGTGCCAGGGATGTTGATTGATGCCAAGAAGATGGCAAAAAAGAAACAAGGGGCTGATCCCAGCATGCCCACAGCACAGATGATTGGATCAACATTGGGCACTTTGTCCCTCAGGCACCTGGAAAATGTGGTTCCAAGACACACACCTAAAATGCCTGACACCACTGTGACGCCACCAAAGATGTAACTGTTCGGGGGAGATGAAGTGGATTGTTCCATTAAAATCCCTCACATTTGAACTAATTGATGTAAAGATGGGAGAGGTGGATCAAGGAACGCCCTGCTCGTACCTGTCTGAGTTGTCGCAGGGCTCCTGGGTGCAGGGCGGTCGGATTCCCTGTGTGACCTGAGCTCTGGACAGGAAGGTGGGCGTCCAGAAAGCTAGGGCTCCGGTAAAGAAGGCCATGGCTGTCACTCCCATCGTCGACCACACAAAACTCTTACTGGAGCATCAGAGGGACAATTAATACGTACAGTAAATAGGAGGATGTGAAGGCAAATCAGTGTCAATTTAATTTAGTGAAAGCAGTAGTGAACTGCTTACTTCTTCAGAAGGTATTTGATGTCTTCTAGGTATGAGCTCTGTCCTATGATTCCCTCTCCATTGGTTTCTGCTGCCCCTCTTGGTGGGTTGGGGCATAAGAAGATGAGCAGGACAACACCCACTACACCTAAAATGGGATTGACCTTATGACACAAATAATTGTATCACATATTGTGAGTGCCCAACCAGTTTATATAGAAGCAGATTTATGTATTATTATTTTAAGATCTGAAACAGTCTACTATTATTTAATATGATGTTATGAATCTGTTTACCCTAAGAGCCCAACGCCAGTCCCCTGTGAGAGTGGCTATGGATGATCCCGTTATATATCCAAGACCACTAAGAAAAACAAAACGCACAGTTGTATAACCCCTTCCAAGTCCTAAACACTCCAAAGGGATTAATTAATACAAATTATACTGGCCATATCTGAAGGTGTCTAACCTGCCGACAGGAATGAAGATGTAGAAGGCAGCGATCATGATGGTCCTCTGACCTCCAGTGAAGAGGTCTCCAATGATGGTGGGAGCAATAGTGGAGTAGCTGGCTTCTCCTGTCCCGACCAGAGCTCTCATCAACACCAAGAACCAGAAATACTGAAAAGAACATGGAAGTTAAAGGATGGCACCAACTGACCCATTGCAAAAACATATATACGATATATACAAAAAGGACTTAAATTAATTTGATTATTTTTAAATCATCAATGGTTATGCCAAGAACAGACTGATTAGTGTGAAAATAATGAGCACTACTAGGTAGAAATCAGAAAGGTTGTACTAGTACACTACACACCATCTCTAGGTACTGTATATTTAAATGTATTCCATCCTTCCGTTTTGAACCTGTATGTATACTACATTTGACCTTAAAACTGTTTTGTTGCAAGGAGTTGTGACTAGTTGCATTGGTGCGGTTTGGGCTGAAAGCATAACATAATTCTAAGCAGAAGCAGTGTTACCCTAGATTAGAATGTCATTTAAATGGAAAGATCAAACAAATGGCAGATGAAAGGTGCTTCTGTTCTTGAACAGTACATGTGTACGCACTAAATTCTTGAGGTTTCAATTACCGACTCGCTGACAAAGGAGCTGCTCAAGGTAGTCACAAGCCACACACTCAGGCCAACAATCATGATAACCTTCCGGTTGTAGCGGTCCCCAAGGTAGCCAAACAGAGGAGCCAAAAAAATGAAACTGCAGATGAAAACTGTAAGTATGTTAATATTTATGCAAACTATCTCTGAGATATGTCTATCTCATAATTTGACATCATTCACTTGCAACATGTTGCCACAGATTGATTGCAACCAAGCACACACTCCAAACTAACAATGATTAAATGTATCGGCCTACAGTATGTATCAGAAGACATACCACCTAACTTCACATTTTGGCTTAGCAAGAGTAGAGGTAAAGTTTCAATACAAATAAATCATTTAAATAACAGAAGGTCATAGAATTTATTTGACATTCAAATACTATTAGCCTCTAAGATGGCTTGTAGGTGTTGGACCGATAAACCATAACCATTGCCATACAAATGTAACTTTTACATTCTATTATCATTCAAGCAATGCACTAGTGGAAACAGTAAAAAAGTGCTTGAGAATGTAGTTTTGCATTTGACTGCATTGTTATACCTGTCTGTAGAAGTCCAGATGTGCTGTCATTTATATCAAAGAATTTCTGTATGTTGAGAAGGACTCCTTCATGAAAATAAAGATTCAAAACATCATGTTAAGTCTGAGCGACGCTGGTGCGCAATAACTTACAAGTATAAATCACCATCAAACAAGAGGTTATTATGCATACAGAACACTGTGGATGACTGTAAAGAAGAGGGGATCATTCAACCTGCTATTGTGTATCGATCCATGTAGTTGAGCAAGTTGACATAACAGAGCACAGCCACTGCTATATACGAGCGCACAGGTGATACGACTGGTTTCACCTCTGTGGCTGGTAGAAGTGAGGAATGGCTATTAACAATGGAACCATAGCGTGGAGTAGGGCTGTGACTGTTACTCAGATGGGCTGTCCCTCCATCCTGCTGCAGCATCACTGGTCCATTCGACTCCATTGTACCAGGCTTTTATTCACCTGCAAGTAGAATATGTTGAACAGTGGTTGGTTATGCATAGAAGGTAGACCTTTATTAATTCTGTCTGAATTTCAGTTTAATCTACACCAAGCTAGCTAATGGCTGCTCAGGTGATGGATTGTGGGGTGAACTGGTGACCATCTGATTTCTACCCACTAAACTATGGCCGCTCCTAAATATATGCTATATACGGTATATAATATTATATATTACTTTAGATGTAGGCTATCATTTGTCTAACCTCAGAGCTGGGATTTGATTGTGACCTGTGTGTTGTAAACAAGTCTAACCCTAACCTCCTAACATGACTTTTTTATTTATTTTTTATGTTTTTATTGCGGATTTCGCCTTTATTTAATATTTTTTTATAGAGGGACAGACAGTAGGCTGACAGGAAATGGGGGAGTGACATGCAGTAAAGGCTGTCGGGATCGGGAGTCGAACCCGTGGCACACTGCCAGACTCTGACTACCGGCCAAAGTGCCTGGACCGCTGAGCCACAGCCCAGGCCTAAACATGACATTTTGATTGAGTTATTTAAGAATACCATAGAGTGGGGATTCTGGGGAAGTACATGCACGCACGCGCACACGCACGCACGCACACACACACACACACACACACACACACACACACACACACACACACACACACACACACACACACACACACACACACACACACACACAGTCGCGGACAGTTGTGGACAGCTAGACCTGTCACTTTGAACTCAATAATCATGTATATAGTATACAGCACTCAAGTTGAAACATTGTTGGCTGTTTTGCAACTTGACCATGGGATGTTTTGACACCCAAACGATATCACTCAGGGTTTGTATTTAAAGATGTGTTGTGGTGAAGGTTTTGAGCCACAGTGAAAAAGGACAAGCTACAGGTCACCCCAGTAGTTAACCCGGAGAGTGCGTTGACCACATAATTGCTACATCTCTGTTTTTCCAGCTGGAGATCAGTGCTGCATATAGCCTTCCATCTCTCTGCTCTCAATTACTTGTCTTGTTACAATGCTAGAGTACATCTATCTAAATCTAAATACAGCAAACACTGCCCAGACAATAAACAAACAAACTAATTAATAACAAATAAATACATGAATATACAGACGGGTGACAAAATTCAAGGAAAATAAGTGGAGGATGTCGAGTGTGTGTGTGTGTGTGTGTGTGTGTGTGTGTGTGAGCGAGCGTCGCTGATCGAGATCATGGTGTGGCCTTACTGACCTGCCTCACTCTCTAATATTGTTATCTATAAGTTACTATGTGTGCAATTTGTGAGGGGAAAAACCTGCACAAAGCGTTGCAAAGCTGCAATGGCTGGTTTCTTGTGTGCGTGTTATTCCACAGGCATTTTTCAGGCTTTCATAGGCTGTGATCTTCTTTCGAGGGGACATACATGCAGTAAATACATACTGTATTCATACATACATAATAATAATGATGAATCCTGTTCTAGGCCTACTGTGACGTCATATAAAAGGAGTATTTACTGGATGTACACAAGTAATATCAATGAGAAAGAAAGAAAAAGCTCTATGCTACACAGTATAATCAGTCTACAGTAAGATGCTGTAGGCCTACATACTTGGCTACAGTCCCAGCTGCCCACAGTGATGTGTGGCAGCCTGGGTATTATTAACAGACTAACAGTCCTATCTGTGAACAAAATATCCTGGGATTGAATGGGTGAATTTCATGAAACTACAGTGAGTGTATGCTGTATACTATTATAGAGGTCTGCTTTTCTTTGTTTTCCTATCATTGTTTTGTTATCATGTTGCTATGCTGCTGCATATGTCCCAAGGAGCCAAAACAAAAGTAACTATTTTTTTTATTACAGTATACACAAGACATTTGAATCCTTCAACCGTATGAAAAATCTAAATGTTTTTTCACAACAAAGTTTAGCAAATGAATACCTCATTTTAAACACAGCCCCTTGCTCTGTGTATACTGAATGGTTTCTGGAATGTCTTCTTATGGTGTGTAGTCAATGCATAATTCAGCCCAGTTTGGAGAGTCCATTGCATTGCCTGTTGCCAATGCAATTGAAATGCAGCTATTAGTTTCACTTTCAATTTCTTTGCAAGCAAATGGTCTATAGTACTATAACTCAATTGTTGGCTGCTAAAATCCATATAGCAGGCTCTGTAGAGTCTTACAAACACATTGAGTTTGAAACTGTCTATCATATTCTGTGGTTCTGGCAGTGTTTCAATATCAACACTATACATCTAATAACATATGTATTGTCTCAAAATAAAACTTAAGTCAAAACCAGCCTTACCTACAAGTTAATGAAGTCTTGACGTGATGTCCTATTCACCACATCCCATATTAGTATAGTTCTCAGTGATTAAGGTAACTCACACTGTATATACCAGGCTTGAAGAGGTCCAACAGAGATCTATCTCCCTGGGACTCTAATATGCTCTGTGTCATATTAGGTTAGCAAAGGGACCAGCCCCCTTCTGGTCTGGTCATGCGCTTTCACACAGATCACCCATGTGATGTAATGTTGTACACTTCGTCTGTCTTCTTCTTCTTTTAACTCTTTGTGCAATGTCCCTGGCCACTAGCGTATGCCCTTAATCAATACTGTTTCTACAGTATACTTATTGGTGTGTAATAGTTCTGCAGTTCTGCTAGTAAATATGTACAATAACTTATTTTTTATTGTCTTTGAAATGACCACTTCCCTAAGATAACCTACAGTAGGCCTATAACTTGTCATCGCTTTGCAGTAAATGCAAAGAATAATAGGTGCTATATCAAATTATGTCAATATTCTCACTCATACTTCTTGGGTGTGAAAATAAATGTTGGCATGTGTCTGAAATTACACATCAAATTAAGATCATTAATGTGTCTGTCAACTTGGGACGCTGACCATGTTGGATCATACATTCAGTATTCATACACCAAGCCACCAACATTCAGTAATGGATAAGGGATTTCAAAATGAAAATCGTCACCGTCCTAATAAAGTTTTTCAAGTTTCTCAGAAAACAGAACAAAATTAACCAAATAAATACCGGTATATGATATATCTTAATCATTTCACAGTTTATGACAATATATGACTATTGACATACCGGTACATATAAGTCTATTATATATTGAGGATTAAATTACAAACACTAGAATGGTGCCACTGGTCATCATTCATGACAGTCTTGATGATGCACGCATTCGCAAACTGTACACCCGGCACAGTAGAGGGCGCTATACGCTATATACTTAGAACTGTAGTGAAATTCACATCATGTAGAAGAAGGATGACGAGCTTGTTGCTAAACATAAACTGAAGAGAGACTGTTTATTGAACGTTAAGTTAACGCTGCCGTGTCGAAATATTCACATTGAACATATCTGTGTTTAAGGTCGCTGAAACATGACGGAGCCCCAGTCGGTGTTGTTACTAAGAAGACAGCTGGCAGGTAATATAAAACCGTTATTGACAAATGCATATCGGCTAACAGATAGCCAAGCTAACCAGCTAGCGTGATGCTAACGTTAGCTTTGATTCAAGTGATGCCGCTGGCTGGCGCAAAAACTATTTCTGTGAACCAGAAGGTCCTACTGTGTCACGTTTACAATACTTGCAATGACATTGCAAGTATTGTAAACGGATTATAATTGTAAATCAACTTTACGTCTTGTTGTCATATACACTGTAACTTAGACCCGTTTGCTGTGTCTGTGTGTAGAGAGATAAGTTGTTTGTTAATGCTGCACTACACAGTGTCTGCACACCGAACCGCTGTCAGAGATATCAGCTAACCTGGGCTGTTTATGTACACCTGGCGAGTTAAATGACACCAGACAGTTAGATAGAAATGTATGTCCTCTGGCTCCTCTGCTAAAAGGTAAACTGGACTGCTTCGTTGTTAAACCAACTAATCATGTAGCCTAGCCAAGTGACTCACCGTTGTTGTCAAGCTACATGGCTAACGTTATCAAGATCACACTGCCTGTCCCATTGGCTGTTTCTTAGATAGTGTCAGCTGCACATACCGTAGTTCTCAATAAGTTAAACACAAAAAACAGTTCTGAAAAACACATGAGCAGCAGTAAGAGCACCATCCTCATCAGCAACACTGACCCAGTGCCAGCCCTGAGCAATTTGGTTCCCTAGGCAGGATTTTCCTGGAATTTCACAGGAATCAACGGGTAATCGGGCTAACCAGCCATGGTCTAAAACTAAAACTGCTACGAGCTGGCTGCTGGAATGCTTTTCCAGACTCTAGTAGATTATAAACAATGCCCAACTCAAAAAAGGAAAAACCTCGCACAGTAGGGGAGGGGTAAGAAAAGCCCTGCCAAGTAAGTGAGGAGATGGGAAGGCGATGATAATCACAGCCACATACTTCTATGGGCTGGGATGGTACCTGTCAGCAGGAGGAGTAGGATGAAGCTGATGGTGGATCCTCACTGGTAGGTGAGTCAGTAGGATACAACAGCAGTGACAACACACAAATGTGTGCGGAGAGGAATCAATTGGCATAACGACTAAATTGGGGAGGAAAAGGGGTAAAATAAGTCTTACATCGGACTTGCCTAATCATGCTGAGAGTGAGACCCTACAATATTAGTTTCTGCGAATGTTAATTTGTGCTGCACTGCCTCAATCCACTATTCGTTGGATTTCACCTTCAAACCCTGGTAGTGTTTTTAGCAACCTTATCATAGTGAATGTGGGTCCCTCTGGCCCCTCCCCATGGGTACACTACACGACATTTAGCAGGAGATCTATGAACTTTCTCAGTGTAGACAATGTGTATAGTATACTGTGTGTGTACTAGACCCTAGTGCCTACTCACCCCTTACAGTAGGTGTCATAGCTACCCCTTCCTACCTCGCTGACCACAGAGCTCTGCTCTAGCCGGCTCACTCTGACTGAGCCAGAGTGTGGGTCCATTTCAGCTCACGCTCATAGTTTCGTTCAATGCAGGCGTAAGCAAGGCGTCTATTCTCTGTCCTAGGCATGTTGGAACATCATTCAAACATGCAGCTTCTAGTGGACTCTGAGTCAGTTAGACCCCATGATCTACTACACCTTGCTTTTAAAATGTAGGCCTAATCTGTATCTGCTATCTATATTAAGTTATATATTTATAATACTTGCGCAAGCAGAGCGCACAAGTATTGTGGTCGGCTGGACATGTACGTATGGTATGCGTGGTAGGTGTATATATATATACTGGATGTTGATGGTGACGTATTAAGATATGTTTCAATGTCGGCGAATCGAGTTATACCTGCCTTTTGATGGTGACGTAATTAAGGTTTCAGATTACATACATGTATAATTTTTTTCCACCCAACATTGAAACGTATCATAATATGTCACCATCGACAGCCAGTTATAACCCGACATTGACACGTATCTTAATTACGTCACCATCAACATCCAGTATATATACCTACCACGCATACCGTACATACATACGCCAGCCGACCACAGTATAGTACTTTCACCTTACATACATGTCATGTATACATACGTTACCTGTTACCCAACCAATATTGAAAAGTATCGTAATTACGTCACCATCAACATCCAGTTATACAATGCGTTTCTTTAAAGGTTTATTACTTGCGCAAGCAGAGCGCACAAGTAATAGTTTTCGTCCAGTGCTTCGATGCGTATGTCATCGTTTGATGTGTATGCGCCGTGCCAGCGTATGACGTAATGACTACTTGTGCTTGATATGGCAGCGGTGTCAGATTACATACATGTCTACAAAGGCCATGGGCATTACCTTTAATCCTCCCGACACTAAAACATATCGTCATTACGTCACCATCGAAAACCAATTACACCCTGGCATTGGGTCCTCAAAATAGTGTCAGACAGGTAAATACTTTTCAAGTAAGTCGTAGAGCTGTATTCTAGAGAGCCAGGACAAATCATCAGCATATTCCTGAGCAGACAGTTTGTAGCGGTCGACAGTACTTGCGTGCTCTGCTTGTGCACTAGTAGGTCATTTATGGCCTACTTGTGTGCAACAAGCAAGTAGGCACTCGACAGAGTACAGTTCTAGTTAGTTTTAGGTGATAAGGTGACCACCGAAAACTGCATGACGTCACGCCGTGGTGGTCACCCAAACACATCTATCTGTTTTACTAATAACAATTTTAGTTGCCACCATATTACCTAAAACTGGTGTATGAATAGGCCATAAGTCAGCCAAGTATAAAAACAAGGCCCGTCGGGCAAGTACAAGTCAAGATCTACTTTCCCAAAGGTCATGCTCACAAAAGTAAATCGTATTAATGTTAAATCCAATCAATAACCGCAGAGTGAAATGTTAGAGAAATCCTAGGAAAGGGAGAAGATAGGATGAAGGCTGTGACTCAGAGCCTTGATTAGGCATCCCCAACAGCCATGCCACCATTAATTAATTGTTGAATATGACACTGTGGTAGTCATAACCTAATAACATTAAGCCTTATCCAATCCAATTTGTGTAGATAATTAGTCACGTGCATGGTGCTGATGCAAATTGCTGTCTACAGTTTGATGCAATGGAATAGTTCCACTACACATTCGCATGTACGTAGAAAGCCGTGGACAGTTGGACACATGTAACAACACATCCTACTGGATAAAAAAAGGAAAACATCACGTTGCGGGATACAAAAACATCACATTTGGCATGTTTCAAGATAGCTGGGGCAAAATGTGTTAGAATTGTGACAAGTTTTAGATTTTTGGCATGGTTTTAGGTATGGGCCCCCTAGTGGTCTGTTTGCAATGAATCCAATGTAAAATATACTGCCTATTAACATTGGATTAATTGCAAACGGACCACTAGCGGGGCGAGCCCAACTATAGAGCGCCGAAGTCCTGACGTCACTCGCTCATCTCCTGGTTCTGCCTGGTTCACGGCAGTCATTTCTCTATGGGAGAATAACATGGGTTTATCTTAAAATCGTTTCATATACCGGTAAGCATTGTGGTCCAAAAATAAACAAGCTATCTCTGCGTTATTGTCAGGGAGGTGTCGCTGTATCGTTTGCGACAGTCAGTTATTCATATATGATTGACTGCCATTTTCTAGCGAAAATTTAACTAATTCAGAATCCGTAACAATATCGTTTTCTCTCAGTCAGTTGATTCTTCATATCCATATGAGTGAAACGGCCGGGATGACATGTTTATTTTGAAAACACAGTTATTATATGAGGCGATCTGTAAAATCCCCCTATGGGGATTACAATGCAAATAAAAAGTACATGAACCCGTGGATTTGCGCCCTCTACCGATGTTGACGTCAAAAATCTCGGTGCTCTATATTGCCCAAAATAATCATAATTGAACAGGGGACCCCTGTCCTGACAAGCACTTGGAATGTAGGAGTTGAGGCATTCAATTTTGTTTGACTCGGTTCCACAGATAAATGTTGTGAAAATGGCTGATTTACAAGCTCACAGCACCTGGTGCGGCGTTGTGAGCTTGTAGATTGGCTCTTTCTTATATTGACAATTTGGCCAAAATTGTTTTTTATTGAACAGATTATATATTGTTACACAAACATTATGATATGAAATGCATTTATCTTTTATAGAAAACAAAAAATTTAAGAAAAAATACAAAGACAAAAAAGAGAGAAATCCCTCTGCTCAGTGACACCGCATACTATAGAATAAAATAGTAATATGATAGAAAGCTCATGGAAAAGAAAATGGCGTACAGCCAACCATATCAGTGGTATCCTGTGACTGTCTATTAATTGTTTCTACTCAAGTAATGGACAAGGGGCAGCCAAACCTTATCAAATTGTCTCTCCCAATATTTGACCATTTTTTATAGTATAGTGTTTTGATTACTTTTGAAGTAATGGTCTTTTTTCCATTTCAGGTATTAAAAGTCTGTTATCTGGGTGGGGACCTATCTATACTTACTTATACTGCATTTCTTTCCTTTTTCGGACCGTTCACCTCCTTCATAAAAGGGACAATGACAATGGATAGCTTAAAATCTAATAGCCCTTAATACACTTACAAGCAGATCATTTATAACTGGATATGACTTAACATGGGCATTTGAAAATACCCTTGAGTAAAACTTTTCTCTCTCTGCAGAGCTGAACAAGAACCCTGTGGAGGGATTCTCAGCAGGCTTGATAGATGATAATGACCTCTACAGATGGGAAGTTTTAATCATTGGCCCTCCAGACACACTGTTGTAAGTCTACAATTTTCTCCAAAAGGGGAAACTAATTTGCTTTGAGACAGTTATCTATCTATATATATATATATATATATATATATATTTTTTTTTTTCCTTCATCTAATTGCATCTCATCTGCTGCTTGAATTTAACCCTTTGCTTTTTCCCCATTCACAGTGAAGGTGGTGTGTTTAAAGCACATCTGACTTTTCCCAAAGACTACCCTCTCAGGCCACCTAAAATGAAATTTATCACAGATATATGGCACCCCAATGGTATGTTCAAGAATAGTACACTGAATGAAATACATTTTCGTTTGTTGCAAGTCCTGTAACCAGTCTATAGGATATGGGGAAGAACATCGTTTTCTATTTGGTAAAGAGAAGTCCAGTGTGCTTCAGCCTGTAGTAGAAGGTTAGCCTCGCATCAGCAGACTTTCCACCAGCGTGGTGGTCTGTGTTCCTAAATCGCCCATGTGAGATCCGGTCTAGGCGAGGTTTAGACTGGATGATAAAAACAAAAAAAAGAAGGGCTTGCCGGTGCTCAACAGGGACAACTTGCATCAGCGAAAATAATACCTGGGCACTACAGGAGCGACTACCCAAATACAATACTGGAGTACTTGACTGGTCTCCACTCTCCACGTGTTTATCGTTTATCGTTCTTGACTCGGTGCTCTACAGCCGGGCACCAGTCTAGTATTTATTATGCAGTTACTAGTGTAAATCATAGTTTAGCATGGTTTTTATTTAGACTTTCTGGAATCCATTGATCATCGTCATAATTTTAACTTGTTTGCCTTATACCGGTGTGCCTATTCAACAGGGAGGTCAACGGGGTTGGATAGCATAGTCTACCTATGCGTATGTTAAGTTACAACCTCAGAGTGAAACTCCTCACTGCCAGGTGAAAAAAGGTGTTTTATGAGTACTAGTATAACTAGTAGGCTATCTATTCTACACCCTCGCTAAGACCAACAGTGGGGGTTAGCTGCAATGGGGACAATATTTAGTGAAGTACACTGTTCAAGGGTGCTTGGCATAATGGCTAAATTGGGGGATTAATTTGTGCAATTACAAATTGTGAATATCAAGATTGTTTTATGGCAAGTCAAAAAAACCCTTCAAAACATTTTGTTTTTAATTTAAATTCTGTTTATCTTTAAACTAGTTCCAGCAGCATGCCCAATATTGAGCAAGGAATTTGTAATTGATTTGACTTTCACTGTTTAATAAATTCGAAATGTTCCAACAATATCACATCAATGGCAAGTGGATAGACCACAGTTGCATACTTAGTGTATATTCAGACAAGTTTTATAATTAAATTATCCAGTACTGACGGAAGAGGTTTTTTCGAACACCATATCCTGCTTCATGATTAAAAAAATTAATTATATATTTTTTCTTCCAGTTGACAAGAATGGAGATGTATGTATTTCTATTTTGCACGAGCCTGGGGAGGATAAGTACGGCTATGAGAAACCAGAGGAACGCTGGCTGCCCATCCATACAGTGGAAACCATTATGATTAGTGTTATCTCTATGCTTGCAGACCCAAATGGGGACTCGCCAGCAAACGTGGATGCTGCAGTAAGTACACAGCTCCTTTTGCAGAGAAAAATAAAGCAAAGGCTACCAATGGGAATAATGCCTGATTGCTTTTCATTTTAAACCTACATTTTGGATGGAATAGCCAAGACTGCCATAGCCCTCACTCACCTTTTCTCATTTCTTGTAAATTGTGTGTATTGAACCACAAGGGGAAAAACAACACACTTAAATTCTAGCACACATCAATAATTTACACAAAAAAGCTTGACCTACAAATTAACGAATGAAGTAATAGCGCACACACACACACACACACACACACACACACACACACACACACACACACACACACACACACACACATCCATTATCCACCTTTCATATCACGCCCACAACCTCTCTTTCTCAAATTTCCTTCTGCAGAAAGAGTGGAGGGAGGACAGACATGGAGAATTCAAGAGGAAAGTTGCCCGTTGTGTACGGAAGAGCCAAGAGACTGCTTTTGAGTGATATTTAGCAAAGTTCTAGCTTCACGTTTTCAGGGTATGTGTTTATGGACTGGCTTTGACTTTGTTAACCCAGTCTTTGGTTTCAGAACTGAAATGTTAAAGAAGAAATGGTGTACATTATTTGTCCACTATAGCTATGCTAATGCTATAGAGTTTGTTCAGAAGCAGGGGTACATTGGGACTCGGGATACCAATTTGAACACTCATACTGAGGATGAAGTGAATTAAATCAAAATGATAAGACAATTGGAATTAGAACGACAATTAAAGCTAATATCTGATCTTTGGGGGTTCCCTCTCCTGATTGGATAAAGTTGTTATCCTGTTTTGAAAATGTATTATGTTTACTAAAGAGAGATGGAGAGACCCTGTTACTGAACAAACAGTTAATACTATTGGCATATAGAGATTTAACTTTACTATAGCTAACACGTATCCTGTACTATAAAATAGGTTTACAAGAGGCCATGGCTCAGTGCCTTAAAAGCCCAAAGCTGTGATACAATATAAGATGGCTTTTTGTGTACACTTTTATTAAGAAGGAAAACATAGCTTTTATTGATCCTGTGGGGAGCTGTTGGGGATAAAGTGTCTTGCTCAAGGGTCTGAGTCAGACAGCCTCTATTCTACACCAGCTATGGCCACCTCGGGTTAGCAACTTATTCTGAATTGCAAGTTGACTGTTATAATTGAGAAGAAAACAACAAAATCAAGATGTATGTATGTGGTTCACTACTTTTCATAGACATTGAAATTGTATTTTTTGTCTTCACCAGGTCTTCAATTGAAAATCAACATGGCACTGTTTTGCTGCACTCTTCCACTCTTTGGCCAGGCCTTCCCCTGACTTGGGTAGGAACAGGTTGGCTACAATAGGCTGCAATAGAACATAACAGTGGCTACATTGACTGACAGAAACTCGCCAAGCAAGTGCCAACTCAATAACAACAAAAGATGGTAAAATGATTTTGGAAGTCTATGAACTGCTTCAACATTCAGGAAAATATTGTAAAGATCTGTATATAGCACAGACAACCGGATAATATATAGACTCACTTTCCATCCAGCAACACACTTAGACCAAATGAGTAGCGCTTGTTTAGGTAATGTTTGATAGGTTTTAGTCAAATTTGCCCATTATCATCTCTAGTGTTTATTAATTCTGTTTAGATTGTTTTAACAGGAAGGCAGGGAAGAATCTGAAACTGTTGAAGAATCTCACTTCTATAGAGCAGGACTGGTTCTAGGAAGTTGTGAATGACATTAATGTGGAAAGGTAGTTGGTGGAATGCTGGTAGGTATATTGGAATACACAAAGCATGTCTGTTATGAGTTCTCACAGTCTCAGCACTTCACATTGGTTATGGGTACATGGATGTTTCTTCATTATGGGTCTTAACTCTTCAGTTGCCTTTGGAAAGGGAACTTGCCCATCATTGCTCATGCATGCTTGAAAGTTTTTCCACGTCTTTTTTCAAAAGTGCCTCCTGAAAAATGCTTGGCAACTCCACCCTGCATTTAACAAGAGTAAAAAAACAAATATCGGAAAAGTTGGAGAAATTGTTTAACACCTTGAACATTGTGTGTGTGAATTTATTTAACAGTCCAGTTCATGAGGATGATGTTTAATTAGAATATTGGTAATATTTTGGTGTAGCAATAACTCCCCCTTGTGTGAAGTGTACATGTCTTAATTTCATTTATATTGTGATAAAAGTTTGGTTGATTTGGGGTCTATTTCTCCAATGTTCTATTTTAGCATCATCTGTTTTTCCTTTATAAGGGATGCATGATATTTCGGTTTTGGCCAATTATTGCGCAATAATCTGTTTTGGGAATTGGGATGTACAGTTATGCCCGATGGGCTGACTACACGGACTAAACTGCATCTCTTCAGTGAATGCAGACACTTAACACATAAGAATAATAAATAAGGATTGGTACTGAACATTTGTCATAGTATATACTAGACGAATGCCACTGGTGAAAGACTACGATATCTGTGTCGATTCGCCCATGGAAGTTATGGGATATTGACCAAAATCTTGACCTTGTGCATCCTTACCTTTTTGTGTTGCCCTAGGTAGGAATTGTTGTGCATGCTTTAACCTTAGTTTACTTTTCTCCCCTGAATGTTTGGATTTGGTTTGCGAATGTTAAGAGTGTTTGTGTATACAGTATGTATGCCCATGTTCTTTTTCCTCCCTTTCTCTCCTGATCCTCAATTATTTTCTTTTCATTTTTTGTCTATTTTGGACTATTACAGTTTTTGCCTAATGTACAAAGACAAAATACTGATGTATATTTTTCATGTTATGAAACCTGTAGTGATCTCTTCTAAAATATGACTTTTTCAATATGTCTTGTGCATTTCATTGACCGGTATTTTGGATGATACAGGAATTGATGACTGAAACACAATAAGCAAGAATAATTCAGAGAAAAAGCTATAATAATATAGCATTTTACAGTCCTAGATGGTATAAACGCCAAAATATTGTCAGAGTTTACATGACCGATTAATAAAATATACAGATTTATTTTGGAATGGTTCACTGAAAGTCTCAACATATTAGGTTTAGAAGGGGCTATGCCTATGCATCTTTCAAGCCTGTGTCCTCCAGCATCTTAAATACTGGAATTATTGACAGAGTTTGACGGCAGCATGATAATAGAATTATGAATCAATCGACAAATACATTTGTACATCAAATGGTCATGAAACGTGTTGACTCCCACATTTCAGAACATGCACTGCACCACCTTGTATTTTTTAATAGTAGATTTTCAGGCCTCTGTCGCCTTCAAATCAAGTGCAAAATCTCAAATGGCAATGTTCATATGTTATGGCCATTTGAAATGGCCTGTAAATAAATAGCAGATCTTCAGATCTATCGGCTATTTTCAGCAAAGAGGTTTGGTGTGTTACGTGTGTAGAGGGATAAGTACAGAGTGAAACGTTTATTGTGAGTATTTACAGTTAAATTAGTCTGAAAATACACATTAACATGACTCCAACATGATGGTTCTGTCAAACAAGTATGAAGCTATCTATGAAACCTATATGAAAAGGTTTATTCTGCAACACAATTTTATGTACAATATTGTAGGCTCCAACATAGCATGTTTTGTTGTGATATTTAACACACTATTCTTTAAACCCCCAAACACAACAAAAATACAATATGAGTTTATTTTGAGCTAAAATGAAATATAGTGTATAATGTTCTTTGTGTTAATGTCTCTATTTTAACAGTACTTACTTTACTTACGCCTATAGCCCAACTTTGGGCATAGGCCACGAACAAGAGCTCTCCAGACATCACTGTCCTGGGCCATCTTCTCCAGCTGTCCCCATGTGTGGCCAGATCTCTTCACATTTTAACAGTAGGCTACTATATATTTTTCTATAATTAGTGTGGTTGCCCTAACAGGGCAACCAGACTATAGTAATTGCAACACTTCTTATGCTAGAGAACCCTAAACTTTGACGCACTACAGCTTCATCGGGAATCGTGTGCTTTCTCATTGCTAAAAGAAATGTATAATTTAATTGATATTAATTTAATTACCGGTATATCAATGGTGCACATTGCACAGATGTCCCTAGTGCCCACCTGTCCTGTATTCGCTCTGAATATCCTCTGGAGAGGTTTACCTTCACATCATTTGAACATGAGTAGCACAGTAGGCTACTAGGCGTTATGACTAATGAGAAACATTTCCAGGTGGTTTGCAGAGCATCAACTAATTGTAATTGTCTAATAAAATAATAAATCCATATTCTAATATAGGATCGTTTCCACAGGTCTGTGCAGAGAGCACTGAGGTGGAAGGGGCCCAAACCCAAGAACATTTTGGCGGTGGTCTTTTTATGGGTTCAGTCTCTTGTGCCATTTCACATCAGTCATTTAGTGGGCCTACATTGGATGTCTTATTGCGAACGCAGTGAGCACTTACTATGAGACCTAGCAGATCATGTCTGTGTGTGTGTCCGTGTGTCTGTCTGTCTGTCCGGCCCGCTATCCGAATATGGAGTGTGTTGCATCAGCAATCACTCAGCTCCATATATGGGCACGAAAGGGGCCAGGTCCACTCAGCTCCATATATGGGCAGTACTACACAGTTCTCACTAATTCGTAATTTATTCTAATTGTTATTGCAATTTACGATCTGCGTTCGCTTCCTGCGTTCGCACGTCTTACTCGTGCTAATTGAGCAAGATGTTCCACAATAACTTGGCCTATGTCATTGGACAGTAAAATAAGCAATATTATGTTCTCATTACAATGGTGGCCCTTATTTATTTTACAGCCTGCCATTTTATTTGGGTTATTTCTTTTACAGCCTGCCATTTTATTTGGGGGGGGGGGGGACTTGAGCCAAAAGGGCACGGGCACGTCAGGTGCCTGCTTTTCCTGATAGGAGGCTAGGAGCCTGGGAGCTATGTTTCTGTGTCATGATCAGGCCTAGATACAGGGATACAGGATACTTAGGCCTGACTCATACCTTCACAACAGATTGATGTATAGCTGATGCATGAGACTTATTGAAGCTCGCAATGCATTTCCAATGGAAGTCACATGGTTTGACACAACATTTTTGTTGTATGAGGGGGAGGGGGGCAGTCGAAACACAGCCGAAAGCCGTACAACAAAAATGTGTCAAACCATGTGACATCCATTGGAAATGCATTGCAAGCTTGCATCAGTCAATAAGTCTCATGCATCAGCTATACATCAATCTGTTGTGCACGTGTGAGTCAGGCCGTAGGAATCTGGAGGTCCGTTTCAAGGCCAAATATGAGGCCCCCATATATATACCTGACAATTATTCTGTTGATACAGGCGTAACAGCTGTGATGGGACTGCTCTGGGATGAGTAGCAATGGACGGACTGATTATGAATTTGGTAACTAAGCTATGTCCTTAATAAAATTATACAGAAATAAGGACATGCCTGGTCTTCTCCAATAATTTATGCTGCAAGGTCAAAAGTGCTCCTATAGACAGTTTAGACACATATGCAATATGTTACAGTTATTAACAGACCTATACGTTAGTAACTTTAACATCGTGGGTGAGAGCAAGGCAGCGAGTGAGCAAGCGGGCCAAGGATGGCGGGGGGTTGAATGACGCCTGGCGGTCAGTCTGAGCTCGGAGGCCCCCCTGAGGGTGGAGGCCCTTGAACCATAGCAAAGGCCTCCTATGCCTAGATCAGGCATGACTTACTTGACTTACATTTATAAAGCTTTATTTATTTTTATTCTATTTATTTATTTTATTTTTTACACAAAATAATACACGAGTTCCCCCGGCCCCCCTCCTAGTACCTACAACCATTATGTCTATGCCTACAACGATCAATGCTGCACATGGACCTGATGGGCTGTTTCTCTGTTCCATCGTCATATCGCGATACAGAGCGACGAGGCCACGGACAGAGCTGAGCTGAGCTGAGCAGCAGCACTGAGAAACATGGCGGAAGGTATGAGATAGAATTTTTTCTTTTTACAAATTAATGGTATAGCCTACTCCCCTTCCTTTGTGCTATGCGTATTTAACTGTGATATTGATGTCTGTTTTTACCTAATGCCTTAAATCATGCATGGCGTCACTCTTCTCGGCAAACTGATCTTGCTTGCTTGCTAGCGTAGATGTTGCTGCTAGCGCAATTTTATTTACTATTCGGAGGAGGTGGTCAAGCAAGTCATGACATAGGCTAGGTGGTTCAGGTTCGACTGTGGGGATGAGTTATAGTTTAGCTTGGCAATGGACGACTATTATTTTAACTTGTACAAATTGACATTTAATGTTTGCGATGATTTGCCCAGTTAGTGGAATGTTAACTGCTTTGAAGCTTACTCATTCTAGCTACAGTAGTACTGTCCTGCGGTTATGACTGTCAACATAACCTAATAACCGTGTGCTGAATTACAATTGTTTCTTTCAATCTATTTGGTTAATATTAGAGAACAGGAGGACAGTGTCCACTGGGCAGGTGTCGCTCCGTGTCAGGAGTCATGATCATCTCCACATCAATATAGAGTGCTATGCTGCCATAGGATCTCAAGGCTGTTCAGATAAAATTATGCACAAAATCAAAATAGTCCAACCACCAAGAGCTAATACTATGGCTATGGGAATTGAGCAATATTTAATTTGAAATTAAATTGTGCTTTTCTTTGGACTTGTTGATTTCAACTGCCCAGTACAGTAGGCTACGGCGCTACGCTATACATTTCATGAGTAACGTGACAATTTGGGGTGGAGTTTCCTTAAGTACCAAGACTTGATTAATAATCGCCTGAATTGGCTCCCCCCAAATAAATCAAATACAACTTTGCATTATATAGGCATGTATTAAATACTGTTCTGCAAGAGCATGTAAAATGGTGTTTGTCAAAGTTGTTCTAGTACTTTTGCTAATAATTTTGGCCCTAAACTCAGTGCAGCACAGAACCCTTCCTGTGTTGGGGTGGTCAGGTGGTGTTGAGAAACTCCCACTCTGCGCCTCATGACCACTAATGATGCCAGCAACAGTTTACGAGGGAAGGCGAAATAATGTGCCTCCTCAGCATTCTGCCCCCAGTAAAACTTCTCTGTTTGAAATGGAAGGAACTAAGGAAGTGAAGTGGGCCCCAGTGACATTCTGCGCAATCCAGGCTTAAACATGAATCACACTTGTAACCCTCTGCAGAAAATCTAAAGGAGATGAAGTCATTTCTGCAAATGAAATGACTCAAAAACAACCACCCTCATTGTATTCTGTTTCAGACAGCTTTCGAACAAAGTTCTGTCATAGGATCATATAGAGAAATTAAAGTTTCTGGACAGCTGCTGCTGAAGTGACCCTGAAGTGTTGTGCAGACAAGAGGTCACATAATAGAATAGAGTAGACAAAACATCTTGGTGGCTAGGCTGGCATTGGCAAATAGTAAATACAATGCACATTTAAATTCTTGTGGGTGAAAATCACTGCCACTACTCATCCCTCATTGTTGCTCTACAATTTTGCTGTCTATAGACAAGTTACAGACACATTCAATTACCGTAATAATCTTAAGGCTCATACATAGTCTGGATTTTCAGTGGTGAGGTGACCACCGAACTACAACATGACGTCACTGAGCCGCGGTGAAGAGCAAACCACCGCCACCGCTCCAGCCCTTCTCTCTGTTTTTACTCACCACCGCTCAACGTTATTTCAGCTCCGGTGGTCAGCTCACCACCGGAGCGGTGGTCACCTCACCACCGAAAATCCAGACTATGAATAGGCCTTTAGGAGTGATATTTTATGGTAAAATAAACATTGTCCCAAAGCAGGTTTTTGACTTGTACAATTGTATCACTGCATTGGCTATAAATAACTGATAAGTCTAGTAGTCTACATTGATGTATTAGCCTTGCTGCAAAAACAATGCAGGCCTAAATAAGTGCAGCAACATAAATAGTTCTCCGCTAACCTGGTTTCTTCTCACGGTGTCCTCTGTCTCATCCTTTCCTGTGCTCCTGTGCCATAACCTGGGACAGAGGAGGTGGCCAAGCTTCAGAAGCACCTGGCCCTGCTTAGGCAAGAGTATGTGAAGATGCAGCAGAAGCTGGCCGACACAGAAAGACGCTGTGCAGTGCTGACCGCTCAAGCCTCCAGCCAGGGTTCCTCCAACCCTGCTGCTGGAGACACTTTCATCAGCCGACTGCTGAACATCGTGGCCGACCTCTATCAGCAGGAACAGTACAGGTGAGGGAGATGATCATTATGGTAGCCAATCGGTTTCAATACAAGAACAGGTACAACCGTGAAGTTTTCATTCAGATTACATTTTCATGTAACATTTACACAAAGTGTGGTGGTTCCAGACTAGAACCATTTGTATTTGACATGAGTCAAAAGGTCTACATTATAATCGCAGTGCAACACTGACACCACTACTTGTTTTTCCACAATAGGCCTATGGATTGTTTACCCTTAAAGCCCACTCCACAGTCCACACCACACCAATGATTTGCCATGCAACTATTTGCAATAGTTGCATTGTTACGGTTGACATTAAAACTGTTTTGTTGCAAGGACTTGCAACTAGTTGTATTTTTGTGGTTTGGCCTTGTTGTGACACAGGTAATGTGTGCAACTGTACCCTGTCCTACAGTACAGTATCCCTTCCCTTCCAAACAAAACAGCATTTATCAGACAAGTGGCAGCTTGTCTACTGTGACTGAGAAATCTGAAGGTTTTTCTGCATTACAAAAAATTTAACATTTTAAAATTGTTGGTTTATTTGTGATGACACATTGTAGCTGCATTTCTGTTTATGGAATTGTCATGTTTAAGATAGCTTATTTTTATTTGTTCACTTTACACAATGACATATATAGCATCTGAATATTCCTGCAGGGATCAATAAACTTTAATCTCAATTTTATATCATATGCATTGTTTCACTATATCAAATATTAAAATATTACTGGTTGCACGTTGCAGTGATATTGTGGCCACTTTTTTGCAGTGATCTGAAGGTAAAAGTTGCAGGGGAGGAGTTCAGTGCCCATAAGTTTGTGTTGGCTGCTCGCAGTGATGTTTGGAGTCTGGCTAACCTCGCTGCCACCTCAGAACTGGACCTAACAGGTGAGCAGTCCAGCTCTAACAGCACTGTGTTAAGTAGCCACATTTTACGGCCAGTGTTTATTCCACATACAATTCATTGTTGGTTGGTTGATTTTTAGCATGACAATAGCTGAGCACTCTCCTTTTGAACTTCTATCATCCGATGGTTGTCCAGATGCCAAGCCAGAAGTTGCCGTGGCGATGTTGCACTGGGCATACACTGACGACTTGGAGCTTAGTGGGGACGATGCCTTTCTTATTGACCTGATGAAGCTGGCCAACCGCTTCCAACTACATCTGCTCAGAGAGCGGTAAGCTAATCGTAGTCGGCTTCTACTGAGAAGTATAGTTTACAGTCTTGCTGATTTCCGCAGAAGCAATTGTGCTATTATAGCACCATGCCTTTATTTTACAGATTGATTTTGCAAGTAATTGGGAGGTGCAAATAAATTGTCTCTCCTTTGGGGCAGGTGCGAGAAGGGTGTGATGTCGTCCGTTAATGTTAGGAACTGTATTCGCTTCTATCAAACGGCTGAGGAGCTCGATGCCACCACACTGATGAACTACTGTGGGGAAATCATAGCTAGTCACTGGGTGAGGCACTTTTCTTTACTGGCTGATTGGGCAACTTATTGTGTGTGTGTGTGTGTAAATGTAAGAAGGGGTGCTAATAATAGACACTATGTTTAATTTCTTCTATTGTTATAAGAATGATTTTCTGGACAGTGAAGTGAAAGAAATGCATACGATCTTCTGAGTTTGATAATATATACTGTATATAGTACCTCCACGATGTTCTTTTGTGCACAAGGCATGAGGTGAAATTTTGAAGTTGCTGCTTTAATTTGTTGTGCGTCTGCCCTCACTATCACAACTGTGTGAGTGATGTATCTCATCTCATTATCTACTGTATATCTATTATAAATTGAGTTTTGACCAGAGCCACAGTATGTAGTCAACAGCCTATGCTCCATGAAAAGGAGGGATAGGCATAAGTCAGTAAGTAATAGTATGAAAGGCAATGTCAGATCTTTCTCTCCCCGTCAAAAACTACTACTTTAAGATCTTTAATGACTGACTGACTTTTCACTATGTAGACTGAAACTACTTTCAGTAATCTATTCAATTAGTCTTGTAATAGTCATTCTCAGGAGCAGTCTAAACTGCAATATAGAAAAGGGTCATTTCTGCAACAGGAGTTTTCTGTTTCAGTCAAGGAAATGTATTTGTCCAGGGACCCCCTTCTAAAAATAGTTTGGGCCAGCCACTGCCAGGGAACACCATAAGGGACGTTTTGTGTTGTAACATTAAATTAAGTTTTTGCTGGGTACCACCTGGCTGTAACCCCCTCAAGTACCCCTGGGGGCCCCCATACTTCACTTTGAGAACCATTGCACAGGTGCATCTGGTTTCTCACCTTGAAGTAATTTGTTTTTGGGTCCCTGGAATCTTTCGGTTTCTGGTGCTGGTTTCAAAGTAAAGTATTTTTTCTACCGTACTGCCAGTTGAAATTACTTTCCTCCCATCTTTCCTACCAGGATGACCTGAGGAAAGAAGACTTCAGCACCATGAGTGCCCAGCTCCTCTACAAGATGATCAAGTCCAAAACGGAGTATCCGCTCCACAAAGCCATCAAAGTGGAGAGGGAGGATGTAGTGTTTCTTTACCTCATGGAGATGGATTCACAGGTCAGTTATCAAGAAAGTTGTAAATATCTGAAGTTGTCCCTCTATGATGGGCACAGGGTTAAGTCAAATTGAGCTATTGATGATTTTCTTGAATCACATTCTCTATTGATTTATTTCAGTTGCCAGACAAGCTGAACGAACTAGACAACAACGGGGACCTGGCATTAGACTTGGCACTCTCTCGCAAACTGGAGAGCATTGCTACCACACTGGTGAATAACAAAACGGATGTGGATATGGTAGACCAGAGTGGATGGAGCCTCCTGCATAAAGCCATCCAACGAGGTATGGTTGAGGGTGAAAGTATAGAAAAAAACTTTAAAAGGTTTTGGAATGAAAACTTCTTAACTTTTTACTTCCGTGATAAGGTGTTTGTACTTGATACCCTCCTTTTAATTGATTATTGTTAATTGTTAATAGATTACTCTGTTATGCAGCCGAATATTTGCCTAAAATGTAGAAATGCACCCATTAGAATATTCTTGGCTGATTCATATTCTGTATTTGTTTTTGTTTTTAAGTCCGACTTGCCGATACAAATATTTTTGTACCTTATATAAGAACTATAGTTTATGGCCCAAAATCTCAAATCGAACAAATCGAATCGAACAACTCGAATCGAACAAATCTCGAATCGAACAAAATCTCAAATCGAACAAATCTCAAATCGAACAAATCTCAAATCGAACAAAATCTCAAATCGAACAAATAAATAATAATCTAAAAAAAAATAGGAAAAAAAAGGGGAAAAAAATTGAAAAAAATTAGAAAAACTAAAATGAGAAATAATAAGAAATGAGAAATGAGAAATAATAAAAAATAGGAAAGAATAGGAAAAAATAGGGAAAAAATAAGAAATGAGAAATAATAAGAAATGAGAAATAATGAGAAATGAGAAATAATAAGAAATGAGAAATGAGAAATAATAAGAAAAAAAATAGGAAAGAAAATAAGTAAAAAATAATAATAATAAGAAATGAGAAATAATACAAATCTCAAATTGAACAAATCTCGAATCGAACAAATCGAATCGAACAAATCGAATCGAACAAATCTCAAATTGAACATCGAACGTTGAACATGTGTGACAAATCTCACAAATCTCACAAATTCAAATCGAATAAATCTCAAATCGAACAAAATCTCAAATCGAACAAATCTCAAATCGAACAAATCTCAAATCGAACAAATCTCAAATCGAAATGAGAAAATAATGAGAAATAATAAGGAAAAAAAAAGAAATGAGAAATAATAAGAAATGAGAAATAATAAGAAATGAGAAATAATAAGAAAAGAAATAGGGAAAAAAATAAGAAAAGAAATAAGAATTTTTTTAAAGAAATAATACAAATCTCAAATCGAACAAATCTCAAATCGAACAAATCTCGAATCGAACAAATCTCAAATCGAACAAATCTCAAATCGAATATCGAACGTTGAACGTGTGTGACAAATCGAGCAAATCTCACAAATACAAAAACAGAAGGTGGCAGCCAGGCAATTCAACAGCTCACGCTGAACAGTGTCCATCCACACTGACGGCATGTTGTTGTTGCTCTGTGCCTGTCATCATCATCGGTTTAAAGCCTGCTTTCCAGGCACCGCTGGGTTGGACTGGTTTCTCGATATGGCTTTCTTCCACCCGGAACTGTCCATGGCCACCTCATGGTCGATGCCGAGCACTTTCATGTCAGCCAACACGGTCATCTGCCAGGTCTTCTTAGGCCGTCCACTGGGTTTTGTCCCCTCTTAAATTAATCGACATTTCTTTCTTCACCCAATCGTTCCCTTCCTTCCTTACTATGTGTCCGTACCATCGCAGTCTGCCTCTCCTCACCACATCCACTATGGCCTCCACTCCTGTCCTCTGTCTCAGCTCTGCACTGGTCTTTCTCTCCCTTAATGACACACCGCACATCCATCTGATCATCCTCATCTCTGCTCTGTTAAGCTTCTCTTCATGCTCCACCCTCAGAGCCCATGGGCTGTATTTTGCGTGTCTTAAGTACCAGGTCTTATTCCCTAACTTGAGTAAACTAAAGACCTGGAGGCGTGTTCAATGCCATTTGGCTATTCTGAGTGGCCAAAGAGCATTGACCACGCCTCCAGGTCTTTAGTTTACTCAAGTTAGGGAATAAGACCTGGTACTTAAGACACGCAAAATACAGCCCCATGTCTCACTTCCATACGTCATGCAACTTCAGGCAGAGTACACTTGCACTCGTGTACTCTGAGGATGGGGCCTTGGATATTAGAAATGGCATGAGTTCCCTGAACTTCTTCCATCCACTTCTCACCCTTGTGGTCACTGCTAGGTCCACCCCATCAGCGCTGAGCATGTCCCCTAGGTAGCAGATACTGTCCACCACAGCTTACGTCTCCCCGTCCACTACAAGCCCCTCTTGCTCGGCTGCATCTGATTGTGGGACGTCTCCACTTGCACTGGAATAGCTCACTTGCCACTTGCCGGCTGCCTGTCTGTAAATATGAGCGGCACAGATCTATGACAAAGGTTCAGGGGCCGACACAATTGCTCAGGGCATTACGGTATGACATGCCTAGAATATAATTGACTCTTGACCTGTTTCTTAATTCTTATGTCATCTTGTTGCGCTGCTGTTGGAACTAATGGAGCAGAACACTTTTTGAAAGGATCTGAAAGAAGTGTTCACTTTGCAAATATTCAACTCACTTCAAGCTAAAGGCTCACTTGACTCAAGGACAGTGAGAGTTCAGGGATATGCAGATTCAGAAAATATCTGCACTCTCAGTAAATAGTCTTAGGAGTCTTGTTTAATAATGACAGAGGATCTGCAGCAGCAGTAAAACCAAACGGATGCATTTCGGCGTGCAGGCCTTCGTCAGTGTAGGAATGATCAAGATTTGTGCACACTGGACTGCATCTGTTTGGTTTGACTGCTGCTGTGGATCCTCTATCATTATTAAACAAGACACTTATTACTGAGAGTGCAGATTTTATTCTCCTTCTACACAATATTTCATACAACCTGATGGAAATTGGGAACCTTAAAGGTTTGAGTGAAAGTCTGATGTTCACGTTGTTCTCCCGCCCCGTCCAGGTGATGAGTTTGCCTCTACCTTCCTGATCCGCCACTCTGCCCAGGTGAATGCAGCCACGGTGGGGGCAGTGGAGACCCCCCTGCATCTGGTCTGCTCCTTCAGCCCCAAGAAACACACTGCGGAGGTCATGAGTGGGATGGCCCAGATTGCAGAGGCCCTGCTCAAGACTGGAGCCAACCCCAACAGTCAGAACAGCAAGGGGAGGTGTGTGTCCAGAGGGGGCCACTAGTTTTGTTTTCTGTTAGTTAGTTTGGTTTAATTTGTACCAGTCTTATTCAAGCCTTCAAACTAAGCCTTGAAAATAAAAAATAAATGAATGAGGCAGTGAACATTTTAAGCAACCAGTTTGATGCATTAGAGAGCAGGTATAACATTGTTGCCAGCAGTTTATTGTAATATTACGTAACTCTCTTTCCTCGTATGTAGAACCCCTTTGCACGAAGCTGTGGCATCAGGGAATGAGCCAGTGTTCAGTCAACTCCTACAGTGCAAACAGTGAGTCATGTTTAAGAAACCCTCAATTTCCCATGGCCTTCCTAACAACACAACATAAATCTGGTAATAACCCATGGTTATCTTGCACTCGCCTGTCAGGCTTGACCTGGAGCTTAAGGACCACGAGGGGAGCACGGCCCTGTGGCTGGCCCTACAGTACATCACAGTCTCTGCAGACAACTCTGTAAACCCGTTTGAGGATGAGGCGCCAGTGGAGAATGGCACCTTGTTTGATGAGAACAGCTTCGCAGCTCAGCTAATCCAGAGGGGCAGCAACCCAGATGCGCCTGACATTACCACAGGTATTGTTAAAGACACTCAGATTGTTGCATCCATTTAATAGCAGCTTGGCTCCACCTTTATCACATGTTCACTCCTCTCTTTCATTCTCCCTCCTCACGCCCTCCAGAAAACTGCCTCCTGCAGAGAGCATCAGTGGCAGGCAATGAGGCGGCCGCCCTCTTCTTAGCTACTCACGGGGCAAAGGTCAACCATGTCAACAAATTTGTGAGTGCTGGAAGTCACATGTTTCCCTGTAAAAACAATTACAACCGGCCGTCTATACGGAATACTTTTCTAACTGACGGAAGGCAATTGACCTTTTAACAAGGTTTAAGTAACTAGTAATATAATAACTTTACATTTTGAGTAATAATATTACTAATATGTTACTATTCCAAAAGTAACTAGTTACTAGGGATGCACTGAAAGGGAAATTCCGAAAACAGAATATCCGAATATAATTATTATTATACATCTTTTTTTCCCTACCATTGCTGTCATGGCCATACCTTAAAGCTACCTGATTTATGGCAAAATAAATGGTTATGGCAAAACTTAACTTAAATAATAATCACTATTATGGGTCCATAAAACATTTATTCAGCTCTTTTGAATGCATTAATTGCATACACTATTCGGTGATATTTTCTGCCTATTCGGGCCGAAACCTAATAGGTCGAAAATGCATTTTTTAGCAATTATCGGCCGAATATTTATCACTACTAGTTACTATTTTCACAAGCCTTGTATGGTGGTACTGTGGGCTTGAGTGTTTATTTATAATGGTGCACTGGGTTGGGATGGAGTTGCTTTGCAGGCTGCTGATCCCGTCTAGATCTAGGGCCCGATTCGTGAAGCAGTTTACAAATTACGAATTTTCCAAACTTTCCCACGTTAGTAGTCTAGTATTATTTTGTCTTGTGTATTTTGCGGAGCGACGCTCTTTCTCAAGTCTGCTCGGATGCAGACTACTAACTAACGTGGGAAGTTTGGAAAATTCCTTCACACCCAAAATATGGGAAATGTTGTTTCTAGTGATATATTGCATTTATATTGTATATCATATTTCTACCACTTTGAACTTTCAGATTCATCAGATTTTTAGAATGAATGCGCTGAATGCATCTCAATGCACATGTGACATATATTATAGACACATTTTCTTATTTGTATCCATACATTCTTTCGCCACTGTCAACCTGTTGTCCCTATTTTGGGCATGTCATTATACGTAGGTGAACATAGCAAAAATAGAGAAACTCTGCTGTTGCCAGTAGAACTGCTATTCCTGCAGTTTACTCTTAAATGTTTTTTATCTGCCCTCTAGTGTTTACTCCCCCATTTCAAAAAGTTAAATTAAGGCCCCGTCTCTGCAAGTTGACTTTCTTACTTGAATGGCTTCCTCAAAAATCTTAACAACCCACATTATACTTTGGAAAATGGTCAGGTGTAATGTCAAGTATACAGTGAGTTAGCCCTAGAATGTCTGCGTTCATGTATTCCAAATACACAGCCAGAGATCAGTTCTCTCTGCGCCCGGTTGGCAGACTGACCTCGCCTGCATTTAAACTTGTAGCGCTGTGTGTGTACTCGCCCAATAATTAATTGAGTTCTGGCAGAAATCTCAGTGAGTCATAGTGACAATGAGTTTAACTTGCAAGACCACCGATATGGTCCTTGAACTACATATCACAGGACTTGAAATGGCTATGAAATCACAAATGTTATTTATTACGCTTCCCCCCCCTCCCTCTATGATACAGGGCGAGACACCTCTCCATACAGCATGTCGCTGTGGCCTGGCAAGTCTGACTGCTGAGCTCCTCCAGCAGGGGGCCAACCCCAACCTTCAGACCCAGAAGGCCTTGTCTGAAGATGCCCATGGGGTGGCGCTGCAGAGCCCCCTCCACATGGCCATCTCTCACAACCATTCAGATGTGGTCTCTGTCATCCTGGAGCAGAAAGGTCAGCACAGAGGGCAGTTTTAGAAATTCTACAGCAATATCGCAGAATGCCGGATATAATTGAGAATTGGAATCTGTTAATTGGTTAAGTATTGTTAACAATGAATTTGAAAGGTAAGAGTAAGGTAGAGTAATTTGAAGGAAAGTTCCCAACTTGCATGAATATGCCAGTGTAGTATATCAAAGCATAGTAACAAAAACAAAATGACTCGAGTCAAGTCACCTTTATTTGTATATCACATTTAAGTTATTTTAACAATTTCTATTGAAGGAATGACACAGGATAAGGTCAGTGATAGAAAGAGACCCTTCTAGTTTTCTGGGGGGAAAAAACTAATCTCACAAGACAAACAAATCTGAACACACAAGATATGTAGGATCAGACCTGGTGTGAGCAGTGTAAATGGTATCGGATGTGTACTGTATTCGATATGCTTTAATGGGACATGTCATGTGAAATACCTGCAATATTATTAATATATTTCTAAATGGTCAATACATATGAGATATTACTATACAGATGTATGCATGCAGATAATACAATTGCACTTTGTAAGTATATAACAGTCCAATGTGGATGCACTAATTGTATTTCTTTCCTTCACAGCCAATGCACTTCATGCCACGAACAACTTTCAAATCATCCCAGATTTCAGTCTCAAGGACTCCATGGACCAGACGGTACTGGGATTGGCCCTTTGGACAGGTACGGTACTGTTACGAAACGGTTCAAGTCTAGGGGTTTTACTGCCCGTAACATGTATGAAAGAACAACACGGCTCATAAAAGAGTATTTGGTTTAATACTCAAATGACAATAAATAACAAAGTGGCTTAAGTGCAGCACAAAATGGTGGACAGAATGGCTCTGTGAGCCCAGAATTATGGAATGACTTACATGACGGATGAACAAACGACACAACCTAACACACAGACAAATGGAACTACAACTAAACCTGACATGAAACACATAAGCAGTCGGCTGGAGGGAAGGCCACACGCTGGAGTGCTCCCACACGACACGCAGCAGTGTTCCCACCCAGAAGTCCGGACAGAGAGTGAGCTTTATAGTCCAGGAAGCAAGGCCTGAGCTGCCACAGGACCAATCCGAGGGCTGATCAGGCTCCAAGCCAGGCCCTCCTCAGGACGGCAACACATTAGGGACAACAATGCTCAGCACCTGCAGGGGACAGAAGCAACAACCAGTACCAGGCAACATAATAGGCGCTCCTCCTATAACCTAGTACCTGCTAAACAAGCCTACTAATAAATATATAGATATGATAGCATCAGCTCTATATATATTGATCATCATTAATCAAACATAATCAAAACAGCCAACAGCTGTCACAGTACACACAGTTAGACCTGTGGTCATTCACATGTGATTGTGGTCTTATTTACTGAACTCAGACTGAATTACACATGTTAAGAGAGGAATGTGGAGTGTGTTATGAGCTTGTAGATATGATATTTTTGATACAGTTCATGTGGTTTCATGTTTCTTCTTGAATGACACTTGTTTTGAAAGTGTTTGATTACGATTATGTGTTATTAAATAAATACAATATCTGTCTCTGTCAGGTATGCACACCATAGCGGCTCAGCTGTTGGGCTCAGGGGCTTCCATCAATGACACCATGTCAAATGGCCAAACCCTGTTACACATGGCCATCCAAAGACAGGACAGCAAGAGTGCCCTGTTCCTGTTGGAGCATCAGGCTGACATCAATGTTCGGTAAGATCAGTCACTGTCATGTTATGCTTCAGTGGATAGAAAAGTGGCTAGTGTTTATGTTTGTCAATGTTGCTCCGTCCACCACTAATGACCTTTCCCCTACCTAGGGCTATACGCTTACGCCAAACTTTCTACTTGCAGACACATTTGTCTCATAAAGAAAATATATAACTAATGTGGCCAAAAATACCCTTTTCAAATTTCAGAAAGGTACACCGATGATGATTGTCATCGGAATGTAGGTTAAAAATCTGCAAAGTTTCCATTTAATTAGAGATGCTCCGATCAATTGGCCACCAATCTGTGATCGGCCGATATTCACTCCAAATGACTCGATCGGTGACCGGCAATTTACCCTATCTGGAGAAACCGTCTTATACCATTTTAGTGGTATAAAAGTCAATCACATATATAGTATAATATCATTTTGCACCTTTGTGACAGGCCACCCTAAACATTCTCCCCTTCCTCCCCACACAGGAACAGTTTTGACGTGGGTTTTGACATCATTTTGGAAATCTTCCCCTTATAGACAAGAAAAACATTTTTCTCCTCTTTCAAGGACTCAAGAAAGCCAGACACCCCTACAGCTAGCCATCAGTAACCAGCTTCCCCTAGTAGTGGATGCCATCTGCACACGAGGAGCAGACATGTCTGTTGTGGACGAGAAAGGTGACCCTCCTCTCTGGCTGGCCCTGGAAAATGGCTTGGAAGACATTGCCTCTACACTGGTGAGACACACCCAAACCAAACCAAATATGATGGAACCATGAGATGAAAGTAGATGTAATTTATTCTTATTAGGTATTTGCATTTTTCATAGTGGTGTGTTTTGCCGTACACATGCCACAGTTATTAAATGACAGCCATGGGAGCGGTTTCGGATGTTATCTCCGTATTTAATGTCGTTATCAACACCATTCAATGCAGCCAGTATGGACATTTCCACATACTGATGTTGTCAGCCGTTGGTCGTGTTGTTTGACTATTACTAACCGTAACGGCTAAATCTAACCCTAACCCTAACCTCAGACTCAACCGGCCACGTAATTCCCCTAACCTCATATCAGTCTTAACCGGCCATGTAAATCAGTTTCACAATGGTTTCGCTTCTGCGGCAGTAATTTCCGCATTTCCTAGTTGCCTACTCACGGTAGGCAGTATGTGGAAACAGTGACGTCATCTCTGTGGGGGCTGCGGGGCTCGAGCCCCCATGAAGAATTTGTAACAACTCTTTTGTCCTGACTCCTAAGGCGTCACTCACACCTATACATCTAGCATACAACAATGTTGCATGGTAGATGTAAACAAAGGGTAAGTGTCATTTCCAATGGAAGTCACATGATTTGACACATTTTTGTTGTACAGCTTTCGGCTGTGTTTCAACTGCCCCCCTCCCCCTCATACAACAACAGGACGTTGCCTGTCCTTGTTTACGTTCGCACAGTTCAGGCATTCAAATGCTAATCTGATGGCTTTCGATTTAACCTGCCAGGTAGGGTATAAAATATGTGTGCAAGGTTGCTTCCAATCCTGTGATACCAGATTTTTTTTTAAACTTTACACAATTTCCTGCATTTTCCCTGCTAGGTGCGCCATGGCTGTGATGCCACTTGTTGGGGCCCTGGTCCTTCAGGCTGCCTGCAGAGCCTTCTGCACAGGGCCATAGATGAGAACAATGAGACCTCAGCCTGCTTCCTCGTCCGCAGGTCTGGCTCCACAGCACTTGCACACATATGGCTGTAGATGGGCACTTTACATTATTTACCTATGTCCTTTATTATGTCCTTTATTACATTTTAACCAATTCGAATAATGACTGGAATTAGCCTCATACAGGCACTGGAAAAAGCCTCATACAGGCACAGTCAACACTTGATCCAATAATACACGTGACTATACACTAGCATGGTATTTAATTTCATTCCAGTAATTCGTTTTTGACTGACTCTGGTTGACTTTAACAGTGGTGAGGATATGCTTGCTGTCAGCATGATCAGTCTAACATTCCGTCTATCCTTCATCTGTCCATGTGTGCAGTGGCTGTGATGTGAATAGCCCCAGGAGGCCAGGTCCTAATGGGGAGGGGGATGAAGAAGCTCGGGATGGACAGTCCCCCCTCCACCTGGCGGGTAGCTGGGGGTTGGACGACGTGGTGCAGTGCCTTCTGGAGTTTGGGGCCAATGTCAACGCACAGGTCCGTCTCAGTTGTGTTTTCCTGATATTGCAATGTACTCTTTCCCTTGTAGATGGCCTGTCACCAAAGCATGTAGTTTAGGAGCTGTTGCACATCACACATCATGGACGAGTTAATTCAGGGGTGGAAAATGTGATCTACCCAACCGCATTCCAAGGGTGGAGACTATTAAAAAAATCACACCTGTGTGAACCAAGTGGTGCAATCCCCCCCCCCCCCCCCCCCCCCCCTCCTCTCTCTCTCTCTCTCTCTCTCTCATTAGAGACACAGCACTACCCCTCTCTCTGTTTCTGGCGCCCCCTTCTGGTATAAATAAGTAACTACTCAGGCTCACGGACACAGGTACACACACAGGTATGTACACGGACAAAGCTGGATGTAGAAGTGGTTGCACCACTTAAAAAACACCACCGCTCTGACGTCTTATAATAATAATCATAATCATTATTATCACCAGTAAGATGCCTGAGGGCGAGAAGCGATCTCGCCCTTGGGCGAGCGCTGGCGCTTTGGCATGGGGGATCAGATCAACATGGAATGAATTCTGTACTATAATAAGGAGCATGTCTTGAGTGTACAGGCCAGGGTTTGATGAGGTCAGATCAACATATGGAATGTCAGAACAGGTCAGCTCCATATAGTATATGGAGATATAAGGGTGGTAGGAAAGGGAAGGAAACTTGGAAAGGAAAGATTTATTATTATGGAATATAAATAAGTAAACGCAGTGATTCTCTGGCAAATTGATGGACATTGTATTTGAACACAAACCCACGCCTTGACATGAACACATAATACACACATTTTTCGATAGACCAATTGTAGCTATGGAATGGAAAAGTAATTAATCCCATCTTTTTCTTAAAATGTATAAATCCAATGCAAGTACTTATTCAATTGGGGATTTACATTGCAAAACAATTCGATACAGATTATTTCCATTGCAAAACAATACGATACGATATTTGCTGTTTACATATCGATATACTTTGTTATAGTGTATATCCTTACACCCCTACTGATGATCATTTATGAAAAATCTAATTGTGAAAGCATCCTCCATTCCCCATAGGATCGGTCTGGCCCAATTCATCCTACACCAAAAATGAGGTTTGTTCTTTCTTTGTCTGATCTTGCTCTGGTTACATTCCCCAGGATGCAGAGGGCCGAGCTCCTATCCACATTGCCATTAGCAACCAGCACAGTGTCATTATCCAGCTGCTTATTTCCCATCCGGAGATACGTCTGAACATGCGTGACCGCCAGGGCATGACCCCGTTTGCCTGCGCCATGACCCACAAGAACAACAAGGCTGCTGAGGCAATCCTTAAGAGAGAGCCTGGGGCTGCTGAGCAGGTACAGTTGCGCTTGCACGCACGCGCACGCACACACGCACACACGCACACACACACACACACACACACACACACACACACTCCCCCCCCCCCCCCCCTTGGTATGAACCTACCTGATCTTAGATTAATCTCTGTTCAGGTGGACAACAAAGGGCGTAATTTCCTCCACGTTGCCGTCCAGAACTCAGACATTGAGAGTGTCCTATTCCTCATCAGTGTCCAGGCCAACGTCAACTCCAGGGTGCAGGATTCGGCCAAACTCACTCCACTTCACCTGGCTGTCCAGGCGGGCTCTGAGATCATTGTCCGCAATCTGGTAAACGGAACAGCTTTATTCATATAGTGACTGTATTTGCTGTACTTGCTGTTGTACTGGGACTCTGGTACATTTGGGTACATTTTTATTTATACATGTTCTGCACTTCCAGCTGCTTGCAGGGGCCAAAGTGAACGAAGTGACCAAACACAGGCAAACAGCCCTACACTTGGCTGCCCAGCAGGACTTGGCTACTATTTGCTCTGTACTGTTGGAGAATGGGGTTGACTTTGCTGCTGAAGATGAGAATGGCAATAACGGTAACAATCCGCTGTTGGTTCAAGCTTTTGGTTTTTACTTGTGATGTGATGAGGACCAGTCCAAAGTGTCTGATTTTCAGTCTCAACAATATTTTAGGCTTGGTGCATATTTGACCTGCACATAATCCTATACCTACATGTAAGATCTTGCAGTTAGCTTGATCACACTCACAGTAATCTCAGGGTCTCCTAGGCTACACTCACCGAAACAAAGGCGTTTGAGCACATAAAGCCAATTCTATCCTTGCTGCATTGATTCCTATTGTGGTCAGATCTGATGCTTAACTTATTAACGCACTACATTGGTTAGCTCCATCTTACCTAACACCTCATCAGCTCATATATTCCACCATATATGCTAGATCACAGGATCCTGGTTAACAATAATTCAGCAATCTGTAGACGGCACTCACGGCAGTCAATTTTTCCATCTTGTACTAGTTAATAAACTACCTCATTCAATCGGAGAGCTCTGTTGAAACTTTATACTTTGATATAGTTTCACTTTATTAGATGTAAACTATGAGCTTATAACAGCTACTATGACTGTACAAGAAAGAACAGTTTTATTGTACAATACGTTTGGTTACATTTTTGTTATATTAGCTTCTGTAAAGTGTATTGAGAAACCTGTGACTATGCACTTTATAAATACATTTACTTGCCTACTCTTATGAAACAGAAATACTGTGCTATTAGCACATCCTGTACATAAATTCCTCACAAAATAATACCAATTGGTATTTTATAGTTATTGTTGATTAGTCAGAATCAGAACTGATTAGTTAAAAAAAAGTTCCAGTTATAAGGATGGGGCATTCTGGTACATCCAGAGTCAAAAAACCTAAACTCGGGTAACTCGTGTTTGGCAGCCAATGACAGTTCTGTGATGTATTGATGGTCACTACTTTTCCTCTTTTTCATCATCGCAGCTCTGCACCTGGCTGTGATGCAGGCTCGCCTTAACAATGTCCGAACCCTTCTCACAGAATCCAACGTCGACGCTGAGGCCTTCAATCTTCGGTACTGTTACTCTTCACTGTCATTTCACTCATGATATGCAAACCTCTGTAGACATTGTATCAAATTATAATGTTATTGTCTCCATAGGGGACAATCACCGATGCACGTCCTGGGGCATTATGGGAAGGAGAATGCAGCTGCCATCTTTGAGTTGTTCTTGGAGTGCATGGCTGAATATCCCCTGGACAAACCAGATAACGAAGGGAACACAGGTAGACTTCACATTTTGGGATCAGTCTCTGCCTGCCCACTATGTCAGATTGGTTCAATTCTGTTAGTCAAAGTGGACGAGTAGACCTCAGTGAAAGATGCTGTCGTGTTAGAATAGACGTGCTCTTATCACCTTCTCCAGTTCTGCTGCTGGCCTATATGAAGGGAAACGCTAACCTGTGTCGTGCCATCGTGAGGTCTGGGGCTCGCCTGGGTGTCAACAATAATCAGGGCATCAACATTTTCAACTACCAAGTGGCAACCAAGCAGTTGCTCTTCCGCCTTCTTGGTCAGCCTTTTTTTATTGCATTCACCCTAATCATATATGTATGGTTAGATAAGACTATAATAATTAATTATGTGCCATTTGTTTGTTTAGATATGCTGTCCAAAGAACCCCCATGGTGTGATGGATCCAACTGCTATGAATGTGCTGCTAAATTTGGAGTCACAACACGGAAACATCATTGGTTAGTAACTTGATTTATGCAGTAGTACTTAACACTGTGGGCCTATTTTATACTTTTGACATACTATGGTGACACATGGTGAAAATAGGGGATCTACATATAAGCAATAAGCTCACAACGGCGCATTGCGATTCATTGTGAACTTTCTTTTAGGGACACTATGTTGAAAGTAATTCAAACTATATGGTACATTTTCAACTGTCTTCTTTCTCCAGTCGCCACTGTGGACGCTTGCTGTGCCACAAGTGCTCTATAAAGGAGATTCCCATCATCAAGTTTGACCTGAACAAACCAGTGAGGGTGTGTGACATCTGCTTTGATGTGCTAACTTTGGGAGGGGTATCCTAATGCAGCAGCCTGACTGTCATCTACCCCCACATGCTAGCCATGCCACGCCCCAACTGGATACTGCTGGCTGGGCATGACAGGAGAAAAGGACTTCAGTAGCAGGAAATACTGACAGGGGATCCCTGGACAGTTCTGGACCACAACTTCTATACTATTCCAGTCTTATGAAAAAAAATATTAAAATGTTCTAGAGGGACGCTTTGATGTAGAAAACAAAATTATTATTTTTTCATCCAAGTATTGTGAAGAGAAGCTTTCCAGCTGGGTGATGGTTGGACTGTGTCGGAGGGGAGATGCTATGTCTTAACAGGCTCAGTGATCTTGTCATGGTAAAATCTAGATATCACTCAAAACAAGCGCTGTTAACGGTCATCTTCAGCCATGTACTGTTCAGCATACAGAGAAGTTCACCCAGTTCTCTATATGTAGTAGTCAAAACCAAATGGATATTTCACCATTGGGAGCCTTGGAGATTCATGACCTACACACTAACATTATGCCACTGTTAATGGAAATATCTATATACATGAAAAAGCATTGTAGACCTCCAAGTGGCCCAGACGGTCCACTCCAAAGATCTGGACTGGGAGTCTGGGACACCTGTGACATTCTAACCATAACCATTGTTTCTTCTGTTCAGTTGTCAGTGTAGACTGGGTCAAATAAGGGACAACATGGGTTCTGGTTGCACTTGCAGATTCGTTTTTTAGTTGCTTTGAATTAAGATAATTTGACTATGAGCAATTAAATTCTCAATTGGAAAAATGGTTGAAACAACCAAGTATGGTACACACATCAATCTTGTAAAAGTAAATGATAAAATTGACCTGAAAGCCTTACCATAACAGAGGAATTTGAACTTATGAACTGTGCAGAACACAAATTAATTATGAAGGTGCATAAAATGATTATGCCTATGCATGTTTTATGATTTGTAAACTGAATATCTTTCCGTTGTCATAATCACGTAATTTCCCCCATATCAGTCACCAAAGGATTCATTCCATTTCTGGTCTATCATGAGGTCTTAGTTGGGATTGGCAAACCTGATCCTACTGATATTGCCTCTAGTCAAGTTTTCTTGACTTGTCACATTTTAATGCGTCTTGATTTCTAAACCTAACGGGTGCACTTTATCAAGATTACATGACATTTCTGATAATTTAGGAGAATGTGAGGAGGATGGTTGGCCAAGTAGAGGGGCCACTTTAGGTATTGTTAAATTGTACAGATAAATGTGTGATATTTTTGACCACTACAACTGTTTTGTACTTAATGCAGTTTGTGCTTGTCATTGTGACAAACTTAAATCTTGCCTCTGTTAATCTTTTATGCACATTGTTTAATCTTTTATGCACATTGTATTGTATCTGTATGCTCAGATATCTAGACAGTCTCTTCCTGGTGTATCCTTTTAGAGAAAGGGAAGACAACTTTACATAAAGGTCATCAAAATAAGAGCGTTTGCCCTCATTGCACCCTCATTGAATAATACCGTTATGATTTTTCTCTTCTAAAAAACCTAAGCATGTTGACATTCTTGTGATTTTAGTTTAGCCACCACACTAAACTACAACAAGACAGGAGTCATATTCCTGCAGGTTGGGTTTCTTGCTGTCAATCGGCCTGCCGCTGCCGGGAAATGCACTCGCTCTCCCTCCAATGATGAGAAACGAGGCTAACTTTTTTTTCAAAATTTCAAAAAACATGGGCTATAACCCATCGTTTTTGTCATTTCGTCATTTTTTTTCAAATCCTCAAAAATGATGAAAAACGGCGCACTATAGTATGCCGTACGATATGGGCTATAGCCCATGGTCCAAAATGATGAGAAACGAGGATAACAGTTTTTTTCAAAATTTCAAAAAACATGGGCTATAACCCATCGTTTTTGTCATTTCGTCATTTTTTTCAAATCCTCAAAAATGATGAAAAACGGCGCGCTATAGTATGCCGTACGATATGGGCTATAGCCCATGGTCCAAAATGATGAGAAACGAGGATAACTTTTTTTTTCAAAATTTCAAAAAACATGGGCTATAACCCATCGTTTTTGTCATTTCGTCATTTTTTTCAAATCTTCAAAAATGATGAAAAACGGCGCGCTATAGTATGCCGTACGATATGGGCTATAGCCCACGGTCCAAAATGATGAGAAACGAGGCTAACTTTTTTTTTCAAAATTTCAAAAAACATGGGCTATAACCCATCGTTTTTGTCATTTTGTCATTTTTTTCAAAAATGATGAAAAACGGCGCGCTATAGTATGCCGTACGATATGGGCTATAGCCCACGGTCCAAAATGATGAGAAACGAGGCTAACTTTTTTTTCCAAAATTTCAAAAAACATGGGCTATAACCCATCGTTTTTGTCATTTCGTAATTTTTTTCAAATCCTCAAAAATGATGAAAAACGGCGCGCTATAGTATGCCGTACGATATGGGCTATAGCCCACGGTCCAAAATGATGAGAAACGAGGATAACTTTTTTTTTCAAAATTTCAAAAAACATGGGCTATAACCCATAGTTTTTGTCATTTTGTCATTTTTTTCAAATCTTCAAAAATGATGAAAAACGGCGCGCTATAGTATGCCGTACGATATGGGCTATAGCCCACGGTCCAAAATGATGAGAAACGAGGCTAACTTTTTTTTTCAAAATTTCAAAAAACATGGGCTATAACCCATCGTTTTTGTCATTTCGTAATTTTTTTCAAATCCTCAAAAATGATGAAAAACGGCGCGCTATAGTATGCCGTACGATATGGGCTATAGCCCACGGTCCAAAATGATGAGAAACGAGGATAACTTTTTTTTTCAAAATTTCAAAAAACATGGGCTATAACCCATAGTTTTTGTCATTTTGTCATTTTTTTCAAATCTTCAAAAATGATGAAAAACGGCGCGCTATAGTATGCCGTACGATATGGGCTATAGCCCATGGTCCAAAATAATGAGAAACGAGGCTAACTTTTTTTTTCAAAATTTAAAAAAACATGGGCTATAACCCATCGTTTTTGTCATTTCGTCATTTTTTTCAAATCTTTAAAAATGATGAAAAACGTCGCGCTATAGTATGCCGTACGATATGGGCTATAGCCCATGGTCCAAAATGATGAGAAACGAGGCTAACTTTTTTTTTCAAAATTTCAAAAAACATGGGCTATAACCTTTCGTTTTTGTCATTTCGTCATTTTTTTCAAATCTTCAAAAATGATGAAAAACGGCGCGCTATAGTATGCCGTACGATATGGGCTATAGCCCATGGTCCAAAATGATGAGAAACGAGGCTAACTTTTTTTTTCAAAATTTCAAAAAACATGGGCTATAACCCATCGTTTTTGTCATTTCGTATTTTTTTTCAAATCTTTACAAATGATGAAAAACGGCGCGCTATAGTATGCCGTACGATAATGGGCTATAGCCCATGGTCCAAAATGATGAGAAACGAGGCTAACTTTTTTTTTCAAAATTTCAAAAAACATGGGCTATAACCTTTCGTTTTTGTCATTTCGTCATTTTTTTCAAATCTTCAAAAATGATGAAAAACGGCGCGCTATAGTATGCCGTACAATATGGGCTATAGCCCATGGTCCAAAATGATGAGAAACGAGGCTAACTTTTTTTTTCAAAATTTAAAAAAACATGGGCTATAACCCATCGTTTTTGTCATTTAGTCATTTTTTTCAAATCTTTAAAAATGATGAAAAACGTCGCGCTATAGTATGCCGTACGATATGGGCTATAGCCCATGGTCCAAAATGATGAGAAACGAGGCTAACTTTTTTTTTCAAAATTTCAAAAAACATGGGCTATAACCTTTTGTTTTTGTCATTTCGTCATTTTTTTCAAATCTTCAAAAATGATGAAAAACGGCGCGCTATAGTATGCCGTACGATATGGGCTATAGCCCATCGTCCAAAATGATGAGAAACGAGGCTAACTTTTTTTTTCAAAGTTTCAAAAAACATGGGCTATAACCTTTCGTTTTTGTCATTTTGTCATTTTTTTCAAATCTTCAAAAATGATGAAAAACGGCGCGCTATAGTATGCCGTACGATATGGGCTATAGCCCATGGTCCAAAATGATGAGAAACGAGGCTAACTTTTTTTTTCAAAATTTCAAAAAACATGGGCTATAACCCATCGTTTTTGTCATTTCGTATTTTTTTTCAAATCTTTACAAATGATGAAAAACGGCGCGCTATAGTATGCCGTACGATAATGGGCTATAGCCCATGGTCCAAAATGATGAGAAACGAGGCTAACTTTTTTTTTCAAAATTTCAAAAAACATGGGCTATAACCTTTCGTTTTTGTCATTTCGTCATTTTTTTCAAATCTTCAAAAATGATGAAAAACGGCGCGCTATAGTATGCCGTACGATATGGGCTATAGCCCATGGTCCAAAATGATGAGAAACGAGGCTAACTTTTTTTTTCAAAATTTAAAAAAACATGGGCTATAACCTTTCGTTTTTGTCATTTTGTCATTTTTTTCAAATCTTCAAAAATGATGAAAAACGGCGCGCTATAGTATGCCGTACGATATGGGCTATAGCCCATGGTCCAAAATGATGAGAAACGAGGCTAACTTTTTTTTTCAAAATTTAAAAAAACATGGGCTAAAACCCATCGTTTTTGTCATTTCGTCATTTTTTTCAAATCTTTAAAAATGATGAAAAACGTCGCGCTATAGTATGCCGTACGATATGGGCTATAGCCCATGGTCCAAAATGATGAGAAACGAGGCTAACTTTTTTTTTCAAAATTTCAAAAAACATGGGCTATAACCTTTCGTTTTTGTCATTTCGTCATTTTTTTCAAATCTTCAAAAATGATGAAAAACGGCGCGCTATAGTATGCCGTACGATATGGGCTATAGCCCATGGTCCAAAATGATGAGAAACGAGGCTAACTTTTTTTTTCAAAATTTCAAAAAACATGGGCTATAACCTTTCGTTTTTGTCATTTCGTCATTTTTTTCAAATCTTCAAAAATGATGAAAAACGGCGCGCTATAGTATGCCGTACGATATGGGCTATAGCCCATGGTCCAAAATGATGAGAAACGAGGCTAACTTTTTTTTTTCAAAATTTCAAAAAACATGGGCTATAACCTTTCGTTTTTGTCATTTCGTCATTTTTTTCAAATCTTCAAAAATGATGAAAAACGGCGCGCTATAGTATGCCGTACGATATGGGCTATAGCCCATGGTCCAAAATGATGAGAAACGAGGCTAACTTTTTTTTTCAAAATTTCAAAAAACATGGGCTATAACCTTTCGTTTTTGTCATTTTGTCATTTTTTTCAAATCTTCAAAAATGATGAAAAACGGCGCGCTATAGTATGCCGTACGATATGGGCTATAGCCCATGGTCCAAAATGATGAGAAACGAGGCTAACTTTTTTTTTCAAAATTAAAAAAAACATGGGCTAAAACCCATCGTTTTTGTCATTTCGTCATTTTTTTCAAATCTTTAAAAATGATGAAAAACGTCGCGCTATAGTATGCCGTACGATATGGGCTATAGCCATGGTCCAAAATGATGAGAAACGAGGCTACCTTTTTTTTTCAAAATTTCAAAAAACATGGGCTATAACCTTTCGTTTTTGTCATTTCGTCATTTTTTTCAAATCTTCAAAAATGATGAAAAACGGCGCGCTATAGTATGCCGTACGATATGGGCTATAGCCCATGGTCCAAAATGATGAGAAACGAGGCTAAGTTTTTTTTTCAAAATTTCAAAAAACATGGGCTATAACCTTTCGTTTTTGTCATTTCGTCATTTTTTTCAAATCTTCAAAAATGATGAAAAACGGCGCGCTATAGTATGCCGTACGATATGGGCTATAGCCCATGGTCCAAAATGATGAGAAACGAGGCTAACGTTTTTTTTCAAAATTTCAAAAAACATGGGCTATAACCTTTCGTTTTTGTCATTTCGTCATTTTTTTCAAATCTTCAAAAATGATGAAAAACGGCGCGCTATAGTATGCCGTACGATATGGGCTATAGCCCATGGTCCAAAATGATGAGAAACGAGGCTAAGTTTTTTTTTCAAAATTTCAAAAAACATGGGCTATAACCTTTCGTTTTTGTCATTTCGTCATTTTTTTCAAATCTTCAAAAATGATGAAAAACGGCGCGCTATAGTATGCCGTACGATATGGGCTATAGCCCATGGTCCAAAATGATGAGAAACGAGGCTAACTTTTTTTTTCAAAATTTCAAAAAACATGGGCTATAACCTTTCGTTTTTGTCATTTCGTCATTTTTTTCAAATCTTCAAAAATGATGAAAAACGGCGCGCTATAGTATGCCGTACGATATGGGCTATAGCCCATGGTCCAAAATGATGAGAAACGAGGCTAACTTTTTTTTTCAAAATTTCAAAAAACATGGGCTATAACCCATCGTTTTTGTCATTTCGTCATTTTTTTCAAATCTTCAAAAATGATGAAAAACGGCGCGCTATAGTATGCCGTACGATATGGGCTATAGCCCATGGTCCAAAATGATGAGAAACGAGGCTAACTCTTTTTTTTCAAAATTTCAAAAAACATGGGCTATAACCCATCGTTTTTGTCATTTCGTAATTTTTTTCAAATCTTTAAAAATGATGAAAAACGGCGCGCTATAGTATGCCGTACGATATGGGCTATAGCCCATGGTCCAAAATGATGAGAAACGAGGCTAACTTTTTTTTTCAAAATTTCAAAAAACATGGGCTATAACCCATCGTTTTTGTCATTTCGTCATTTTTTCAAATCTTTAAAAATGATAAAAAACGGCGCGCTATAGTATGCCGTACGATATGGGCTATAGCCCATGGTCCAAAATGATGAGAAACGAGGCTAAGTTTTTTTTTCAAAATTTCAAAAAACATGGGCTATAACCTTTTGTTTTTGTCATTTCGTCATTTTTTTCAAATCTTCAAAAATGATGAAAAACGGCGCGCTATAGTATGCCGTACGATATGGGCTATAGCCCATGGTCCAAAATGATGAGAAACGAGGCTAACTTTTTTTTTCAAAATTTCAAAAAACATGGGCTATAACCTTTCGTTTTTGTCATTTTGTCATTTTTTTCAAATCTTCAAAAATGATGAAAAACGGCGCGCTATAGTATGCCGTACGATATGGGCTATAGCCCATGGTCCAAAATGATGAGAAACGAGGCTAACTTTTTTTTTCAAAATTTCAAAAAACATGGGCTATAACCTTTCGTTTTTGTCATTTCGTCATTTTTTTCAAATCTTCAAAAATGATGAAAAACGGCGCGCTATAGTATGCCGTACGATATGGGCTATAGCCCATGGTCCAAAATGATGAGAAACGAGGCTAAGTTTTTTTTTCAAAATTTCAAAAAACATGGGCTATAACCTTTCGTTTTTGTCATTTCGTCATTTTTTTCAAATCTTCAAAAATGATGAAAAACGGCGCGCTATAGTATGCCGTACGATATGGGCTATAGCCCATGGTCCAAAATGATGAGAAACGAGGCTAACTTTTTTTTTCAAAATTTCAAAAAACATGGGCTATAACCTTTCGTTTTTGTCATTTCGTCATTTTTTTCAAATCTTCAAAAATGATGAAAAACGGCGCGCTATAGTATGCCGTACGATATGGGCTATAGCCCATGGTCCAAAATGATGAGAAACGAGGCTAAGTTTTTTTTTCAAAATTTCAAAAAACATGGGCTATAACCTTTCGTTTTTGTCATTTCGTCATTTTTTTCAAATCTTCAAAAATGATGAAAAACGGCGCGCTATAGTATGCCGTACGATATGGGCTATAGCCCATGGTCCAAAATGATGAGAAACGAGGCTAACTTTTTTTTTCAAAATTTCAATAAACATGGGCTATAACCTTTCGTTTTTGTCATTTCTTCATTTTTTTCAAATCTTCAAAAATGATGAAAAACGGCGCGCTATAGTATGCCGTACGATATGGGCTATAGCCCATGGTCCAAAATGATGAGAAACGAGGCTAACTTTTTTTTTCAAAATTTCAAAAAACATGGGCTATAACCCATCGTTTTTGTCATTTCGTCATTTTTTTCAAATCTTCAAAAATGATGAAAAACGGCGCGCTATAGTATGCCGTACGATATGGGCTATAGCCCATGGTCCAAAATGATGAGAAACGAGGCTAACTTTTTTTTTCAAAATTTCAAAAAACATGGGCTATAACCCATCGTTTTTGTCATTTCGTCATTTTTTTCAAATCTTCAAAAATGATGAAAAACGGCGCGCTATAGTATGCCGTACGATATGGGCTATAGCCCATGGTCCAAAATGATGAGAAACGAGGCTAACTTTTTTTTTCAAAATTTCAAAAAACATGGGCTATAACCCATCGTTTTTGTCATTTCGTCATTTTTTCAAATCTTTAAAAATGATAAAAAACGGCGCGCTATAGTATGCCGTACGATATGGGCTATAGCCCATGGTCCAAAATGATGAGAAACGAGGCTAAGTTTTTTTTTCAAAATTTCAAAAAACATGGGCTATAACCTTTTGTTTTTGTCATTTCGTCATTTTTTTCAAATCTTCAAAAATGATGAAAAACGGCGCGCTATAGTATGCCGTACGATATGGGCTATAGCCCATGGTCCAAAATGATGAGAAACGAGGCTAACTTTTTTTTTCAAAATTTCAAAAAACATGGGCTATAACCTTTCGTTTTTGTCATTTTGTCATTTTTTTCAAATCTTCAAAAATGATGAAAAACGGCGCGCTATAGTATGCCGTACGATATGGGCTATAGCCCATGGTCCAAAATGATGAGAAACGAGGCTAACTTTTTTTTTCAAAATTTCAAAAAACATGGGCTATAACCCATCGTTTTTGTCATTTCGTCATTTTTTTCAAATCTTCAAAAATGATGAAAAACGGCGCGCTATAGTATGCCGTACGATATGGGCTATAGCCCATGGTCCAAAATGATGAGAAACGAGGCTAACTTTTTTTTTCAAAATTTCAAAAAACATGGGCTATAACCTTTCGTTTTTGTCATTTCGTCATTTTTTCAAATCTTCAAAAATGATGAAAAACGGCGCGCTATAGTATGCCGTACGATATGGGCTATAGCCCATGGTCCAAAATGATGAGAAACGAGGCTAACTTTTTTTTTCAAAATTTCAAAAAACATGGGCTATAACCTTTCGTTTTTGTCATTTCGTCATTTTTTTCAAATCTTCAAAAATGATGAAAAACGGCGCGCTATAGTATGCCGTACGATATGGGCTATAGCCCATGGTCCAAAATGATGAGAAACGAGGCTAACTTTTTTTTTCAAAATTTCAAAAAACATGGGCTATAACCCATCGTTTTTGTCATTTCGTCATTTTTTTCAAATCTTCAAAAATGATGAAAAACGGCGCGCTATAGTATGCCGTACGATATGGGCTATAGCCCATGGTCCAAAATGATGAGAAACGAGGCTAACTTTCTTTTTCAAAATTTAAAAAAACATGGGCTAAAACCCATCGTTTTTGTCATTTCGTCATTTTTTTCAAATCTTTAAAAATGATGAAAAACGTCGCGCTATAGTATGCCGTACGATATGGGCTATAGCCCATGGTCCAAAATGATGAGAAACGAGGCTAACTTTTTTTTTCAAAATTTCAAAAAACATGGGCTATAACCTTTCGTTTTTGTCATTTCGTCATTTTTTTCAAATCTTCAAAAATGATGAAAAACGGCGCGCTATAGTATGCCGTACGATATGGGCTATAGCCCATGGTCCAAAATGATGAGAAACGAGGCTAACTTTTTTTTTCAAAATTTCAAAAAACATGGGCTATAACCTTTCGTTTTTGTCATTTCGTCATTTTTTTCAAATCTTCAAAAATGATGAAAAACGGCGCGCTATAGTATGCCGTACGATATGGGCTATAGCCCATGGTCCAAAATGATGAGAAACGAGGCTAACTTTTTTTTTCAAAATTTCAAAAAACATGGGCTATAACCTTTCGTTTTTGTCATTTCGTCATTTTTTTCAAATCTTCAAAAATGATGAAAAACGGCGCGCTATAGTATGCCGTACGATATGGGCTATAGCCCATGGTCCAAAATGATGAGAAACGAGGCTAACTTTTTTTTTCAAAATTTCAAAAAACATGGGCTATAACCTTTCGTTTTTGTCATTTTGTCATTTTTTTCAAATCTTCAAAAATGATGAAAAACGGCGCGCTATAGTATGCCGTACGATATGGGCTATAGCCCATGGTCCAAAATGATGAGAAACGAGGCTAACTTTTTTTTTCAAAATTAAAAAAAACATGGGCTAAAACCCATCGTTTTTGTCATTTCGTCATTTTTTTCAAATCTTTAAAAATGATGAAAAACGTCGCGCTATAGTATGCCGTACGATATGGGCTATAGCCCATGGTCCAAAATGATGAGAAACGAGGCTAACTTTTTTTTTCAAAATTTCAAAAAACATGGGCTATAACCTTTCGTTTTTGTCATTTCGTCATTTTTTTCAAATCTTCAAAAATGATGAAAAACGGCGCGCTATAGTATGCCGTACGATATGGGCTATAGCCCATGGTCCAAAATGATGAGAAACGAGGCTAAGTTTTTTTTTCAAAATTTCAAAAAACATGGGCTATAACCTTTCGTTTTTGTCATTTCGTCATTTTTTTCAAATCTTCAAAAATGATGAAAAACGGCGCGCTATAGTATGCCGTACGATATGGGCTATAGCCCATGGTCCAAAATGATGAGAAACGAGGCTAACTTTTTTTTTCAAAATTTCAAAAAACATGGGCTATAACCTTTCGTTTTTGTCATTTCGTCATTTTTTTCAAATCTTCAAAAATTATGAAAAACGGCGCGCTATAGTATGCCGTACGATATGGGCTATAGCCCATGGTCCAAAATGATGAGAAACGAGGCTAACTTTTTTTTTCAAAATTTCAAAAAACATGGGCTATAACCTTTCGTTTTTGTCATTTCGTCATTTTTTTCAAATCTTCAAAAATGATGAAAAACGGCGCGCTATAGTATGCCGTACGATATGGGCTATAGCCCATGGTCCAAAATGATGAGAAACGAGGCTAACTTTTTTTTTCAAAATTTCAAAAAACATGGGCTATAACCCATCGTTTTTGTCATTTCGTCATTTTTTTCAAATCTTCAAAAATGATGAAAAACGGCGCGCTATAGTATGCCGTACGATATGGGCTATAGCCCATGGTCCAAAATGATGAGAAACGAGGCTAAGTTTTTTTTTCAAAATTTCAAAAAACATGGGCTATAACCTTTCGTTTTTGTCATTTCGTCATTTTTTTCAAATCTTCAAAAATGATGAAAAACGGCGCGCTATAGTATGCCGTACGATATGGGCTATAGCCCATGGTCCAAAATGATGAGAAACGAGGCTAACTTTTTTTTTCAAAATTTCAAAAAACATGGGCTATAACCTTTCGTTTTTGTCATTTCGTCATTTTTTTCAAATCTTCAAAAATTATGAAAAACGGCGCGCTATAGTATGCCGTACGATATGGGCTATAGCCCATGGTCCAAAATGATGAGAAACGAGGCTAACTTTTTTTTTCAAAATTTCAAAAAACATGGGCTATAACCTTTCGTTTTTGTCATTTCGTCATTTTTTTCAAATCTTCAAAAATGATGAAAAACGGCGCGCTATAGTATGCCGTACGATATGGGCTATAGCCCATGGTCCAAAATGATGAGAAACGAGGCTAACTTTTTTTTTCAAAATTTCAAAAAACATGGGCTATAACCCATCGTTTTTGTCATTTCGTCATTTTTTTCAAATCTTCAAAAATGATGAAAAACGGCGCGCTATAGTATGCCGTACGATATGGGCTATAGCCCATGGTCCAAAATGATGAGAAACGAGGCTAACTTTTTTTTTCAAAATTAAAAAAAACATGGGCTAAAACCCATCGTTTTTGTCATTTCGTCATTTTTTTCAAATCTTTAAAAATGATGAAAAACGTCGCGCTATAGTATTCCATACGATATGGGCTATAGCCCATGGTCCAAAATGATGAGAAACGAGGCTAACTTTTTTTTTCAAAATTTCAAAAAACATGGGCTATAACCTTTCGTTTTTGTCATTTCGTCATTTTTTTCAAATCTTCAAAAATGATGAAAAACGGCGCGCTATAGTATGCCGTACGATATGGGCTATAGCCCATGGTCCAAAATGATGAGAAACGAGGCTAACTTTTTTTTTCAAAATTTCAAAAAACATGGGCTATAACCTTTCGTTTTTGTCATTTCGTCATTTTTTTCAAATCTTCAAAAATGATGAAAAACGGCGCGCTATAGTATGCCGTACGATATGGGCTATAGCCCATGGTCCAAAATGATGAGAAACGAGGCTAACTTTTTTTTCCAAAATTTCAAAAAACATGGGCTATAACCTTTCGTTTTTGTCATTTCGTCATTTTTTTCAAATCTTCAAAAATGATGAAAAACGGCGCGCTATAGTATGCCGTACGATATGGGCTATAGCCCATGGTCCAAAATGATGAGAAACGAGGCTAACTTTTTTTTTCAAAATTTCAAAAAACATGGGCTATAACCTTTCGTTTTTGTCATTTTGTCATTTTTTTCAAATCTTCAAAAATGATGAAAAACGGCGCGCTATAGTATGCCGTACGATATGGGCTATAGCCCATGGTCCAAAATGATGAGAAACGAGGCTAACTTTTTTTTTCAAAATTTAAAAAAACATGGGCTAAAACCCATCGTTTTTGTCATTTCGTAATTTTTTTCAAATCTTTAAAAATGATGAAAAACGTCGCGCTATAGTATGCCGTACGATATGGGCTATAGCCCATGGTCCAAAATGATGAGAAACGAGGCTAACTTTTTTTTTCAAAATTTCAAAAAACATGGGCTATAACCTTTCGTTTTTGTCATTTCGTCATTTTTTTCAAATCTTCAAAAATGATGAAAAACGGCGCGCTATAGTATGCCGTACGATATGGGCTATAGCCCATGGTCCAAAATGATGAGAAACGAGGCTAAGTTTTTTTTTCAAAATTTCAAAAAACATGGGCTATAACCTTTCGTTTTTGTCATTTCGTCATTTTTTTCAAATCTTCAAAAATGATGAAAAACGGCGCGCTATAGTATGCCGTACGATATGGGCTATAGCCCATGGTCCAAAATGATGAGAAACGAGGCTAACGTTTTTTTTCAAAATTTCAAAAAACATGGGCTATAACCTTTCGTTTTTGTCATTTCGTCATTTTTTTCAAATCTTCAAAAATGATGAAAAACGGCGCGCTATAGTATGCCGTACGATATGGGCTATAGCCCATGGTCCAAAATGATGAGAAACGAGGCTAAGTTTTTTTTTCAAAATTTCAAAAAACATGGGCTATAACCTTTCGTTTTTGTCATTTCGTCATTTTTTTCAAATCTTCAAAAATGATGAAAAACGGCGCGCTATAGTATGCCGTACGATATGGGCTATAGCCCATGGTCCAAAATGATGAGAAACGAGGCTAACTTTTTTTTTCAAAATTTCAAAAAACATGGGCTATAACCTTTCGTTTTTGTCATTTCGTCATTTTTTTCAAATCTTCAAAAATGATGAAAAACGGCGCGCTATAGTATGCCGTACGATATGGGCTATAGCCCATGGTCCAAAATGATGAGAAACGAGGCTAACTTTTTTTTTCAAAATTTCAAAAAACATGGGCTATAACCCATCGTTTTTGTCATTTCGTCATTTTTTTCAAATCTTCAAAAATGATGAAAAACGGCGCGCTATAGTATGCCGTACGATATGGGCTATAGCCCATGGTCCAAAATGATGAGAAACGAGGCTAACTCTTTTTTTTCAAAATTTCAAAAAACATGGGCTATAACCCATCGTTTTTGTCATTTCGTAATTTTTTTCAAATCTTTAAAAATGATGAAAAACGGCGCGCTATAGTATGCCGTACGATATGGGCTATAGCCCATGGTCCAAAATGATGAGAAACGAGGCTAACTTTTTTTTTCAAAATTTCAAAAAACATGGGCTATAACCCATCGTTTTTGTCATTTCGTCATTTTTTCAAATCTTTAAAAATGATAAAAAACGGCGCGCTATAGTATGCCGTACGATATGGGCTATAGCCCATGGTCCAAAATGATGAGAAACGAGGCTAAGTTTTTTTTTCAAAATTTCAAAAAACATGGGCTATAACCTTTTGTTTTTGTCATTTCGTCATTTTTTTCAAATCTTCAAAAATGATGAAAAACGGCGCGCTATAGTATGCCGTACGATATGGGCTATAGCCCATGGTCCAAAATGATGAGAAACGAGGCTAACTTTTTTTTTCAAAATTTCAAAAAACATGGGCTATAACCTTTCGTTTTTGTCATTTCGTCATTTTTTTCAAATCTTCAAAAATGATGAAAAACGGCGCGCTATAGTATGCCGTACGATATGGGCTATAGCCCATGGTCCAAAATGATGAGAAACGAGGCTAACGTTTTTTTTCAAAATTTCAAAAAACATGGGCTATAACCTTTCGTTTTTGTCATTTCGTCATTTTTTTCAAATCTTCAAAAATGATGAAAAACGGCGCGCTATAGTATGCCGTACGATATGGGCTATAGCCCATGGTCCAAAATGATGAGAAACGAGGCTAAGTTTTTTTTTCAAAATTTCAAAAAACATGGGCTATAACCTTTCGTTTTTGTCATTTCGTCATTTTTTTCAAATCTTCAAAAATGATGAAAAACGGCGCGCTATAGTATGCCGTACGATATGGGCTATAGCCCATGGTCCAAAATGATGAGAAACGAGGCTAACTTTTTTTTTCAAAATTTCAAAAAACATGGGCTATAACCTTTCGTTTTTGTCATTTCGTCATTTTTTTCAAATCTTCAAAAATGATGAAAAACGGCGCGCTATAGTATGCCGTACGATATGGGCTATAGCCCATGGTCCAAAATGATGAGAAACGAGGCTAACTTTTTTTTTCAAAATTTCAAAAAACATGGGCTATAACCCATCGTTTTTGTCATTTCGTCATTTTTTTCAAATCTTCAAAAATGATGAAAAACGGCGCGCTATAGTATGCCGTACGATATGGGCTATAGCCCATGGTCCAAAATGATGAGAAACGAGGCTAACTTTTTTTTTCAAAATTTCAAAAAACATGGGCTATAACCCATCGTTTTTGTCATTTCGTCATTTTTTAAAATCTTTAAAAATGATAAAAAACGGCGCGCTATAGTATGCCGTACGATATGGGCTATAGCCCATGGTCCAAAATGATGAGAAACGAGGCTAAGTTTTTTTTTCAAAATTTCAAAAAACATGGGCTATAACCTTTTGTTTTTGTCATTTCGTCATTTTTTTCAAATCTTCAAAAATGATGAAAAACGGCGCGCTATAGTATGCCGTACGATATGGGCTATAGCCCATGGTCCAAAATGATGAGAAACGAGGCTAACTTTTTTTTTCAAAATTTCAAAAAACATGGGCTATAACCTTTCGTTTTTGTCATTTTGTCATTTTTTTCAAATCTTCAAAAATGATGAAAAACGGCGCGCTATAGTATGCCGTACGATATGGGCTATAGCCCATGGTCCAAAATGATGAGAAACGAGGCTAACTTTTTTTTTCAAAATTTCAAAAAACATGGGCTATAACCTTTCGTTTTTGTCATTTCGTCATTTTTTTCAAATCTTCAAAAATGATGAAAAACGGCGCGCTATAGTATGCCGTACGATATGGGCTATAGCCCATGGTCCAAAATGATGAGAAACGAGGCTAAGTTTTTTTTTCAAAATTTCAAAAAACATGGGCTATAACCTTTCGTTTTTGTCATTTCGTCATTTTTTTCAAATCTTCAAAAATGATGAAAAACGGCGCGCTATAGTATGCCGTACGATATGGGCTATAGCCCATGGTCCAAAATGATGAGAAACGAGGCTAACTTTTTTTTTCAAAATTTCAAAAAACATGGGCTATAACCTTTCGTTTTTGTCATTTCGTCATTTTTTTCAAATCTTCAAAAATGATGAAAAACGGCGCGCTATAGTATGCCGTACGATATGGGCTATAGCCCATGGTCCAAAATGATGAGAAACGAGGCTAAGTTTTTTTTTCAAAATTTCAAAAAACATGGGCTATAACCTTTCGTTTTTGTCATTTCGTCATTTTTTTCAAATCTTCAAAAATGATGAAAAACGGCGCGCTATAGTATGCCGTACGATATGGGCTATAGCCCATGGTCCAAAATGATGAGAAACGAGGCTAACTTTTTTTTTCAAAATTTCAAAAAACATGGGCTATAACCTTTCGTTTTTGTCATTTCGTCATTTTTTTCAAATCTTCAAAAATGATGAAAAACGGCGCGCTATAGTATGCCGTACGATATGGGCTATAGCCCATGGTCCAAAATGATGAGAAACGAGGCTAACTTTTTTTTTCAAAATTTCAAAAAACATGGGCTATAACCCATCGTTTTTGTCATTTCGTCATTTTTTTCAAATCTTCAAAAATGATGAAAAACGGCGCGCTATAGTATGCCGTACGATATGGGCTATAGCCCATGGTCCAAAATGATGAGAAACGAGGCTAACTTTTTTTTTCAAAATTTCAAAAAACATGGGCTATAACCCATCGTTTTTGTCATTTCGTCATTTTTTTCAAATCTTCAAAAATGATGAAAAACGGCGCGCTATAGTATGCCGTACGATATGGGCTATAGCCCATGGTCCAAAATGATGAGAAACGAGGCTAAGTTTTTTTTTCAAAATTTCAAAAAACATGGGCTATAACCTTTTGTTTTTGTCATTTCGTCATTTTTTTCAAATCTTCAAAAATGATGAAAAACGGCGCGCTATAGTATGCCGTACGATATGGGCTATAGCCCATGGTCCAAAATGATGAGAAACGAGGCTAACTTTTTTTTCCAAAATTTCAAAAAACATGGGCTATAACCTTTCGTTTTTGTCATTTTGTCATTTTTTTCAAATCTTCAAAAATGATGAAAAACGGCGCGCTATAGTATGCCGTACGATATGGGCTATAGCCCATGGTCCAAAATGATGAGAAACGAGGCTAACTTTTTTTTTCAAAATTTCAAAAAACATGGGCTATAACCCATCGTTTTTGTCATTTCGTCATTTTTTTCAAATCTTCAAAAATGATTTAAACAACGGCGCGCTATAGTATGCCGTACGATATGGGCTATAGCCCATGGTCCAAAATGATGAGAAACGAGGCTAACTTTTTTTTTCAAAATTTCAAAAAACATGGGCTATAACCTTTCGTTTTTGTCATTTCGTCATTTTTTTCAAATCTTCAAAAATTATGAAAAACGGCGCGCTATAGTATGCCGTACGATATGGGCTATAGCCCATGGTCCAAAATGATGAGAAACGAGGCTAACTTTTTTTTTCAAAATTTCAAAAAACATGGGCTATAACCTTTCGTTTTTGTCATTTCGTCATTTTTTTCAAATCTTCAAAAATGATGAAAAACGGCGCGCTATAGTATGCCGTACGATATGGGCTATAGCCCATGGTCCAAAATGATGAGAAACGAGGCTAACTTTTTTTTTCAAAATTTCAAAAAACATGGGCTATAACCTTTCGTTTTTGTCATTTCGTCATTTTTTTCAAATCTTCAAAAATTATGAAAAACGGCGCGCTATAGTATGCCGTACGATATGGGCTATAGCCCATGGTCCAAAATGATGAGAAACGAGGCTAACTTTTTTTTTCAAAATTTCAAAAAACATGGGCTATAACCTTTCGTTTTTGTCATTTCGTCATTTTTTTCAAATCTTCAAAAATGATGAAAAACGGCGCGCTATAGTATGCCGTACGATATGGGCTATAGCCCATGGTCCAAAATGATGAGAAACGAGGCTAACTTTTTTTTTCAAAATTTCAAAAAACATGGGCTATAACCCATCGTTTTTGTCATTTCGTCATTTTTTTCAAATCTTCAAAAATGATGAAAAACGGCGCGCTATAGTATGCCGTACGATATGGGCTATAGCCCATGGTCCAAAATGATGAGAAACGAGGCTAACTTTTTTTTTCAAAATTTCAAAAAACATGGGCTATAACCTTTCGTTTTTGTCATTTTGTCATTTTTTTCAAATCTTCAAAAATTATGAAAAACGGCGCGCTATAGTATGCCGTACGATATGGGCTATAGCCCATGGTCCAAAATGATGAGAAACGAGGCTAACTTTTTTTTTCAAAATTTCAAAAAACATGGGCTATAACCTTTCGTTTTTGTCATTTCGTCATTTTTTTCAAATCTTCAAAAATGATGAAAAACGGCGCGCTATAGTATGCCGTACGATATGGGCTATAGCCCATGGTCCAAAATGATGAGAAACGAGGCTAACTTTTTTTTTCAAAATTTCAAAAAACATGGGCTATAACCCATCGTTTTTGTCATTTCGTCATTTTTTTCAAATCTTCAAAAATGATGAAAAACGGCGCGCTATAGTATGCCGTACGATATGGGCTATAGCCCATGGTCCAAAATGATGAGAAACGAGGCTAACTTTTTTTTTCAAAATTTCAAAAAACATGGGCTATAACCTTTCGTTTTTGTCATTTTGTCATTTTTTTCAAATCTTCAAAAATTATGAAAAACGGCGCGCTATAGTATGCCGTACGATATGGGCTATAGCCCATGGTCCAAAATGATGAGAAACGAGGCTAACTTTTTTTTTCAAAATTTCAAAAAACATGGGCTATAACCTTTCGTTTTTGTCATTTCGTCATTTTTTTCAAATCTTCAAAAATGATGAAAAACGGCGCGCTATAGTATGCCGTACGATATGGGCTATAGCCCATGGTCCAAAATGATGAGAAACGAGGCTAACTTTTTTTTTCAAAATTTCAAAAAACATGGGCTATAACCCATCGTTTTTGTCATTTCGTCATTTTTTTCAAATCTTCAAAAATGATGAAAAACGGCGCGCTATAGTATGCCGTACGATATGGGCTATAGCCCATGGTCCAAAATGATGAGAAACGAGGCTAACTTTTTTTTTCAAAATTTCAAAAAACATGGGCTATAACCCATCGTTTTTGTCATTTCGTCATTTTTTTCAAATCTTCAAAAATGATGAAAAACGGCGCGCTATAGTATGCCGTACGATATGGGCTATAGCCCATGGTCCAAAATGATGAGAAACGAGGCTAACTTTTTTTTCCAAAATTTCAAAAAACATGGGCTATAACCCATCGTTTTTGTCATTTCGTCATTTTTTTCAAATCTTTAAAAATGATGAAAAACGTCGCGCTATAGTATGCCGTACGATATGGGCTATAGCCCATGGTCCAAAATGATGAGAAACGAGGCTAACTTTTTTTTTCAAAATTTCAAAAAACATGGGCTATAACCTTTCGTTTTTGTCATTTCGTAATTTTTTTCAAATCTTCAAAAATGATGAAAAACGGCGCGCTATAGTATGCCGTACGATATGGGCTATAGCCCATCGTCCAAAATGATGAGAAACGAGGATAACTTTTTTTTTCAAAATTTCAAAAAACATGGGCTATAACCCATCGTTTTTGTCATTTTGTCATTTTTTTCAAATCTTCAAAAATGATGAAAAACGGCGCGCTATAGTATGCCGTACGATATGGGCTATAGCCCATGGTCCAAAATGATGAGAAACGAGGATAACTTTTTTTTTCAAAATTTCAAAAAACATGGGCTATAACCCATCGTTTTTGTCATTTCGTCATTTTTTTCAAATCCTCAAAAATGATGAAAAACGGCGCGCTATAGTATGCCGTACGATATGGGCTATAGCCCATGGTCCAAAATGATGAGAAACGAGGATAACTTTTTTTTTCAAAATTTCAAAAAACATGGGCTATAACCCATCGTTTTTGTCATTTCGTCATTTTTTTTAAATCCTCAAAAATGATGAAAAACGGCGCGCTATAGTATGCCGTACGATATGGGCTATAGCCCATGGTCCAAAATGATGAGAAACGAGGCTAACTTTTTTTTTCAAAATTTCAAAAAACATGGGCTATAACCTTTCGTTTTTGTCATTTTGTCATTTTTTTCAAATCTTCAAAAATTATGAAAAACGGCGCGCTATAGTATGCCGTACGATATGGGCTATAGCCCATGGTCCAAAATGATGAGAAACGAGGCTAACTTTTTTTTTCAAAATTTCAAAAAACATGGGCTATAACCTTTCGTTTTTGTCATTTCGTCATTTTTTTCAAATCTTCAAAAATGATGAAAAACGGCGCGCTATAGTATGCCGTACGATATGGGCTATAGCCCATGGTCCAAAATGATGAGAAACGAGGCTAACTTTTTTTTTCAAAATTTCAAAAAACATGGGCTATAACCCATCGTTTTTGTCATTTCGTCATTTTTTTCAAATCTTCAAAAATGATGAAAAACGGCGCGCTATAGTATGCCGTACGATATGGGCTATAGCCCATGGTCCAAAATGATGAGAAACGAGGCTAACTTTTTTTTTCAAAATTTCAAAAAACATGGGCTATAACCTTTCGTTTTTGTCATTTTGTCATTTTTTTCAAATCTTCAAAAATTATGAAAAACGGCGCGCTATAGTATGCCGTACGATATGGGCTATAGCCCATGGTCCAAAATGATGAGAAACGAGGCTAACTTTTTTTTTCAAAATTTCAAAAAACATGGGCTATAACCTTTCGTTTTTGTCATTTCGTCATTTTTTTCAAATCTTCAAAAATGATGAAAAACGGCGCGCTATAGTATGCCGTACGATATGGGCTATAGCCCATGGTCCAAAATGATGAGAAACGAGGCTAACTTTTTTTTTCAAAATTTCAAAAAACATGGGCTATAACCCATCGTTTTTGTCATTTCGTCATTTTTTTCAAATCTTCAAAAATGATGAAAAACGGCGCGCTATAGTATGCCGTACGATATGGGCTATAGCCCATGGTCCAAAATGATGAGAAACGAGGCTAACTTTTTTTTTCAAAATTTCAAAAAACATGGGCTATAACCCATCGTTTTTGTCATTTCGTCATTTTTTTCAAATCTTCAAAAATGATGAAAAACGGCGCGCTATAGTATGCCGTACGATATGGGCTATAGCCCATGGTCCAAAATGATGAGAAACGAGGCTAACTTTTTTTTTCAAAATTTCAAAAAACATGGGCTATAACCCATCGTTTTTGTCATTTCGTCATTTTTTTCAAATCTTTAAAAATGATGAAAAACGTCGCGCTATAGTATGCCGTACGATATGGGCTATAGCCCATGGTCCAAAATGATGAGAAACGAGGCTAACTTTTTTTTTCAAAATTTCAAAAAACATGGGCTATAACCTTTCGTTTTTGTCATTTCGTAATTTTTTTCAAATCTTCAAAAATGATGAAAAACGGCGCGCTATAGTATGCCGTACGATATGGGCTATAGCCCATCGTCCAAAATGATGAGAAACGAGGATAACTTTTTTTTTCAAAATTTCAAAAAACATGGGCTATAACCCATCGTTTTTGTCATTTTGTCATTTTTTTCAAATCTTCAAAAATGATGAAAAACGGCGCGCTATAGTATGCCGTACGATATGGGCTATAGCCCATGGTCCAAAATGATGAGAAACGAGGATAACTTTTTTTTTCAAAATTTCAAAAAACATGGGCTATAACCCATCGTTTTTGTCATTTCGTCATTTTTTTCAAATCCTCAAAAATGATGAAAAACGGCGCGCTATAGTATGCCGTACGATATGGGCTATAGCCCATGGTCCAAAATGATGAGAAACGAGGATAACTTTTTTTTTCAAAATTTCAAAAAACATGGGCTATAACCCATCGTTTTTGTCATTTCGTCATTTTTTTTAAATCCTCAAAAATGATGAAAAACGGCGCGCTATAGTATGCCGTACGATATGGGCTATAGCCCATGGTCCAAAATGATGAGAAACGAGGCTAACTTTTTTTTTCAAAATTTCAAAAAACATGGGCTATAACCTTTCGTTTTTGTCATTTTGTCATTTTTTTCAAATCTTCAAAAATTATGAAAAACGGCGCGCTATAGTATGCCGTACGATATGGGCTATAGCCCATGGTCCAAAATGATGAGAAACGAGGCTAACTTTTTTTTTTCAAAATTTCAAAAAACATGGGCTATAACCTTTCGTTTTTGTCATTTCGTCATTTTTTTCAAATCTTCAAAAATGATGAAAAACGGCGCGCTATAGTATGCCGTACGATATGGGCTATAGCCCATGGTCCAAAATGATGAGAAACGAGGCTAACTTTTTTTTTCAAAATTTCAAAAAACATGGGCTATAACCCATCGTTTTTGTCATTTCGTCATTTTTTTCAAATCTTCAAAAATGATGAAAAACGGCGCGCTATAGTATGCCGTACGATATGGGCTATAGCCCATGGTCCAAAATGATGAGAAACGAGGCTAACTTTTTTTTTCAAAATTTCAAAAAACATGGGCTATAACCTTTCGTTTTTGTCATTTTGTCATTTTTTTCAAATCTTCAAAAATTATGAAAAACGGCGCGCTATAGTATGCCGTACGATATGGGCTATAGCCCATGGTCCAAAATGATGAGAAACGAGGCTAACTTTTTTTTTCAAAATTTCAAAAAACATGGGCTATAACCTTTCGTTTTTGTCATTTCGTCATTTTTTTCAAATCTTCAAAAATGATGAAAAACGGCGCGCTATAGTATGCCGTACGATATGGGCTATAGCCCATGGTCCAAAATGATGAGAAACGAGGCTAACTTTTTTTTTCAAAATTTCAAAAAACATGGGCTATAACCCATCGTTTTTGTCATTTCGTCATTTTTTTCAAATCTTCAAAAATGATGAAAAACGGCGCGCTATAGTATGCCGTACGATATGGGCTATAGCCCATGGTCCAAAATGATGAGAAACGAGGCTAACTTTTTTTTTCAAAATTTCAAAAAACATGGGCTATAACCCATCGTTTTTGTCATTTCGTCATTTTTTTCAAATCTTCAAAAATGATGAAAAACGGCGCGCTATAGTATGCCGTACGATATGGGCTATAGCCCATGGTCCAAAATGATGAGAAACGAGGCTAACTTTTTTTTTCAAAATTTCAAAAAACATGGGCTATAACCCATCGTTTTTGTCATTTCGTCATTTTTTTCAAATCTTTAAAAATGATGAAAAACGTCGCGCTATAGTATGCCGTACGATATGGGCTATAGCCCATGGTCCAAAATGATGAGAAACGAGGCTAACTTTTTTTTTCAAAATTTCAAAAAACATGGGCTATAACCTTTCGTTTTTGTCATTTCGTAATTTTTTTCAAATCTTCAAAAATGATGAAAAACGGCGCGCTATAGTATGCCGTACGATATGGGCTATAGCCCATCGTCCAAAATGATGAGAAACGAGGATAACTTTTTTTTTCAAAATTTCAAAAAACATGGGCTATAACCCATCGTTTTTGTCATTTTGTCATTTTTTTCAAATCTTCAAAAATGATGAAAAACGGCGCGCTATAGTATGCCGTACGATATGGGCTATAGCCCATGGTCCAAAATGATGAGAAACGAGGATAACTTTTTTTTTCAAAATTTCAAAAAACATGGGCTATAACCCATCGTTTTTGTCATTTCGTCATTTTTTTCAAATCCTCAAAAATGATGAAAAACGGCGCGCTATAGTATGCCGTACGATATGGGCTATAGCCCATGGTCCAAAATGATGAGAAACGAGGATAACTTTTTTTTTCAAAATTTCAAAAAACATGGGCTATAACCCATCGTTTTTGTCATTTCGTCATTTTTTTTAAATCCTCAAAAATGATGAAAAACGGCGCGCTATAGTATGCCGTACGATATGGGCTATAGCCCATGGTCCAAAATGATGAGAAACGAGGATAACTTTTTTTTTTTTTTTTTCAAAAAACATGGGCTATAACCCATCGTTTTTGTCATTTCGTCATTTTTTTCAAAAATGATGAAAAACGGCGCGCTATAGTATGCCGTACGATATGGGCTATAGCCCACGGTCCAAAATGATGAGAAACGAGGCTAACTTTTTTTTTCAAAATTTCTAAAAACATGGGCTATAACCCATCGTTTTTGTCATTTTGTCATTTTTTTCAAATCTTCAAAAATGATGAAAAACGGCACGCTATAGTATGCCGTACGATATGGGCTATAGCCCACGGTCCAAAATGATGAGAAACGAGGCTAACTTTTTTTTTCAAAATTTCAAAAAACATGGGCTATAACCCATCGTTTTTGTCATTTCGTAATTTTTTTCAAATCCTCAAAAATGATGAAAAACGGCGCGCTATACGCTATAGTATGCCGTACGATATGGGCTATAGCCCATGGTCCAAAATGATGAGAAACGAGGATAACTTTTTTTTTCAAAATTTCAAAAAACATGGGCTATAACCCATCGTTTTTGTCATTTTGTCATTTTTTTCAAATCTTCAAAAATGATGAAAAACGGCGCGCTATAGTATGCCGTACGATATGGGCTATAGCCCATGGTCCAAAATGATGAGAAACGAGGATAACTTTTTTTTTCAAAATTTCAAAAAACATGGGCTATAACCTTTCGTTTTTGTCATTTCGTCATTTTTTTCAAATCTTCAAAAATTATGAAAAACGGCGCGCTATAGTATGCCGTACGATATGGGCTATAGCCCATGGTCCAAAATGATGAGAAACGAGGCTAACTTTTTTTTTCAAAATTTCAAAAAACATGGGCTATAACCTTTCGTTTTTGTCATTTCGTCATTTTTTTCAAATCTTCAAAAATGATGAAAAACGGCGCGCTATAGTATGCCGTACGATATGGGCTATAGCCCATGGTCCAAAATGATGAGAAACGAGGCTAACTTTTTTTTTCAAAATTTCAAAAAACATGGGCTATAACCCATCGTTTTTGTCATTTCGTCATTTTTTTCAAATCTTCAAAAATGATGAAAAACGGCGCGCTATAGTATGCCGTACGATATGGGCTATAGCCCATGGTCCAAAATGATGAGAAACGAGGCTAACTTTTTTTTTCAAAATTTCAAAAAACATGGGCTATAACCCATCGTTTTTGTCATTTCGTCATTTTTTTCAAATCTTTAAAAATGATGAAAAACGGCGCGCTATAGTATGCCGTACGATATGGGCTATAGCCCATGGTCCAAAATGATGAGAAACGAGGCTAACTTTTTTTTTCAAAATTTAAAAAAACATGGGCTATAACCCATCGTTTTTGTCATTTTGTCATTTTTTTCAAATCTTCAAAAATGATGAAAAACGGCGCGCTATAGTATGCCGTACGATATGGGCTATAGCCCATGGTCCAAAATGATGAGAAACGAGGCTACCTTTTTTTTTCAAAATTTCAAAAAACATGGGCTATAACCCATCGTTTTTGTCATTTCGTCATTTTTTTCAAATCTTCAAAAATGATGAAAAACGGCGCGCTATAGTATGCCGTACGATATGGGCTATAGCCCATGGTCCAAAATGATGAGAAACGAGGCTAACTTTTTTTTTCAAAATTTCAAAAAACATGGGCTATAACCCATCGTTTTTGTCATTTCGTCATTTTTTCAAATCTTTAAAAATGATGAAAAACGTCGCGCTATAGTATGCCGTACGATATGGGCTATAGCCCACGGTCCAAAATGATGAGAAACGAGGCTAACTTTTTTTTTTCAAAATTTCAAAAAACATGGGCTATAACCCATCGTTTTTGTCATTTCGTAATTTTTTTCAAATCCTCAAAAATGATGAAAAACGGCGCGCTATACGCTATAGTATGCCGTACGATATGGGCTATAGCCCATGGTCCAAAATGATGAGAAACGAGGATAACTTTTTTTTCCAAAATTTCAAAAAACATGGGCTATAACCCATCGTTTTTGTCATTTTGTCATTTTTTTCAAATCTTCAAAAATGATGAAAAACGGCGCGCTATAGTATGCCGTACGATATGGGCTATAGCCCATGGTCCAAAATGATGAGAAACGAGGCTAACTTTTTTTTTCAAAATTTCAAAAAACATGGGCTATAACCCATCGTTTTTGTCATTTCGTCATTTTTTTCAAATCCTCAAAAATGATGAAAAACGGCGCGCTATAGTATGCCGTACGATATGGGCTATAGCCCATGGTCCAAAATGATGAGAAACGAGGATAACTTTTTTTTTCAAAATTTCAAAAAACATGGGCTATAACCCATCGTTTTTGTCATTTCGTCATTTTTTTTAAATCCTCAAAAATGATGAAAAACGGCGCGCTATAGTATGCCGTACGATATGGGCTATAGCCCATGGTCCAAAATGATGAGAAACGAGGATAACTTTTTTTTTTTTTTTTTTCAAAAAACATGGGCTATAACCCATCGTTTTTGTCATTTCGTCATTTTTTTCAAATCTTCAAAAATGATGAAAAACGGCGCGCTATAGTATGCCGTACGATATGGGCTATAGCCCACGGTCCAAAATGATGAGAAACGAGGCTAACTTTTTTTTTCAAAATTTCAAAAAACATGGGCTATAACCCATCGTTTTTGTCATTTTGTCATTTTTTTCAAATCTTCAAAAATGATGAAAAACGGCACGCTATAGTATGCCACGGTCCAAAATGATGAGAAACGAGGCTAACTTTTTTTTTCAAAATTTCAAAAAACATGGGCTATAACCCATCGTTTTTGTCATTTCGTAATTTTTTTCAAATCCTCAAAAATGATGAAAAACGGCGCGCTATACGCTATAGTATGCCGTACGATATGGGCTATAGCCCATGGTCCAAAATGATGAGAAACGAGGATAACTTTTTTTTTCAAAATTTCAAAAAACATGGGCTATAACCCATCGTTTTTGTCATTTTGTCATTTTTTTCAAATCTTCAAAAATGATGAAAAACGGCGCGCTATAGTATGCCGTACGATATGGGCTATAGCCCATGGTCCAAAATGATGAGAAACGAGGCTAACTTTTTTTTTCAAAATTTCAAAAAACATGGGCTATAACCCATCGTTTTTGTCATTTCGTCATTTTTTTCAAATCCTCAAAAATGATGAAAAACGGCGCGCTATACGCTATAGTATGCCGTACGATATGGGCTATAGCCCATGGTCCAAAATGATGAGAAACGAGGATAACTTTTTTTTTCAAAATTTCAAAAAACATGGGCTATAACCCATCGTTTTTGTCATTTTGTCATTTTTTTCAAATCTTCAAAAATGATGAAAAACGGCGCGCTATAGTATGCCGTACGATATGGGCTATAGCCCATGGTCCAAAATGATGAGAAACGAGGCTAACTTTTTTTTTCAAAATTTCAAAAAACATGGGCTATAACCCATCGTTTTTGTCATTTCGTCATTTTTTTCAAATCCTCAAAAATGATGAAAAACGGCGCGCTATAGTATGCCGTACGATATGGGCTATAGCCCATGGTCCAAAATGATGAGAAACGAGGATAACTTTTTTTTTCAAAATTTCAAAAAACATGGGCTATAACCCATCGTTTTTGTCATTTCGTCATTTTTTTTAAATCCTCAAAAATGATGAAAAACGGCGCGCTATAGTATGCCGTACGATATGGGCTATAGCCCATGGTCCAAAATGATGAGAAACGAGGATAACTTTTTTTTTTTCTTTTTTTCAAAAAACATGGGCTATAACCCATCGTTTTTGTCATTTCGTCATTTTTTTCAAATCTTCAAAAATGATGAAAAACGGCGCGCTATAGTATGCCGTACGATATGGGCTATAGCCCACGGTCCAAAATGATGAGAAACGAGGCTAACTTTTTTTTTCAAAATTTCAAAAAACATGGGCTATAACCCATCGTTTTTGTCATTTTGTCATTTTTTTCAAATCTTCAAAAATGATGAAAAACGGCACGCTATAGTATGCCACGGTCCAAAATGATGAGAAACGAGGCTAACTTTTTTTTTCAAAATTTCAAAAAACATGGGCTATAACCCATCGTTTTTGTCATTTCGTAATTTTTTTCAAATCCTCAAAAATGATGAAAAACGGCGCGCTATACGCTATAGTATGCCGTACGATATGGGCTATAGCCCATGGTCCAAAATGATGAGAAACGAGGATAACTTTTTTTTTCAAAATTTCAAAAAACATGGGCTATAACCCATCGTTTTTGTCATTTTGTCATTTTTTTCAAATCTTCAAAAATGATGAAAAACGGCGCGCTATAGTATGCCGTACGATATGGGCTATAGCCCATGGTCCAAAATGATGAGAAACGAGGATAACTTTTTTTTTTCAAAATTTCAAAAAACATGGGCTATAACCCATCGTTTTTGTCATTTCGTCATTTTTTTCAAATCCTCAAAAATGATGAAAAACGGCGCGCTATAGTATGCCGTACGATATGGGCTATAGCCCATGGTCCAAAATGATGAGAAACGAAGATAACTTTTTTTTTCAAAATTTCAAAAAACATGGGCTATAACCCATCGTCTTTGTCATTTCGTCATTTTTTTCAAATCCTCAAAAATGATGAAAAGCGGCGCGCTATAGTATGCCGTACGATATGGGCTATAGCCCATGGTCCAAAATGATGAGAAACGAGGATAACTTTTTTTTTCAAAATTTCAAAAAACATGGGCTATAACCCATCGTTTTTGTCATTTCGTCATTTTTTTCAAATCTTCAAAAATGATGAAAAACGGCGCGCTATAGTATGCCGTACGATATGGGCTATAGCCCACGGTCCAAAATGATGAGAAACGAGGCTAACTTTTTTTTTCAAAATTTCAAAAAACATGGGCTATAACCTTTCGTTTTTGTCATTTCGTCATTTTTTTCAAATCTTCAAAAATGATGAAAAACGGCGCGCTATAGTATGCCGTACGATATGGGCTATAGCCCATGGTCCAAAATGATGAGAAACGAGGCTAACTTTTTTTTTCAAAATTTCAAAAAACATGGGCTATAACCCATCGTTTTTGTCATTTCGTCATTTTTTTCAAATCTTCAAAAATGATGAAAAACGGCGCGCTATAGTATGCCGTACGATATGGGCTATAGCCCATGGTCCAAAATGATGAGAAACGAGGCTAACTTTTTTTTTCAAAATTTCAAAAAACATGGGCTATAACCTTTCGTTTTTGTCATTTCGTCATTTTTTTCAAATCTTCAAAAATGATGAAAAACGGCGCGCTATAGTATGCCGTACGATATGGGCTATAGCCCATGGTCCAAAATGATGAGAAACGAGGCTAACTTTTTTTTTCAAAATTTCAAAAAACATGGGCTATAACCTTTCGTTTTTGTCATTTCGTCATTTTTTTCAAATCTTCAAAAATGATGAAAAACGGCGCGCTATAGTATGCCGTACGATATGGGCTATAGCCCATGGTCCAAAATGATGAGAAACGAGGCTAACTTTTTTTTTCAAAATTTCAAAAAACATGGGCTATAACCCATCGTTTTTGTCATTTCGTCATTTTTTTCAAATCTTCAAAAATGATGAAAAACGGCGCGCTATAGTATGCCGTACGATATGGGCTATAGCCCATGGTCCAAAATGATGAGAAACGAGGCTAACTTTTTTTTTCAAAATTTCAAAAAACATGGGCTATAACCCATCGTTTTTGTCATTTCGTCATTTTTTTCAAATCTTCAAAAATGATGAAAAACGGCGCGCTATAGTATGCCGTACGATATGGGCTATAGCCCATGGTCCAAAATGATGAGAAACGAGGCTAACTTTTTTTTTCAAAATTTCAAAAAACATGGGCTATAACCCATCGTTTTTGTCATTTCGTCATTTTTTTCAAATCTTCAAAAATGATGAAAAACGGCGCGCTATAGTATGCCGTACGATATGGGCTATAGCCCATGGTCCAAAATGATGAGAAACGAGGCTAACTTTTTTTTTCAAAATTTCAAAAAACATGGGCTATAACCTTTCGTTTTTGTCATTTCGTCATTTTTTTCAAATCTTCAAAAATTATGAAAAACGGCGCGCTATAGTATGCCGTACGATATGGGCTATAGCCCATGGTCCAAAATGATGAGAAACGAGGCTAACTTTTTTTTTCAAAATTTCAAAAAACATGGGCTATAACCTTTCGTTTTTGTCATTTCGTCATTTTTTTCAAATCTTCAAAAATGATGAAAAACGGCGCGCTATAGTATGCCGTACGATATGGGCTATAGCCCATGGTCCAAAATGATGAGAAACGAGGCTAACTTTTTTTTTCAAAATTTCAAAAAACATGGGCTATAACCCATCGTTTTTGTCATTTCGTCATTTTTTTCAAATCTTCAAAAATGATGAAAAACGGCGCGCTATAGTATGCCGTACGATATGGGCTATAGCCCATGGTCCAAAATGATGAGAAACGAGGCTAACTTTTTTTTTCAAAATTTCAAAAAACATGGGCTATAACCCATCGTTTTTGTCATTTCGTCATTTTTTTCAAATCTTTAAAAATGATGAAAAACGTCGCGCTATAGTATGCCGTACGATATGGGCTATAGCCCATGGTCCAAAATGATGAGAAACGAGGCTAACTTTTTTTTTTTAAATTTCAAAAAACATGGGCTATAACCTTTCGTTTTTGTCATTTCGTCATTTTTTTCAAATCTTCAAAAATGATGAAAAACGGCGCGCTATAGTATGCCGTACGATATGGGCTATAGCCCATCGTCCAAAATGATGAGAAACGAGGCTAACTTTTTTTTTCAAAATTTCAAAAAACATGGGCTATAACCTTTCGTTTTTGTCATTTTGTCATTTTTTTCAAATCTTCAAAAATGATGAAAAACGGCGCGCTATAGTATGCCGTACGATATGGGCTATAGCCCATGGTCCAAAATGATGAGAAACGAGGCTAACTTTTTTTTTCAAAATTTCAAAAAACATGGGCTATAACCCATCGTTTTTGTCATTTCGTCATTTTTTTCAAATCTTTAAAAATGATGAAAAACGTCGCGCTATAGTATGCCGTACGATATGGGCTATAGCCCATGGTCCAAAATGATGAGAAACGAGGCTAACTTTTTTTTTTTAAATTTCAAAAAACATGGGCTATAACCTTTCGTTTTTGTCATTTCGTCATTTTTTTCAAATCTTCAAAAATGATGAAAAACGGCGCGCTATAGTATGCCGTACGATATGGGCTATAGCCCATCGTCCAAAATGATGAGAAACGAGGCTAACTTTTTTTTTCAAAATTTCAAAAAACATGGGCTATAACCTTTCGTTTTTGTCATTTTGTCATTTTTTTCAAATCTTCAAAAATGATGAAAAACGGCGCGCTATAGTATGCCGTACGATATGGGCTATAGCCCATGGTCCAAAATGATGAGAAACGAGGCTAACTTTTTTTTTCAAAATTTAAAAAAACATGGGCTATAACCCATCGTTTTTGTCATTTTGTCATTTTTTTCAAATCTTCAAAAATGATGAAAAACGGCGCGCTATAGTATGCCGTACGATATGGGCTATAGCCCATGGTCCAAAATGATGAGAAACGAGGCTAACTTTTTTTTTCAAAATTTCAAAAAACATGGGCTATAACCCATCGTTTTTGTCATTTCGTCATTTTTTTCAAATCTTCAAAAATGATGAAAAACGGCGCGCTATAGTATGCCGTACGATATGGGCTATAGCCCATGGTCCAAAATGATGAGAAACGAGGCTAACTTTTTTTTTCAAAATTTCAAAAAACATGGGCTATAACCCATCGTTTTTGTCATTTCGTCATTTTTTCAAATCTTTAAAAATGATGAAAAACGTCGCGCTATAGTATGCCGTACGATATGGGCTATAGCCCACGGTCCAAAATGATGAGAAACGAGGCTAACTTTTTTTTTCAAAATTTCAAAAAACATGGGCTATAACCCATCGTTTTTGTCATTTCGTAATTTTTTTCAAATCCTCAAAAATGATGAAAAACGGCGCGCTATAGTATGCCGTACGATATGGGCTATAGCCCACGGTCCAAAATGATGAGAAACGAGGCTAACTTTTTTTTTCAAAATTTCAAAAAACATGGGCTATAACCCATCGTTTTTGTCATTTTGTCATTTTTTTCAAATCTTCAAAAATGATGAAAAACGGCGCGCTATAGTATGCCGTACGATATGGGCTATAGCCCATGGTCCAAAATGATGAGAAACGAGGATAACATTTTTTTTCAAAATTTCAAAAAACATGGGCTATAACCCATCGTTTTTGTCATTTCGTCATTTTTTTCAAATCCTCAAAAATGATGAAAAACGGCGCGCTATAGTATGCCGTACGATATGGGCTATAGCCCATGGTCCAAAATGATGAGAAACGAGGATAACTTTTTTTTTCAAAATTTCAAAAAACATGGGCTATAACCCATCGTTTTTGTCATTTCGTCATTTTTTTTAAATCCTCAAAAATGATGAAAAACGGCGCGCTATAGTATGCCGTACGATATGGGCTATAGCCCATGGTCCAAAATGATGAGAAACGAGGATAACTTTTTTTTTTTTTTTTTTCAAAAAACATGGGCTATAACCCATCGTTTTTGTCATTTCGTCATTTTTTTCAAATCTTCAAAAATGATGAAAAACGGCGCGCTATAGTATGCCGTACGATATGGGCTATAGCCCACGGTCCAAAATGATGAGAAACGAGGCTAACTTTTTTTTTCAAAATTTCAAAAAACATGGGCTATAACCCATCGTTTTTGTCATTTTGTCATTTTTTTCAAATCTTCAAAAATGATGAAAAACGGCGCGCTATAGTATATAGTATGTATCGTTTTTGTCAAATTGCGGAATTGCGGAAATGGTAATTGGGGAAATTGCGAAATTGCGGAAATTGCGGAAATTGCAAATTGCGGAAATTGTGGAAATTGAAAATTGCGGAAATTGCAAATTGCGGAAATTGTGGAAATTGAAAATTGCGAAATTGGAAATTGCGGAAATTGCGGAAATTGAAAATTGCGGAAATTGCGGAATTCAGACAAACATTAAAAACACATTTTCAGAGGTGGAGAACTGATCCACTTTATTTGATTGGTCTGAACTCTTGTAATAGACTACTAAGAGACATTGTGCGATACAAACATTGCATTTCAACATCATAGGATACATGGGTTTTCAAGTCTCGATTTCAAAAAGAAAAAAAAAAAAGTCACCACTGTGTGTTTGATAGAGAGCTGAAAAGGTGCTCCAATTCTTTTTCGGCTTCATTTCTGTTTTTAGATTCAAGTTTGTAAACTTATTTTTTGTCACTGCCATTGTAAACACATAACATCCCATAAACAGGATGAATAACTTTGATGTTGAAAAAAAATCTAACATGAGCCATGACAAAACTATTCATAATCGAAACGGAAAGGAAATCCGTTTTGATTTATTTAAATCCAAAAACAGGGTGTGGGTTCACAGAGCTCTAAAGGACTTGCAAAGAAACATTACTCATTTTTATTTTTGACCTAGCTTATTTCTAAAGTGTCATGCCTGCTGATAAAAAAGGTTGCTATCAAATCCAGGATATAACAAAAGCAGATAATCTTGAATAAGCCGTGACATGTAATTGTACCATACACAAAATTTCAGACTGTTATGCAAGAGTCATGAAGAAATTATGTACCAGTTACAAAAGATGGAATCTAAAAAGAAAGGTCCAGATTTCCATGAGTGGTGGGAAAAGTTAAAGCACATCTCAATATACTCCTGTGCTGGAGACTGAATAAGTTACACAACAGATAGTATGCTTTTGTTGTCAAAAGCAAAAAAGCAAAAAGTGCAACAATGGTGCAGACCATTCTTTATGTTTGGTTAGTTTTATCTTTTTGTCTAACGGAAAGACAAATTACACTGAGTTCAGATTTCTGTAAGGACAGTATAAAAAGGGACTACAGAAAACAAACAAATACAAACATCAACGTATATCTCTGAGAAAATTTGTTAAAGCTGCCTTCTTTCTCAAGCCACAAGGCATGGGAAAATCTCTCAAGAAAAAAAAAAGGTTCCTGACATACTTTTTAGTTACCATGATGACATTGCAGAGCACGTTCCATGCATGTTGGAAACCATAGAGACAGCTATAGGTGAGATTGTGCTATACCTTAACACCATGGTCATCTTTATTGAAAGGGAAAGAAATGGCTCAATTTAATAATTCAGATCAACATGGGGCCCAGAAGTAGTCATAAGAACATCATCTTCGGCAAAATTAAGCTTATAACAGACTTTTCACCTATCTGCTCTGACACCAGTGTTCTCAACTTGTTCCAAAGAATCTAGAATGGGGGTGACACAACCTTCCTCTACGATATTGTTACAATCCATGCATCTTCTCTGCAACTGCAGAGACAGGCATCAAATGACAATGTTAGCTTGTGTTTGTTTCATTCACTCAGTTTCCACAATGTTCAGGCTCTGGTGGTGGATGGCGGGTTTACAATTCTGTGCTCCACTCACCGTCAAGTAGGGTCTCTTTTAGTTTCAGTATAGTAAAAGATGGGGGATGTTCAGAGATGGACAGGAAGGGACTAACTGTGATATTAAAGTTTTATACCCCTCCTTCCATTTTAAAGTGGATCAATTTAAAAGCAACATTACAATAAGAAGTAATCAAGTTAAGAAAACACTGCAAAAAGTTACTCTATTTACATACAATGATTTTCTTAGACAATGGTTTTCTTTACAGAAGTCAAACAAAATTCAGAAATCGTCTCTTATGTCATTTGCCTTTTTACATAAAAGTTCTTCATCTTTATTACAGCTCATGTACTCTATTTCCCCCTCCCACAACAAGCAGGGTCAAAGGAAGTCCGTTCTGGAGGGTCCAGGCTGTCACACAAGTTGCAGCTTTCCTTCCAGCAAATCAGCCAGGGGGTGCCATAGCACCAAGAATGAGACTCCACCCCCTTCCCCCCCATCCTACACTCACCAGCAAGTGAGGTTAATTCTAGGGAAATGAGAGTGGTGCACAACAGCGTTAATGTAGGCTTCTTCTCTGGTATGGGACTCCTGCGGCAGGGTTCAGTCATCGCTGTCTGAAAGTGTCTCATACTGCTCCGACAGGAGAGGCTCCCTCTCCCAGACCCGCTGTTGTGCCACCGGAGCCCCCGCTGGAGGTGGAGGCTGCTGTTGGCTCTGTATGGTGGGCGATGCCATTGAGGTGGGCGGGGTGCTGCTCAGCATGCGCATGGTCAGAGGATTGTAGGGGAACTGCATGGAGCCTGCATGGAGGTTTATATTTTGTTATTTATTTTGTAATCTTACCATTTTGCCAACAAACATCACTCTAGTTCAAGTTCTTTATTGTGATATGCTCATATAGCATGTAATGCTTTACTCAACCTCTCGTCAAACAGAGTGTCAATTTGTTTGTTCTAGCACATGATTAGTCAGCGTACTCGTTGGCTCATAGAATATGCACGATCACAAAATCTGGGAGACAGATATCCATGTGGACCTGAGCTGGTGACATAATTTACATCATGCTGACCCCACTGGATCTTTGCATATATACACACAGTGTAATCTGGCCTTGAATGTAGCTCAATGTGCTTTATAGTATAATATCATGAACATGAGCAGGTGCTGTTGATAGCATACTAGCATATAGTGTACATTGCAGACACTGTGGCAGTTTAAGTGGACACGTTACCTGTGGACGATGGCCGGTCCTCCCAGGCCCAGGTTTGGGCCTGTCTGTGGTAATCTCCCTCAGAGTGAACAGACGACACTGACGAGGGCCGCTCGCTGCCCACATATGCCTGACCCAGGTTAGGCGACTTGGATTTCCGACTATTGGCTTTGCTCTGAAGTTTCTGCTTGCCTGAATTTCCAACAGACAGAATAATCCAGGACTGTTAGCAATGCATGTTGAATATTTGTTTTGAGCTGAACACAGCTGAGACTGTGTGTGTGTGTGTGTGTGTGTGTGTTACTGGTTTGTTTTGTACCAGTACGAGTTACCTCACCTATACTAGGCGAAGGACTGGCCTCCTGACGTGCCTCATTTCCTGCACAGGATGTGTTGTTATTGCCAGGCTGAGAGCCTGCTCCTCCTTGGTGGTCATCCTGCCTTTCCTCCAGGTTGCCCATCAGAGCCTTGCGGATGATGTCCTCCAGGCCCAGGTTACTGGCTGGGTCACCGAATGAGTGATTCCTGGGATTAATGCTGTCTGCAGATCACAAAACAAAAAAGAGACATGAGATAGAACACACGAGGGGAGGGAGATGTTTAGAATCTTTTTGTGTTTTCTAAATTGTGGTCTACTAGAAGTTTATCATCTAATGCCACGTAGCGATGGGTATCGGTTTTTGCGAATCCGGTACCGATTCCGGTTCTGCTTATCGATTCCGGTTCTTAACGGTTCCCTATTTCGGTTCCAAAATGGTATAAAATAACCTAAATAAGAGGTCAAACGTTTATTTAACAAAAAAGTTCAATGTCAATTTAAGACATGTATAATGAATAGTATATTATTGAGCCATTTGTGGATAATATAGTGATTATTTTAAATATAATATCTATATAATATCTATTCTGTATTTACCCAGGGCAATAGTGTTGTTGTAGGCTACTTCTCCTATTACCAATAACAAATAAAAGCATATCTGAGAGCAACACACACACACACACACACACACAGTGGGCAGCGCATCTCCGGCTGATAGGTAAGAACGGGTTTTCTGATCGACGTGCTAATTGGGGGAACATTGAAAACAAAGGCGGCTTGCATGCTGTGGTTTGCTACTAACAGAAATGTGCATGCACACGGGCTGCCCAAAGTAGGCTATCTTTTGTTGTTTTTTTGCCACCTCTCTTCGAAGTTAGAGAGGTTAAACTGACTGGGCATCTGGACCCTACACACACACACACGGGTGCGCATTCGAAGTGAGTGCACCAACGCTTTCTCTCTCTTTCGTCTCATGTTGATTCAGTGCTGCGCACGTATGCAGTGCAGACTCAGGCAAGGCGCAAGATTCCTGTCCGCTCTCTTAAAAGTTTCCTCCCATAAACTTCACTTGAAAATTACGTTTAAGAAACTTTAATAATGATGTTGCTTCAATGCTTCAGTGCCAGGCACAGCGCGTGTCACTGTCTCTAGACTCCTCGACAACTAAGAGAGCAAAGAGATAGCTCCGCCTCTGCAAGCCACAAGCCCACAACTCGTCGCTGATGCAACACAATGTAGGCTTGTAGATCAGCTCCGTTCCCTGCTCGTCTATTAAGAAAAGAAAATAAATAAATATCGTGTGACTGCGTGTCCGTGGGAACCGATAGAGAGAACCGAAATTGAATTATTGTAATGGGTACCCGGTACCCAGGCACGTTCGGTTCGGTACATACTTGGTCCCGAGGTTCTGGACCCACCCCTAATGCCACGTGTCCAAAAAAATAATTATAATACTTTGCTTCCCATCATGTACCGGCTGTAACCCAATATGCATTGCACTGCATGGACAGTGGACACGCATGTCACGTAATCGGGGGTAGCCAATCATTTGGAATTTCTCCGCCGTCCACTTCCTGTTTCAGTGCCGTCTTTAAACCTTTGTTTCTGAATCTAAACGGCATCTGCGGTGATTGAACAGAACATGGACGTTCTGGGCCCATTTCTGATGTTATGCTGCATCACGGTCACAATATTAACGCTTCTGAAGAGAAATAAAGTTTAGTAGACGGAGTGAGTGACGTCAGAGCACAGACGGCACTGGCGTAAACGCCACTTCCGCATACGTTACGGTCCATGACTTGGCCACCCGATTGTGAACACATTGTGAGCAGATTCCCTCAAACGTATATAGATATGTTACTTTGATTGGAAAGCACTTCTGTTTTAAAATGTGCTATACAAATAAAGGTGACTTGACTGGACTTGAGTTTATCTGTGCATGACTGCTTACTTGAACTGGTAACAGCAGGCAAGTTGAAGATCTCTGTGCCTGGCTGTGCATTTCCTGAAAGACATAAGTATCAACACAAAATAAAGCAGAGAATTGGAGGGTGGGTGCAATTGCCACAAAGTAATCATATCCTGGCCTGTAAAAACAAAAAGAAGAATAAAAAGAAGTGGGGAAATGCCAGGGTTACTGTGCTCCTTTTACATGCAAACATATCAAATGATGCATGCGGTTTAGTTGAAAAGCCAAGATAAAGTAGAGACCCACTTACCAACATCAGAATCACCAACACCAGAAGAGTTCAACTTACGGAAGATCTCCTGCTTCTTGATTTTCACCATTGAAAATTGATTTTCATTCTTGGTGAAGAAGGAGGGCAGGTAGTTGATGTTCCCTGGGGAGCGTGAATCACCCCTGATAGAGCGTGAAGGGCGTCGAGAGTTAATAGTCTGTACATGTAGGTGAAACTGTAAAGTATGGCTTCAACTTTGAAATTCTGACCCATTCTGCAATGTTGCACCACTTTTTGAATATTTTAAAAGCTTAAAAAAAAGTGTTTAAATAATGAAAGTAATTCCTTGCATTTCAATAGGGCTTCGCTTTTGTCCAGTGCTCGGGCCCTAATAAAGTTGAATTGTATGCCACCTTTGTAAAACAGGGTTTACAAAGTGCTTTACAAAATAAAATAATACACTAAAACACAGGCAAAACTACCAAATGACAACTTTCTGAAATTAATGCTACTTACTAAACCTGTACAAAGGTTAAATTGAGTAACATGAAAATCCATACTGTGCAGCTCCTTTACCTGATCTCAGGGTTGTCCGTCTCTCTCCTCTGGGAGGACTGTCCACCGCCCTCCTGTTTATCCATACCCTGGTAACTCTGGGGTGGGGAGATCGGCTCATAGCTCTCCATTGGCCTGCCTCCACGCTCGGGAGACTTTCCTGGCCTGGAAATATGGACAAGAGATATAGGGGGACACAGATTAAGAAATGTGATATGAGTGAGAAAAATCTGCTGACTTTTTGGATGTATTTCTGCAGGTACCTGGCCCTGGACTTATCAGGGATGTTCTCCGGTGATACTCTGCTAGAGGGTCTCTGATGGAGTGGAGCCTGGGCCTGATTCTCTGGGCTGTAGCGGTTGGGAAACTTGGCCCGGCCTGCCGTGGACACAGGGGCCATCACGTTCTGGAATGTGGTACTAGCAGAGGAGGAGGAGCTGGAGACTAGAGGAGGGTCCTGATTCCGGGCAAAGTCCTGGGTTATGATGTGCTGTGTGACAGATGCAGGTGGACAGAAAAAGCAACAACGAACGATTTAGTAAACATTGTGAGTGATTTCAGAATATACAACCACATTACTGTGCCTGTCTGTAAGTTACACTTACCGAGATGTGGTCTGCTAAGGTCATGACCCGGTGGGTCTTGGGAACCTGCGAGTAGCCGTCCTGCTGGGAGGAGGAGGGTGTCTGCTGGGGAATCGGTTGTGGTTGCTCTCCTGGCGGTCGGTAGCGGCTCATGTCAAACGGACGCATGCCTGGAGGGTAAAGATCAAAGACAGTTTGAGGAAGGTAAAGGCATCCAGGTGGCACAGGGGTAAAGTTTCTGCCCACCACACTGTGGACTGGGTTCTATTTCTCTATGGTGCCTCCGGGTTGATTGGCTGCACCAATTAACGCACTTGTCCATGTTCACATGTGGGCAGCCGGCAGGAGAGTGGGTTTCTGTCACTGCACTAGCGACTCCTACAGGTTGTACAGAACCTGTTCAGCAGGGAGCAGGCTCTGAGAGATACCATGTTCCTCTGAACCCATTACACTCCCCCAGTGGAATGCATCACTGTCAGGTCACAGTAATGGTTGGTGACACCATGTGTATCGGATGATTGGTTGAATACCCTCCCCAAACCAACAAGTAGGGGTGACAGGGACTATGACAAAAGTGGTGAGAGAAAAAATAAAAATAAAAACCAAACAACAAAACAGCTGATCCAAATGTTCTCTTTTCTAAATGGTGTACTGATGGTACTACAACTGAAGTGAATCCATGGCGGGCAGCTGACGGCAATAGCTTTGCAGGCAGTCTGGTGAGGTCTTTTCTCTTAACGTCTGTATGACAAGATGTCAGCGAGTTGCAAGTCTCATTCACTACCCACCTAAAAATATCTTGCATACACCTACTACATTCAATCAGCTTTTGTATTGGAAAAAGAGTAACTTAAGTAGATTTGAAGTAGAGAATGGTCAGACAATAAATGATTCAATGATTTATTAATTTCTAAACCAAATCTTCATTGAAAAGCCCAGGCAGCAGGATATTAATTAAACTATAGTCGTAACTAACTATAGGGCCTAGTGTTCATACCTGCTGCCTGCTGTTGTCTATCTTCTGCTTTGTCCTGTTGTGGTTGCACTGGAGAACTGGCGGGGCTGATGACCTCAATTGCTCCTGCACTGGGGTTCTCATACCGATTCGATGACACTGTAGGACACAGATGGTAATACAACTTACCAACAACACTCGGAAAGATGAAAGGAAACGACTGGATTACCTTATAAACAGTCCCAAGGTCTACTGTATGTACTGATAATGCAAGCCAAGCTATTGCAACTTACAACTGCTAGAAGAGTCAGAACTCTGAGAGCCTCTATCTCGGGAGTCTTTGTCCGAGGCAATTTGCCGCGTGATGATGACATCGATGAAATTAGCAGCCGTTATGGTGGTCTTTCCGCGAGTGCGAAGCTCCTCTTCGATCCGCGACTTGGTTTGGGGGACCTTGTCCTTGGCCCCCATGCCAGGGCCGTCTGTATATGCCGGGTGCGGCTTACCCCCTGGCAAAGACATAGCACCGTAGGGAGACTGCATGGAGCGCCTGTCTACCTCCTGCTGCTGCTGCTCACCGAGGCCAGCTGCTCGCCGAGCCACCGAGGATGACGATGATGACACGTCATCCTCGCGGTCATGTTTACCGTCCTTCACCTTCGACACATCCATCTGCGGGGCAGAGGCCGCAATGTCTACCAATGCAGCCAGGGCGTCAGCTGCGGTGTTGTAGCGAGAATTGGCCTGGGCTGCGGACGTTGAAGGCGGCCTTGAGAAAGAAACAGGTTCAAGAGACATTGGTGGTGTCAGTCATGTTCCTTTGTTTGGATTATTCTATTTGTTCTGCTGTGGAGCATTCCAATAAAATGTACCCTTGTTTGCTGCATTAAGTGAATTTTGAAATATGTGGAATTAGTGAATGGTCTGCATGGAATAAAGCCACTCCTGAGTCCTGACTCAAGCATTACCACATGTATTTAAAGATAAATAAACACAAATAAATAAACAATCACCAAAAATGTATAGAGTAAAAGATTGTAACCTCTTTCTAGGGTTAGAGTATGTTTAGACTTACATGAGAGCAGTGATGACACTCTTGCTATTAGTGCCTTGGAAGATACTGGGCCGCTGCTGCACCACCCCTTCCTGTGACCTAACAGAGGGGGAGGGGGAACGTAGATAGCCTCTGCTCCCTGGCCTGCCTGGCTGCTCTTGACCTGAATGACATACGTCATTGACTTCAGCAAGAATCAAAGACAAAAGACACATAGAACATTTGGAAAACGGTCCAATTTTTCATTACTATAGTTAGTATATTAGTATAGTAGTACCATATATATTACAATATTACGATAATATACTAGCAGCAGTATAGTACTCTTAATATTACAGTATGTTTCATTTCAAATACTTGTTGCAAACAAGAATTTAATTATTCTCATTACGGAAATAACGTGTTCAAGTATCATTAGTACAACGCAAGCTCACCTCCACGCATGTATTCATTTGTAGCAGCTGCCACTACACGCTCCCGCTCTCTCTCTCTATGCTCACGTTCCCTCTCTCGGTGTTCCCGCTCTCTCTCCCTTTCCCTGTCCTTCTCCCGCTGCTCACGCTCCCTCTCTCGTTCCCGCTCAGCGTTGGCGGCAGCGGTGGCTGCCATGTGGGCTTGGTGGCCTGTAAACACAAAGACAGACATAACAGACATAACACACACACACACACACACAGAGAGAGAAAGGGTTCACATGTGCTCCAAACATGGGATCCTCGGCAAGGGGTTGGGGGGCAGGCTTTCAGACGGCTTTAAATACAGTGTCATAGAGCAGTGGTTTTCAATTATTTTCATATCCAAGGCCCATTATTTATTTGGCGTTTGAGCCACGGACCACCATTTACTGACATTTAGCCTCACAGACACAATGCTGTATTGATATGGCTCTTCTACATTCTCTAATTGTGTAGACTTCATGTAAATTAAGTAATGTAGATGTTTAACAAAAATGTAACTCTTGATAATTTAATGGACCCTTACAGGTCCATTTGGTTGCATTTTACACTAATAAGGGTCCATTTGGTTACAAACTCTCCATCATTTAGCTGAGTTCCACCTGGGAACCCTTCACCCGTGGTCCGAAACCACTGTCACAGAGACTTACTTATCGGGTCTAAAATCGTCTCTCACCGTGATAACGAACACCAGCTTCTTTGTGAAATTATATCACCATCTGTGCTTACCATTACAGAGGCGTTTCATCAGTGCAAAAACAGGGTTCCACAGTTTAACCATGCTGCCAAATATAAATAAACACATCATGCCCCTGAATTTCTTTTCTGTGCTCCCAAGGTTTTTCAGTTTAGGAGCACATGTGCACATAGAAAAAACTAAAGGTTATAGTTGAGCCCGGTCAGTGGCCATTTTGTGAGAGATCTTCTCCCGACGTTTGTAGATTGAGGCATCATTCAAATAGCATTTGAATGCTTGTGGACAGGCGGCACCAACTCTCAGAACTCAGGGCAGTGCAGGGTAGCGTGCTTAAGAGGGTTGGTCAGGGAAAGATAAGGGAACAGTAGGGAGGGGGAAGGGAGGGGTCCTCACCTGGAGATATGGAAGCTGGGTTGAAAGCCCTAGGAGGGAAAGGGGACTGAGCTCCAGGGAGGAAGGCGATGCGTTCCAAAGTGGGAGTAACTGTTCCCCCAGGGTGAGGCAACAGGATAGTTGGAGGCATCTGGGCTAGATCAATAATCCCTTTTACAGACAGAAGCAAAGGGCCAACGGTGAACAACAAGAACCAATCCATCAATTTATGAACACCGTATACAATTATATCTGTAACCCATCACAATAATCTGTTAGTGCTCCCAATTACAGATTTGTGAGTAAGCAACGAGGGCTGCAAAGACAGTGGAATAGCAGTCACCTTGTAAGAGGCGACCAAGTCAGCAAATATAAGTTTGTGTGACCAAAACCCAATCGATTGAGCATTAGCCGAATCAGTTGCTGCCCCCCCGAGGATATCAAACAAATCAACAAATTTGTCAGGGTCATTTGCTTCTGAGCGTCTGGAAAAGGTAGCCACTACTTTAAAAGCGCACAAGTCTGAATACTAGTACAGCCCTTCCTGCCCGATGGCCTCTCTCCTGTCTGCGGCAGCAGGTCAGGGAGGTTCAGCAGGCGGAGAACCGTACCTCGAGCTCCGCCTGGATAAGAGATGGACATGGTCTGTTGGTCCCGTGGTGACATGCCCCTGACCATGTCAGGCCTCGGGATGACTTGCATCTGCTGGGAGGTGATGTAATCATTGAGGATCGTCTGTCGTGTGTTCTCCATGGTATGCAGCTGGTAGGTGTTGTGGTAGCCTGTTGGAGACGGCTGCCTGAGGAACATGTAAGCTGCTGTAGAGGACAGAAAGGGCAAAAAACAAGGCCCAACAACAAGAACATGAACAAAAGGTTCACAGATACTGAACGCTACTGCTGACGTCAGTTGCTGCAGAAACAACTGGACAGACACACAGGCCCTCATTTATCAACACGGCGTACGCCAAAATATGGGTGCACACCGGAATTACCGCAATTTCCGGCATTTAACATTTCCGCAAAACCTTGAACTTGAACGTGCGCCAGGACAAAAATCACGTCAGGTCGGGAGCTGTCGTAGGCTTTGTCCTCACCTGTTTTTCTGTCGTACACAAGCAGAGCAGCATTGTCTAAACTGCTGACAGGCTGTCACAGGCATCTAAACATACGTTTTCAATCCTAAAATGTAAATGTAAAAAGGTAAGGCGGGGGAAACGTTTTTATTGGCTTTTTCCATCGTTCCACGTTGTGTGGTCTTATTGCAGTTGTTCATGTCGCAAACACGAGGGAGAGGCTTGATTTCATAGGGCGTGCCAGATGGATTTCAGCCGTGAGTGTACTCCAAAACCTTTGCTCGAATTTGGGGCAGATGTTACACTAGATTGATAAATGAGGGCCACAGTGCCTATGGATTAGTATCTTTATTCTTTGGCATTTCCAAGTATAGTATTGTTTTCTGATGTTTAATGTGGTTTGTTTTTTAAATGAAGTTGTGTTTTTTTTCTTAATGTTTTACTGTAAAGCAGTAAAATAACGTTATTTAAATGTGCTATATAAATAAAGGTGGTATGGTATGTTATGGTAGTAGGGCTGATCTGCCCTCGTTTCATTTACTGAGGATCCTGGCCTATTTTAGTTTGTGCTGGTGGATGTCTGTGTCAGTGGAGACTGAGTGTAAAGTTGTGGTTGGGTTTGAGTGCAGTACCAGGATCCAGGACTCTGTGGAAGGCAAGAGCAGGGTCCAGGTGTGGGGGCAAATGAGCTCTGTACACTTCTCCGGGACCAACAGAGCGATGGTGGGGGTCGAAGGGGCTGTGAGAGCCCATGGGGTCAGCCCCTGACACTGGGGACTTGGCTGGGACATTGTCCCTCTGAGTTGGAGTCATGGCATTCTTCCTATCATGTGGAGAGGGCTTCCCAGAGCTGATGCCTCCTTTAAAGAGATGAACAAATGGTATTAGGACATGGCAACAAACATTGAGGTCCAACTCTGTGCATCATTTTAAATTAGTTATTTATGGAGAATTGACTGTTGGATGTTTATCTACAACTATGCAGGATAATTGTATTTGAAAATGTTATGCGATCATAACATACATTTTATAGACAACTACATGCCTCCTCCAATACACATGGAGTCATCAGCCACTTCTGTTCCCCTGACAGTGTAAAAAACATGTCTGGAGGTTCATGTTATCTTACCCAATTAATTCTCACATTGTGTGCATTGAGGTCTGTAATTTGCAATATCTTTTAATTAAAAAAAAAAAATTGCCAAAATTATGAAGGACAGGTTACTGTGGTTAACGTAAATGTTTTATTAACCTGTTAAATTGTGATATTATAAAACATAAATGTCAGACTGTCAGACATTTCCCAAAAAGTAAATAAAATATTTAATTCAGTGATCAGAAGCCGGGATAAAAAGCAATAAAAATAATGTAATGACTGGAGGGATATCAAAAGCATAGGCATGGATTCCTCCTCCCATTCTCCCTGAATCAGTGTCTAATGCTTTGCGCAACTAGACAGAGGATAAAAACAATTAGGGAGTTTAAAAAAAACCCCACCAGGAAGTGGAACCAATTGAAAGTTTTTAATCCATTTTGACCCGAGTTCAGATTTAAAAAATGTCTTCTACATCCTGACAGTTTTCTGAAAAAGCTATGTTTCTATGTCAGTGGTTCTTTGATTTTTCAAAAATAGCAGACCTACAAGCTTGTAGCGTGCCACTCGGTGGCGCGCTACGAGCTTGTAGGTCTGCTATCACAGTCATGCTATCACATGACTGGGCTGCTATAGGTCTGGTATTTAATACCATCAACTGTGTTTGTTGGAGTCACATGACTGGGCTGCACTGAGTTTGGCTCCGGTGTGAGCCAAACTCACACCGGAAGTTCAATGAATACATGGCAGTGAATGGAGCCGGCTGGACCAGCTCACAACAAATATTACTTCTGAACAATTGAGACCTTTGTCATATAAATCGGTTCAGAAATATAAACAAAGACATATCACAGGTTGTTTTCTAATCACTTGCTTTTCGATGTGCACAGAGTGCACAGTATATCATTTTATCTGAGGAACTAAACAGCAGCAGGTATCGTTTCTGGCTCTGCGGTATCGCGAGATTTGGCTGCCAGACAGGTGGGTCTTGCGATACTTGGTACATTCAGAAAGGTACTTTCTGCTCTTTAGATACCATATACCTCTATAGAAATTACAGTGTACACATCAAAAAGCAAAACAGCAGACTATGTGTTATATGTCTTCTGTTGTTTTCCTGAAGCGATTACTTTACAAAAGGTCTGTCATTCAGAAATAGTGTTTGTTCATGAGCTGGTCACTCTCACTCTCTGTTATCTATCATTTATACATTATGGATAATAGTGTGGACTTAAACAGTTTTTCGTCCGTGGCATTCACTGTTGTAACTCTCTCTGTTAAGAGCCAGGCAGGCAGATCGCACAAGCGACATTACACAAGCTTCCATTTTTAACGTGTATTATTTTAATATAGTTATATTAGCGTATTTTTATGGGATTGGAAATATTTCAATATTTCAAATGAATTAACATGCGGTACCTCATATGTTTAAGGATAGATAGATAAAATATGAAGTAATGCCTGAACAACTATTATGTTATGTTGAAAACGGATCGCTTGTGTAATGTTGGCTGCCTCTTAACACATTTAGTACCGGAACTGCATCAAAATAAAGGCGCTGCTTGCGCCGGAGTAATCGCCAGAGTAGTGATCGCTTCCATTTTGAAAGCCATGAACCGGAAATACTTTCTTAAAAAAGTTGACTGACAAAGTGCCATCACAATCTCCGATCATCTTAATATATTTATATATGCTACAAAAAGAGTTCATATTTTGCGGGAGAGACGGATGAGGAGCAGAAACGCAGCGCCAGCATATCGATCCATTCATCACCACGGAGAGCGCCCTGGATGAGGAGATACGAGTCATTCTTTCCGCCGCGCTAACATGGGAGTCAATGACAAGCTAATAGTTTCACAGAGCGTTAGCATACGGCAAGCGAAAAGCGAAATGCCAAAAAAAAAAAAGTAATTATTCTGAATATTATTATCTCGCCCCGCGTCGTTTGGACGTCGCTAGGACGTCCACAGACGTCTAAGGCACCTCTCGGTTCCAATCCTTATGACGTTTCAGGACGTATTATGTACAAAATGTGTTAACAGCGCTGCCTGGCTGTCAGCCGCCTCCTCTTTTGCGGTCTGGTTGGAAACCACGTGGTGGGCCAGTGTTCCTATACCCACGTCCTTTGGGTCCACCTTCAATTCATGAATATGAAATTATTTGACCAAGTTAAAACTTTGATGCTCAATATCTCGGAAGAATACTGAATGGAGATACTTCTGAAGGTCCTTTCAGATGGGCAGCGATTAACGCGCCTAGTAATACATTTTCAATGAGGATTGCAGGGTTTTTTTGTACGTGCGGAGAAGTCGAGGGACGATAACGCAAGTGTATTTACGTGGGCGCAGTCCCGTGAAATTGTTGCGCGCGTGCTCGTTTCATGCACACGCCCGCAACGGACTAGACCTGGATTGTATTGAGTTTTTTTTTTTTTTGTTACGCATCTGAAAGAACTTTAAGGCAGTGATTTGTTAAATGATGATGGTTTATGAATTATACCCTCTGGAGCCCGTAACATGGGCGATCCTCTGTTTGTGGAGTAGTTGACAGGGGTCCTGCGAGCGTTGGCGTCCTCATACATGCCCGGGCTGAGCTGTGACCTGGCGTTCTCCTGGTGTGTAGAGCGCAGTACAGAGGTGCCGGAGTTGACCACGGAGGTGTGACGCACACGTTCTGCCGCTGCCTTGCTCTCCTCATACTTGGCTCTCTCCATGGCCTCTAGCTGAGGCATAGTATGCTTACTGGGACTGGTTATCAATGACTTGACGTTGTGCTTTAAAGCAGGTTGGTTCAGAGGATGCATCTGAGGAACAGAGTTGAAGTACAACTTTGAGGTACTTTTACCTTACTTTGAGCATGACAATATTTCAAAAATGTATACTTCTACTCTACTATATCTCAGAGGCAAATCTTGTACTTTTTTTTTACTCCACTACAATTATTTGAAAACTTTAGTGACAAGTTACTTTGCAGAGTTTGATAATATTATTACGAAATATGTTATACCGGTACTTGTCTATAAAAAAATAGCCAATCTACAAGCGCAACGTATGATGTGATGCGAACTTGTACATCTGCCATTTTAAAAACTAAAATCACACCGTGTGAAGTGAGGGCGCTCTTATCGTACATCATCATACATCATCTCATTCCGGCCAATCAGAATTTGTGTCCTCTGCCTGGGCCGGTTTAGCGGTAATCCAGCATGACAGTGTGTCGCGGGTTCGAGTCCTGATCCCGACAAACTTTGCTGTGTGTCTTCCCCCCATCTCTCTGTCAAGCTACTGTACGTCTATCAATAAAAAGGAATAAAAAAGCTCTTATATAAAAGCTCAAAAATATCTTAAAGGAAACAAAGAAGGAAAAAAAAGGATTTGCATCCTTCAACGTCTGTGTTACGCAATGTTTGTGTTTACACACACACTCAAATTTGTCCATTTATTGTCAATGGCATTTAATGTTTCTGTAGGACAAAGTTTGTGTTTGCACACACACTAAAAGCTGGACATAGGAGGGGCTAGCGCCCCTCAAAAAATAAGTGTTGAAATTGGACATTCTGCATAATGAATGAGTACTTTTATTGTACTGTCAATACAGGACTTTCACTTGTAACAGAATATTTCTACATTGTGCTATTGCTACAATACAATACTCTATTACTTCTTCCACCACTGCCTGTCTTACCTGAGACATAGGACCCTCCATAACCCTCCGGTCAGACATGTCCGGTGTTTTGCGGCTGTCCTGGCTGGATTGTTCTTGCCGTGGGATCTCGTGAATGGAACGGCCCATCTCTTTGATTGTGTTCACTCCTTCGTATGGCTTACCCTTGCCAATACCCCCTTCGAAAGAACGAATAGGTGGGCTCTCCCGCTTGATCTGTTTCCCATATTTTATGCTATCCTCATAGGCTTCTGCAGATGTCCTGGGTGTCCCTGTAGAAAAACCCAGAATGTAGTACAGTATGTATGCTATTCTTTCCTTCTCATGGCTTTACACCAAGTCTGCTTGGACAAAAGGGATATTGTAATATTTTCCCTGTACTGCATATTGTGATGATATCAATGATATTTGCACACAGCAAACAGCCCTTTAATATATTTAAAATTAAATGTATTACAAGATGTATTTATATCAGCCAGATGATGTCTTACGTTGATCTATACTGCCCTAAACAAACATTAAAGTCATAGACTTGGCTGGAGACTGGGAATTTATAAATAGGCTCTAAACAAACATTAAAAGTTCATAGACTTGGCTGACCTATGACGTATTTCGGAAAACCATGCATTGGAGGGGCTCAAAATCTAGAACTTATTTTTATGAACAGAATGCCATTTCCTCCGCTCCATGTGATATAGAGTATGTTACAATGTATCTAGCACATCTGCAGTGGATGGTCTATCTCCACTTCCAAACCCTGGTGTCAGGTAGAACGCCAACTGGTTGACAATGTCAATATAGTTATTTGAAGCAGATGGCACACCAGATTGGACAGTTATTGATGTTCCGACATCATTACAATTACCTCTCTCTCAACAGTGAAATTCAGAATGTTGGTACCTTGCATAATGGATCCAGTCATCAGCGGCCTCTCCTTAGAATCTCCATGAACACCTTCTCTAGGCAAGGCTCTGCTAATCAAGCCTGTGAAAAAGAGCAATACTGTCACTCATCTTTTAAAGAATGCACAGAGCAATATAAGCCCACAAACAACAAAACATACCCTCGAATGGGGCACCCTCTCTACCAGGATGTCCCCTAGCCATGGGTCCTTCCACCATGTCATAGGTGCGTTTCAGTTCATGGCCTGTTCTGGGACTGCGGGTGGCTTCTCTGGGATTTTTGATAGCTTTTGGAGAAATATATGCATGAACATTAATGTTCCCTATTCATGGACTGGCTAACGATATGTTAATAATATCAGAATAATCTCACAGAATCTACCATCATAGGAGAGGATGTGGCCACTCTTTCCCTCGTAGATAACATGACCCTTGGCCAGCTGCTCTCCCCTGGCCTTGTCTGGGTTGCTCAGGTCCTCTGTGGCCAACTTGGTGATTGTGCCCTTGAGGAGGTCAGCAGCAATGCTGGACTGAGGCAGCGCTGGGGTGCCCTGTTGCAGAAAGAGTAAGAGTTGTGAGAAACAGTCATGCATATCTTTTACTACAGATGTGTTTTGCATGTCTGCATGTCCCATTTCAATCAAAAAATATTCATTACCTGAGTGATTGATCCTCTGAAAGCTAGACCCTCACTCATCTTGGCAAGGTTGCCCCTCCCATCCTGCATGGTTGGCAATGGGCCTCCTGGTGAAAGAAAGAGCGAGACATGAGATTGGTTTGTGTGGGGAACGAGGGGGCATTTGTGGTAGTAACTCCAGGGTGTGAGAGGCCAGAGATTGTCGTTAGTGGTGGTAGTTATGTAGAAATCCAAGAGGCCAGACTGAACAGGGATGGCATTTGGTTAGGCCTAACTCGAGGGAATCTCTCATCCTACACCAGCCTGCCACATTCTGTCAGGTCCGTGTAAACAGAGCTAGGAGGCCAATTCTCTGCAGCAAAGCTCAAGGAATGGTCTATCCTTCAACTGTACTGTGATGGCAGACGTATCATTGCCCGAGTTGTAGAAATCTCCTTTGAATTTGTAACTTAGGGGCCCATTCCGAGCCAATGCTTGCTTTAGTTGTGAAGGAGAAATACGGCAAATAAGAAAATAATTATCACACGTGAATACAGCCAGTGAATACAGCCTTCAAAATAATTGACAAAGCAGCAACAGAAAATGCTCTTTGATGTACATTATGGTCTTGACTCTACCCGCATTTAGATATCCATTATGAATCAATTGGATTAACCAAGTTAATTAAATCATGTAACTGTATTGTACTCTGTCAATGACAATATAAATGACAACGCAAGTACGCAACTGTATGGGGGTAATGGTGAGTGGAGTATTGCGATAATTCATTTACAGTTTAGGCATTTAGCAGATCCACAGTGACTTACAAAGTGCAAGGTCAGTCAGAGTACGCAGAATGAACCCTAGTTAACAAACAATAAGCTAAACGCTAACTAGAGAGCTAAGAAAAAAAAGTATGCACCACAAAGTAAGAAGAATAGCACGTTGGTAGACTTCAAACTTAGCATGTGTCTAAAAAACATACAGGTACTATCTACAGTGATTCCCAAACAGTGTGCTGTGATACAAGTTCAGGTGTGCCATGGGATTTTTCTTAGGGACGCAATGATACCAAAAACTCATGATACGATGATATTAGGATAGCCTGTGTGTGTGTACGGGTGTGCGTCAATTTAACAAAGGTGCAGACGATCAGAAATCAGCAGAGAGTGATCGACGTTTGCGCTACTCTATGCCGAATTGAAGTGGACTCGGTCCTAGACTTTTTTTTCTCCCTGGAAATAAAAACGTCTGGGTTTCCGAGGCTAATATTAGGGTAACAAGTCCACAATACAATATTTAAAATAAACAAATAAAATAAATAATGTTCCAAATGTATGCTTAATATGACATGCTCTAAATAGCGATGCTACGGTTCATGATATTAAGGAGATGCACTCCGCTTGTTCGTTTATCTTGGTAGTTGGTACAGAGTTGCAGCGCTGTGTCACTGAATCTCAAGGCTATGTTGCTCAGCCAAAAACAACAGGTCAGTTGTTAGCCCATTCTGGACTCAAGGTTCCCCTCCACAATTACAAAACCTTTGCAGGTTGACAAATTTAACTGTCAACTTGGCATCCCTGTTTTGGGCATATCATTGTAGGCGACACTCTTTTCAATTGTTTATTTTCATTATGAATAAAAGGTGCACATTGAGATTCTGACTTGCCCATTGATGTGCACTGAGCACAACATATTTTAAAGCCACTGCTCTAAATAAATAACAATCTGACATTAATTGCAGTCTTACCAGGCTTGCTGGGATCCTGCTGTCGGGGCAGACCCAAGGATATTGAACCCACATTGCCTTTTGTCCCCTCTGGGCCATAGACAGCGTGTGGTAGGTATGTGCCAGGAGTTCCCTGGAACAGCACACACCAAGAGGTCAGAATAAAAAGGGCAGGATTGCAAGGACTGCATACTAACAAGAAAGCTGGACGAAGAAAGGGTTAAAAGGTACTGGTGCCATCACAGGTGCATATTATTGATGTGTCACATTGATAATTGATGATTGATAAAATAGAAAACAGGTAATATATGTAGTAAATGGGTAGTAAATAGGATATGTCAAAAGAATATAGACAATCAGGAAAAAACTAAATTACATAGATAATTTTGTTTATTCAACTGTTATTTAGCCACAAAGTCACTGCTAACAATTGACTATGGTGTCTCACCTGGGAGATTGAGCCTCCCTGAATGAAGGAGGGCTTGTCTGTGGGCTTGGAGGTTGGAATGAGCGGAGGAGGAGATGGAATGTTGGAAGGTCGGCTGTGTCTATTGAAAGTCACCCGTACACCATCCGGAAGGCTCTGTACCATCTGGTTGGGGGCTGGGTGGAGGACTGGGAGAAGAGAGAGGGGGGGAAAACAACTACATTTAAAACGTTCATTCCGGTGACAATTAAAGCTTTAATGACATTAACACAGACATCCACTTCAATATCATTATAGTTCTATGTAGGCGCTACAAGCTGTAGTGAAGTTTGTTTTGAAAAGATTTGAAATGTAATATATTTTTTAAATGGCTCTTAATTGGTTATAGTTCATGTTTGTTTAAATACCTGTCCTAAACTGCACGTGACCTGGTCCTTGACCCATGCTTACTGTCTGTTCAGCATGGAGAACAGCTGACTAAACAGGTTATAATACATGGCATCTGTCGCGGCCTGCACTAAAATTAAACAAGTAAAAGTCACACTCATGTGAAGTGAGGGGCTGCCACATGAAATCACAATCACCATGGACCCATGGTGATTGTTGAGGGCATGCAGATTTTTCTTTTCATCATCATCCTCCATGAGACATGATCGCATTGTGTTAATATATGAAACGAACGAACAATAAATTCCATAGACTCGGCTGGCAAACGATTTGTTCATAGTGCTCTAAACAAACATTAAACAGAACGTCGCATCCCTCCAGTCTATGAGACGTAGCTCCGTCACATGCACGACAAAGTGTTTGTTTACAGAGACGGGCAGCAAAGCTCATGGCTTATTTCTAACATACGTTTTCAGATACATATTTTAGGGTGATGATTAAGTTTAAAACGAGTTGTCACTGTCTGGATGTCATCTTGAATGAGATTAAAAACGGAGTAGTTCTGTAATCACGCAGCACGTTTTCGTTCAAAGGAAGTAATTAAAATTGTCTTTTGATATAAAAATATACAAAAAAATGTATTTCTCATTTCACTAGGACTCATGTCACATGAAGTTTTCACACTCAACTCTAAAATTGCTTGTTCATACTCCTTATCGGCTTGTATTTTATAAAAAGAGAAGTGGTTTCATGCTCAATGTTCTTGCACTCCCATTGCTAACAGGAACCAGCACTAGTCTTTATATGTAAAATGGAAAAGCACTCACTAAACATATAGTCCAAGTAGAGAACCAGATGCTAAGTGCCGCATTATCAGCATGCTAGGGTTCTTGGGCTGGCAACACATCTGTCAAACTGGCACGCAGCATTGGTTGGGTTATTGCATGGCTGAAATAGCCTCCGTCTCCCCCTCTCTCTAGTGAATTCTGCTGATGTCATACACAACCTCCCTTCCGCTCTCCTTCCTGCTCTGATGTCATACACAACCTCCCTTCCTCTCTCCTTCCTGCTCTCAGATCGTCACACATAACAGAAGCCATTGCATAACAGCAGCAATTTGCACTGACGTCAAATGTTGGTGAGTGACCATGGGCAGACAAAACAGAAGCCCTTAACCACAAGGAGATTTTGCGCATGTCCATATTTGGTCATAACACACACACACACACCCACACACAAATGTGAAGAGAAAAGAAAGCACAAGCCACAAGGACATCTCAGAGCAGTGTTGAAGTGGATGATTACTTTCCTCAGGGTCCTCCTCAGCTATAAAGTCAAAGTTAAATGGTAGAGCCTACTGTACAGTCAGAGCTCGATCGTCCCTCTGAGCGATGAAATTGTAATAATTATATACTGTAGGTCATGTCACTTTTAGCCCAATAACAAGGAGCTAAAAACTTCACAATGAAAATTCACAGTCCATGGTGCCTCTGGAATTGGTTGGCACTAAACAAAATTAAACTGCTGAAATACACAAGACTTTTGTTTGTGCCCAGTATATCCCTAATACCATATAGGAATATATAACATGACAAGTTCAATATGGAAATCTATACTACAATAAAACACCACTCAAAAATATTAGCAAAATGCTTAGTTTCAAATACAGATTCATCTCAATGGGAGGATAGCTCCCTTCCAAGTGAAGGGTGGGGGTTGTACATCCAAGTACAAAAACTGGAAAACAACAATAGCACAAAGCCACCCATCAAACTCAACACGCATCATAAAACACTCACATTTAATTTGATTCAAATCTGTAAACCGCTCTATGTCCAACAAGCCAAGCACTGTAATTCGATTGTCAAAGATGGAAAACTAGTCTGGTAAGAATAGCAAATATTTACCAAGGTGCACGAGGTTGGTAATTGACAATAATTGATGCCACAGCCATTTTGTTCTCAAATCATACATTGGGGGTGGGAAAGTATAAAGTAAGAACAGTATAGCTGCCATGTGAATATGGCCAATGGGAGAGAGCAGGCAAGAGAGGAGGGGAGGGGTGGAATAGGAAGGAGGAAGATGTGTGCTGGTTACCTGGAGGCACACTGTAGCGGGACACATTGGGGTCGGGCTGGGGTGAGGCCTTGCTCAGCTCCCTGGGGGAAAGTCTGTAGGGGGAGCCTGGCCGACCAGACTGAGCCTCCTGGTCCAGAGGCAGCTTCATGTCATAAGGGATGTAGGTAATGGGCTTACCTGCAGTACACAGGCATGAGGACAAAGGGAAAACGTGCACTATTAAGAGAGGAAGGCTCAACGTCAGCTAAAGCTGAGAAGACCTAGATGGGGTGATAAATATGCAACGTAGACTCCGGCTACGGGATGAAACAACTTTGGAACTTTGCTACAACGCTCTGTGGTTGGGCGGTCCAGTTTAGCTCCCATTTACAGCGAAGGTGCTAAAAGCATTGTACAAGCGATACAACGGTACAGCGATAAAGACCATGCACTGACTTGACCAGTATGCTTTTAACTCAGTTAAAGGCATTAAGTGGTTGAATTAGTCTTGCACATAGGAGTATGTACTGCTCTGACAAACAAGTCACACACCCTCAAAAGTCAACACAAAGGCCCAGTGTCTCTTGAGTGAAAAGCAAGCCTTTGGTTCTCTGTTCACATTGCAGATAGATGGTCTAATTCTTGTCTTGCCGAGACATTTTTTTTGTTTACAGGGAATGAAGAGGGACCCATTGGCCATAAATCTGCTGTTAAGAGCGAGGGGTACAGATGCCTACTGAGCAAGAGACCAGATAGAAAGAGAGAAAGCGGGGTAGCACCGTTTGCTTGTCTTCTCTTACCATCTCTGTCTACTATGGTGGGGCTGCGGGTGTTATAGCTCGGCGTCCTGCGGTCCAGGTCGCCCTGATCCTGCCTCTGCTTGTCCTCTTGGTGTGCCGACTCGTGCACCGCTTTGATCTGGTGCTGGAACATGGCATATCCGCTCATGGGAACACTGCCAGGGCCATAAGGACCAGGCACCTGAAAGGAGGACGGACGACAAGCCATGATGAGTTGGCCTGTCAAATACTAGATCTGCACGCGAGATTTCAGACTTCTTCCCACACCCTTCTGAAAAGTCACTAATATGATAAGATGAAAGTAGGCTCTGCTGTAGTGACTGACCATGGGCGGTATGGCGGCGGCCCGCTGTTGCAGCTGCTGCATGTTGAGCTGGCTCTGCTTGCCTGACACCAGCACCGAACCTGGAGGATTCAGTAATGAAGGCTTCCCTGTGTCCATGTACATTCTGAGGGCAGACAAAAGAAACAAGAGAAAGGAGCAAAAAAAGGTGAGTGACAAACACAATAGAGACTACTTACTAAAAAACACACTCTTGGAAATATGAGTAGTGTCATTAAAGTACAGACAACATGCACAGAAGTCCCACCTCGGTCTCTCAGGTGGTTCTGCCTCCACATCCTCGTCGGCACTGCAGGTGGCGCTGGAGTCATTATCAGAGTGGAGCTCCCTCTGCCTCTCTCCGTGGTCCCCCTTGTCTCCTTTCTCCTTGGCTTCGGGCTCCATCTTGACCTGCACCTCTCCGGTCTTCATGTCCACATCCTGCGGTTCACTTTTGGGGTGCACCGGGCCCATGTAGGCAGACATCCGGGGTCTCTCCTCGTGGGTGCTGGCCTCTCCCTCAGGGCTCTTTTCTTGTTTGACGCGTAGTTCACCGTACATAGGCTCCGGGGTCTTCCCATTGTTGGTATGCCCTCGGTCCTGTTCCATGCACTGGCTGTCTCCCACAGCACCATCTCCCCTCTTAGAGTCAGCCATTTTAGAGGGGTCTGGCTGTGAGGGAGAGGGTGCACTCTCTGTGTCAGAGCTGTTGTCACCACCTGGAGAAACAGAAGAGAGCAGATGAGAACAAGTCCACTAACAGCAGAAACCTTCCGGATGATATCCAGTGGACACACCTAAAACCTTCTTTTATTTTTTTTACTCTCCAACTATTTAAGACTATGTGCACCTATACCGGCTCTTAGCATTAATTAGACATTTTTCTCCCTGAATGCCATAATGCATTTCTTAAACACTTAATATCATTGACTCAGAGAAATAGCAAACATCATAAAGGGTCTGTTGAGTACTAGTAGTATACAATATACAACTCCTTCCCCATGTATTCTTAGGATCAACCAACCATGTGACAATCCATAGGCTCTGGATCGCCAAGGTTCCTTTGGAACCGTTTGAGTTTCCAAGAGACAAAGAAAGAATAAACATGGCAAAAGACCTTAGGACTGCTTCCTGTCCCCAGTGATACATTTCAGTTATGTATGATTACAATCTGGCTGACACCTTCTCTATACAGTATATCCAATGAAACTGAAACCACAACAAAAACAAGACAGAGTCTAGTAGTGGCATGTAGGCCTGTCAAAAATGATTATATAATCACAATTATTTTAGATAATCGCAATTATTTTGTTCAGACATTAAAACAAATAGCCAATCTACAAGCTCACAACACGTCATTTTAAAACAAATAGCCAATCTACAAGCTCACAACACGTCATTAAAACAAATAGCCAATCTACAAGTTCACAACACGTTGTGTTTACAATGCCTAAGTCAAACGTACTATTTGTGTAGCAGTTAATCAAGTAAAATGTCATGATCGTGACAACCCCAACAGCTTGGCTTCCAATGTTGAACATCGATATCAATAGTAAGTTATTGTGTGTGTCAGTTAGTATGTGTGTCACAATGTGATGTTCAGTGGTGAAGCCACATTATGTGTGCAGCTGCATTTGTGTGGTTACAAATGGAATTAGTGATTTTATACGTGTACTAAAAACGGAACAATGTTGGTCCAGGTGTGTTATTGTACATGCATAACTTTTCAACTACACTACACTCAATGGATTTAATGTTATTTAGTCACAAGTTATTGTTAATACCTTTCTTTGGTTCAATATCCATAAAACACACAGACTTGTGAGTTTCTACTCCATTAGAAATTGCAAGCTAGAACGTTGACCAAGTCTTCAGAAGCAGTTCAGATCTTTTAAAGCACTACCTTTCCACCTCTTTTTCTTTCCACCTTTACCTCTAATTTAAAACCAAACAGTCGGTAGCGAACAAAGGCTGAATCTTTTTATAATTCACTTGTACCTCTCAGGATTAAAACATTATGAACCAAGTACAAAGATTGAGAACTGAAAACATTGAACCTGTGGGTGACATCCCCAATATTCATGCAGACCTCAAGTGTGAGCAGAATAAAATGTGAGGTGACAAATCATAATACAAGTTTCAGAATTCAGATCATATTATCACAGTGACTTATATTGAAGCCTGACTAGTAGGAATAGTATAGGAAGTGTAATTTTCTTAAAGATTTATTTTTGGCCTTATACCTCCATTGATAGTTATTAGTGAAGATGGACAGGAAAGTGGGAGAGAGAGAGAGAGAGAGAGAGAGAGAGAGAGAGAGAGAGAGAGAGAGAGAGAGAAGGGGAGAGACATGCAGCAAAGGTCGTCATGAACAGGACTCGAACACACAACGCGCCGCGAGGCCAGAGCCCACACGTGGCATGCGCCCGGACCACCAGGCCAGCGGGCAGCCTAGGAAGTGTAATTTTAACAAAATCCATGCACTCTGAAACAGTGATGGCCGTTTTTAGCCAAAGGAGTGAATTTTGTGCAAAACTAATGCTTGGAAGGGATTCAGAATCATGAAAACCCCCTAGTTTGACATGTCACATGCTACTTAAAGCAAAAAGGAAAGTTTGACATTTTTGCCTGCCATAGGATGTTAATGTTTGGCCAATACTGACAGCGGGTCAACAAGTGGATTCATGAATGTATGGATATAGACAATATTTTAGGGGCAATAAAAAATGACTATATACCAAATTTCCCACCCGTCCACCTCGGCTGCCGGACTGTAAACATGCAGAGACTTTACCTGGGTCACATCGTCCTCTGATACTTCAATATGTTTTAACGTGAAATAATAATCCTGTACCATGTATTGTTTTGTTTCATTAGCGCGAGCGTGACAAAATAGGCTGCAGTTTGTTGTTGTTCCGCTGCTGCTCTGAACACATGGTAATGGTAAAGATACCAAGGATTCGAAAATGACGTTACTGTTATGCTACGCAACGCGGAAGTAACAGACTTGAAGCAGTTTATAAACCACAGTCAGTGACGCGGCCATTAACGAATCCTTGGTATTTTCATTCAACATTCGTTCATTCATTCGTTTGCAAAATCCTGGTGACGGTCAGGAAAACTTGGGATTCCCTCGCGTACCAGTGGGACATGTCCCGCGGACCAGTGGTTGGGAACCTCTGGTTTAATGCAATCAGATAGGACTTTTCTGTTTAGACGTATGGGCTCCCCACTCAGAAGGCATTCCTGCATAACTTCTGGGTATAATGATGATGTCATGCGCATACCCTCTATAAAGCTGATTCTGAAAAGTGACATGTATGTGTGTGTGTGTGTGTGTGTGTGTGTGTGTGTGTGTGTGTGTGTGTGTACATGTAATCATGTCTCTGACCTTCACTGTCATCTGGGTTGTCCTCATCCTCATCAGCTGATGCCGAGGCTAGACCCTCGCCCTGCAGTGCCCTTGCATCAGCCCGAGCTCGCCGTGTGTCCTGGAAGAAGCAAATACAGAATGTTAGCATACTATGTTAGCAGAATATGAACATAGCCATCATGCTTTTGCATTGATGTCAGTTCCACAGACTATATAAATGTGTTACTCACCTGCTTGTGCTGCTGGAGCAGGTTGTCCAAGTTATGACGTCTCTTGTAATTGAAATAGAAGTTCTTGCACTGAGCCTCACTTTTGGAGCCCACCATTTTGGCAATGGCCGTCCAGTTGCGTCCATGCTCAACGAGTCCTAATGGGAGATGGAAGAAGACAATATTCAGCATTGGCAAATAAGCAGATCCATGCTCAAAGCTTGAGTACAAATGGACATAACTCAATAAACTTTTCATGTTAATATAAACGTATACATTATTCAATTGTGAAACGCATTGCTACAAAAATAATAATACAGTATAGCCATTTTAAACAGGATTTATCTCCTGTGACTAAAGCACCGTTATTAACACTACAGCATACTGTATATAACAAGTGAAACATGTTGCTAGTGATTGCTGATGTACTGCCCTATCCATTCCTGACCGATGCTACGCTCACAATCAGCTTTGATTATCTCAATAAACCGTTTTAAGCCTTGCTTACAAGTTGCAATGGCCTTTGAAGGCTGCCAATTACCTTTGGCATTAAAGGGACACTTCACCCTTTTTGCAAAAAAATATATGTTAATGACGTTTAGAAGCTTTAGATCACTTTTCTGGGGGTATTTATGTGTGTAATATGTGTTTTTAGATATTTTAGATTGTAGCAGTGAGCCTGTTGTCTCTGATGTCATGGACAATGGTCTCACTACCTTCCTGGACTACAATTCCCATAATTCTTTGGTGCACTGCTCCTCCTTGTGGATAGGGGGGAGAGCTGTCTTACTGAGACAACATGTAGTCCAGGAAGGAAGTGAGCCCAGTGTCCATGACATCAGAGACAACAGGCTCACTGCTACAATCTAAAATATCTAAAACCACATATTACACACATACAGACCCCCAGGAGTGTGTTCTAAAGCTTCTAAACCTCATTAACATATATTTTTTTGCAAAAAGGGTGAAGTGTCCCTTTAAGAGTGTTTCTCCTCCAAAACCTGAACGACTATTCTCTCTCTATACCCATCCTGCCATGCTAGTCTCTTTCTTCTGCACTGAGCTGAAGAACACTGGTGCTTTGACAAATTGCCATATAGTGGAGGGCAAGTCCCATATTACTGTTACAGCTAAATTAATGGGGTTGTTGGGACTATTAGCCACTTAAGCCCCTATATACCTTGTTGTACAACGAATAGTGAACATAGCCGATCTATAAGCTCACAGCGCGTTGTGACGCTTGCAGATTTGATCAATTTTTATTGTACACCCCATGAATGTACTCGTACATTCATGTGACAAGACAGAAAGAAAGAGACACAGACATGATTTTCTTTTTACATTTTCGCCTGTAATGACATGGCCAAAATAGGGAAGCCAGATTGAAAGTGGTTAAGACCGCAATCTTGCTTGGAGTGCCTTAAACACACAGTTTGTATGTCACGTGCCTGGGCCTCGTTTGTTTTGTGATTATGCGTTATATCCCCCTGAGGACATCACTTATCCCAAAGGCCTGGCAGTCTGGCAGCACTAGGAACTGTACATTCTCTCTAGCTTCAAGTAGCTCCCAATCATTCTGAGAGGCAGCATTGGTACATTACGTGTCTAACCTTTGTTCATGTAGCAGCCATAAAATGTCCATAAATACTCTCTCAACAATCCACCACTGTCACTACCTCCACTACCTCCTCCACACTACAACTCCGTGTGGGAGTCCCAGGGGAGTCCCTGGAAGTTCCAGACCCACAGGAACACAGCCAGCGTGCCGGCCCGGTTCCGGCGAGCCGTCGCGTGTCCGTAACGGTCGAGAAATGACAGAGTTACCGTGTGGGGGTCCCTCTACTGTAGTGTACTGTACTGTACTGTACGGTCTGTCACACCCGAAATTATCTACAGTTAATATATGTGTGTGTGAGTGAGTGAGTGAGTGAGTGAGTGAGTGAGTGAGTGAGTGTGTGTGTGTGTGTGTGTGTGTGTGTGTGTGTGTGTGTGTGTGTGTGCGCAACAGTGACAAAATGTTATTTTCGTGCTCGGACACAGCCAGGGACACACATAGCTGTCTATAGGGGTGTTTTCACCACTCAAAAACCATCCAGCTCGGGCTTCGGCTGAGGTTTTGGCTGAAGCACTTTAATACTTTTCATTGAGTCCGTATTTTTTTAACCAACACACTGATGTAAAGGGTGTTCAATAGCAGGGGGAAAAAAAATCACACCCGTGTGAAGTAAGTGGTGCAACTCCGTGTGAGCCCCGAAAATGCCAGACCCACAGGAACACGCCAGGGTGCCGGCCCGGTTCCGGCGAGCCGGCCCGTGTCCGAAACGGTTGAGAAATGACAGAGTTACCATGTGGGGGTCCCCAGGGGGTCCCTATACTGTACTGTCACACCCAGAATCATCATATATACAGTTAATGTGTGTGTGTGTGTGTGTGTGTGTGTGTGTGTGTGTGTGTGTGTGTGTGTGTGTGTGTGTGTTAGGCTGTGCAACAGTGACACTTGGTTGTGAAAACTAAACGCTATTTTCGTGCTCAGACAGACCCAGCCAGCCAGCCAGCCACCCACCCACGGACACACAAAGATGGCTTATAAATGTTAGATTTGTCTTCTTGGATGTATTATATTTTCTGCCTGGGATGAATCCATCATGTGGGTCAGCTGCATCACACACTGCAACAAATCTGCATGAGATGTTCCTCACGTGGCCTTGCATCAAAACACTCACATGTCAAACTCAAGTCTTCCAACTAACATGAGAGCATGACCAACCAACATAAACTTCATATAAACAAATTAAAACATGGTACCCACTAACAGCACATTTCCCCTCTGTGCTTATTATTGCAACATTACAATTATTACTAATACTAATACAATTACAATTTACAACATGACCAAATATAATGGCTAGAAAGTGAGCTTCATAAGATTGTGGGACAATATACACAGCCATTTTTACTTTCGGTTTCTTCACCGATATAGAAACATAGGTTTTCCTGAAAACTGGCATGATTTAGAAGACATTAGTAGATTCAGTTATCAGGTCTAAATGGGTTAACATCGAAGCGCAGATCGAAAATGTTAAATTTAGCACAGTGTTGTTGTTTCGATCAATCTTTTAATTTTACCACTACACTGAACCTACAGACGTCTGTAGGATCAAAGGACTACCTTCACATTTTTCATACGATGTTTGGAAAACGGAAATAGATCATAATTGACCATTTTGATGGTAAGTTTACATGACCGAGTGCTGGCCCGAGAGCTACAGTGGAGGGGGAGGTCACAGATGGCGCTAGGGACAGCAAGTGTACAGGGACATATCTGACATGTTCCAAACATTAGCAGGCTGAGACCTTACTTCTCCCAGCTGGTGTGCTCCCAGCTGGAGTATTACTTTCCAACCACCAAAGACCGACAAAGTACGAACCAGTGAAATTATTTTCTGTCGAAGATGATATTTAGTTACAATAGTCAAAATAATTAAAATATATATATATCATTATCGTTTGCAAAAATATTGATGACATGAAAGTGGTCCTTGGTGCAAAAAAGATCAAGACCCCTGCCTCTCAACGTTTTTGGCTGGGGACCCCCGAAAATGCTTTGGCCATGTCTCGCGACCCCTGCCCTGCCCCCCCTCCCCACCACCAATACAAATTGGCCGCTAATAATAGAGAAAATACATCATAAATAAATACCGAAACCAGATATATCATTATTAAAGGAAATTTTATGCATGCACTGTGTACTATTATAAACTCTAAATTTCCATTTTCCAGCCATTCTGTTGCAAAAAAACCTGAAAAAAATAACCTCCCAAATAGACCTCCCAAAATAATCTCGGGACCCCCCCGAGGGGTCGCGATCCCCATGTTGAGAACCCCTGGCCTAGAGGACTGAATCGGAAGTTATTTGCAGGTGGCAATTGATTCTTAGAGGCCCAAGTGTCTGCACCTCGATCACACAAGTATATTTACAAATAGTAGCCCTGCCAAAAATAGTCGCCCACTACCTAATAATTGCCGGGGGTCTGACACCATTTTGCACATTAAACGCCTCGTCCAAATAAACGCCCTGGTGTCTATTATCATTGGGTGTATAAATCATGTTTTGTTATGCCTCTATCAAACGATACGGAGAGAAGATAGTGTCGGGACTTGGAGGCAGACATGGCATGCTGATGGGAAAATAAAGATGTTCTACTTCCACTCGCCATTTCGGTGGCATTTAAAATACCGTACTTATTCCTTCACTAATCCAATGAAATAAAATAAAATACTGGTAGTTTCTTCTTAGAGCGTATGACGCAAACGTCAGGTAATAGTGTCCAAGCGGCACATCAGTGCGGCTGTAAAGTTCATGTGTAACACTGCGTTGTGGCACTTGAATTAAGAGATTGTGATTGTCATTACATTATCTTTAATCAGCAACATGTGGGTGCTAGCCTACTTACAGTATGTGTATCAAATGTGGCTTTATTTAAATGCAATCAAGGGCTACAGGCAGCTTTGCGAGATTTGCGGTTCCTCAGTGCCGTTTTCCCCTACGCAGTCAGAGCATTTAATGGCTCATTATTAAGTGTTAATAATGAGGGAGCTTTCATGCATGCACACTCATGCAGCGTGAGTGCATGTGTTTGATCACGTGCACACGTGCGCTCAAAATTTGTGATATGTTTTTGCAGTCTTTTTCAGTATTTCTTTTTTTTTTTGGCCTATTCGCGGCCGCCTACAAAAAAGACCATACTGTGGTGGCTGGTCATGAGTGTGTGGTGGCCCGCCACACAATCATGCATATAGGGGAAACACTATCAAAGACTTTGCCTGCAATGTATATTTACCGCATCTTATAATTTAGCACACAAAAATACATGCTGGACAGGAACTGTAACCAAATGGCGGCCCGGTGTAGGCCGGTGCAAAGATAATTAGCCTGCTGCAAGCCTGCTGCAAGCCTGCAAACAGACCTGTTTTTTTTTTAAACTCTTTCTATGCCACATAGTTGCGTTCTGTGCCTGGCCGCCTCTGCACTCAAAACACCATGGAAACACAAGGTGTTGGCACAGAATCCCGATCCGCCATCTTTGAGCCACTCTGGGCATCGAAGATTTTTCTTTTAAGTCCAAATATTGCCTAATTGCCAATCCAGGCGCGGATGGAGAAAAGATTGAGAAAAACACAGCTAAAGATAGTGGACATTTTTGGATCGCCAACCATTGGAAAATGAAATCGTCTCCTACGGAAAAAACACCCGCCTACAGTTAGTATAATCGAGGATCGTCTACTCTGTACCAAAGTTCAATGCTTTTCTACAGTACTAAAGAAATTCCACAGGCCTAACAAATGATCAGTGACTACAAAACATAACTAATCACTGTATGTCAACATTACGGCAGCAGGTCTTTCCCTAGAAGCTACTAGCTAGCATACGTTTGTGTGTAATCATTTACCAAAACCAATGGTAAAAATTCAGATCTATTCAAACAACATACAGAAGAGAAAATTACATGCAGCCACAATTTTTACATAACCAATGGTGGTTTCTGTGCCCTCAGGGAGAACTTCTGATTTCGGTGCAGGGTCTGGTATTTATTAGACTTGTTTAAACACTCACCCTTACACAGATTAACGTCTTACAACATTGCACTACAGGAGGGCAGTGTTAACTGTGTGTTGATAAGGTCTGACCGGCCATGAGTAGTAGCTAGGCAACAATGAATTATAAATCTGACACAATGTATGATATAGGACTGGATTCTTTAAAAAGTAACATTTTCATTCTAAAACTGGAGCCAAATCTTCCAAATCCACACCAGAGAGTTTCTAAATTAATCCTTTTATTCAATATGCCCAGTTCAAAGCACGTAACCCTTGTGGGCCCCTCCACACTCCACAGTAGGCCATACGTGAGTGTGGGCTTTAGACTGCAGGTTAGCCAGCCAGTGACTTCAGCAGTGCAGTCCGAGGGCAGGACCAGATCAGCACGAATATTTCAAAGAATCAAAGGAGTCACATGTAAACTGAAATGTTAGAAAGGCTGACAAAGTGTTTACACGTTAATAATAGATAGCAATCCTTGACGAAGTCCCTATCACGCTCTTCTGCATCACGAATGGCCTTAATAGTTCACGGCATACAGGGCACTGCAGCTGCAACAGTAAAAACACTCACTGAATCCGTTCAACTTGGCCTGAAGCATCCATTTAACCACAGTCAAGTGGCTTGTGTGTGTGTGTGTGTGTGTGTGTGTGTGTGTGTGTGTGTGTGTGTGTGTGTGTGTGTGTGTGTGTGTGTGTGTGTGTGTGTGTGTGTGTGTGCGCGCGCGTGTGTGCGCACACGGCAGGGGAAGGCAAGACGGAGAGAGAGAGAGAGAGAGAATCAGAAGCCTACCTTTTTTGGCAACTTCCATCTCCTCCTCGGTCCAGCGAGAAGTTTCTCCCGTTTCAATAGTGCCAGCTAAATCACAAAGATAAAAGATAGACAGGCCCCATCAGTACTGGCAGAGAGGAAGAGAAAGATATAGAGAGAGAGAGACAGACAGAGAGAGAGAGGGGAATATAGGGACAGAGAGAGCAACAGTCCGCTCCCCAACCGTCTCCTTCTCATGGCCACTAATCTAAAAATCTGTTTACATTCAGGGGCTGCAGAGACCTGCCCCTCGCTCACTCGTTCGCTAACTCTCTCTAAGCCTGTTCTCCGCCTTTTCTCTCACGCTCTCTCTCTCTCTATCTATCCACTTCAGCAGCTCAGAACAATCCTCCCCCTCTCTGAGGGGAGGGACCTCTGGTCAGCTGATACAGCGCCAGACAGCAGGGGTAGGGGGGGGGGTGAAAAGCCATGCCTCCTTCTTTCGGATATGGCCTTGGATGGAGACAAACACACAGAACAGCCAGCCCAACCCCCCTTATCCACTGTAACACTGTCCCTAAATGCACGCACGCACGCACATCACGCACAAACACTGACCCTGCCCACAAAACCAAATTCACAGAATGCAACTGCAGTTAGTGACGTGGAGCCGACTGGGACTATAACCTATCCAATTACAGACACCAGCAGTTACATACAGCACCTGTCCAGTTACAGACACCACCTATTCACTTACACCTGCTCACTACGCCTGCTCACTTACAGACACAACACACTATACCTGTCCAATTACACCTTACAGACACCATATTTATAGAGAATATATATAAATACGGTATATAAAGAAGTATATAAAGAAAGAGTGCATAAAGTTGAACTCTTCTCAGATTTCCTTTAATGAGAAATTGCTGCGATTTTGTTGCCAGGCATCTTGCCTCTTCAAGTTCCTCATTGTACCCCAGCCACCATTGTAAATGAATGACTGCTGGTCGCTTCATTGTTTCTGGTGTGACCACATGGTACAGTAGCTATACAGGTGACGTCTGTATTGTAACCAGACAGGTGGTTTCTGTAACTGGACAGGATGGTGTCTGTGACTGGACAGGTGGCATCTGTAATAGGTGGTTCCTGGAATGAGACGGGCTATTGTTCAAATCGGGGGTGGGGGGGACTGACTGACAGTGAACCCTGGCCCACTCTACCCCTCTGTGGCACTCATTGAGATTGTGTAAACATCTCAACAAATATAGCAGCATATGAACCTTTGACATTTCCCCCCCTCTAAAGATGAGGAGATCCTTTCACACTGTTTAGTCAGCTCCTTACAGAAGGCCAGGCAGTCCGTTCAAACCCATGTCAAATGCATGTATACTTGACTGGACTGCCTTCTCCCATGGCTGAGGACTCGCTCACATGTTCCACTAATCCCCATGACCGTTTAAGCCCCCGTGAGGTGGTCGCTAATCTCAGCAGTCTTTTTCTTTTTTTGAAGACATGGAGTTATAAAACAGACGGGGGTGTCTACCAACAATGTAACACCTAACCTCATGACAACATATCCCCCCACCCAAAACCACCCATCAAGCCTCTCCCCATGACCACTAACAAGATCAAACCACGCCATCCACTTCTGAGGAAAACCTTGGCACGGGGGTTACTGGAGAACAGCATGCGCACAAACACCCACACATTGAATCTACTCAGTGGTCACTGAGTAGATTTGCACCTGACTGACAAATTGCACCTTACCGACAACGGTAATAGCTAAATCCCTGATGTAACCAAGGAGCTGGCCATAGGGGTCAGTCACAGTCAGGGTTACGAGGTTGGAAGGACATGGCAGTCCACATGAATCACATTGTTGGACATGTATGGGTCAGGCAGACTGTTGAGAGAAGTGCACCGCAGCAGACGAGGAGCGCATGTGATGTATACACACACGCACGCACGCAGTGTAGGACAGTATGCACAATTACAACAGCATGATAGCTAAGCTGATACCCTCTATCAGCTATTATTAGCATGTTCTCTTCAATTAGCATGTTCTCTAGTATCACATATTGCCAAACGGCACTAAACAACTCTAATCATTGTTAAGCAAAACTGTCACGGAGGTTCTGCTTTTGCCTCATGAGGCCGCGTGGCTCAGCGGTCCAGGCACCTTGGCTGGTAATCCAGTCTGGCCACGGCCTTTACTGCATGTCACCCCCCATCTCTCTCCCCATTTCCTATCAGCCTACTGTCTGTCCCTCCATAAAAAATATAAAAATAAAGGCGAAGCCACAAAAAAACATAAATCTATATATATATGCACACCTGCCCGATCGGGCAACCCGGTAGCAAACTTCACCTGCCCTCGACCCCCCAGGCTCCAAAACACGGACATTGGACAGAACTTTTCTCCACACTGCTGTCCAGGTGTGGAACAGCCTACCAGAGCATGTAGTGGACTCCATCACAGACAACGGCCTTCAAGCCTTTAAACGCAGAGCTCACAGACATCTCCTGACCACCCCTCACACTGACTGTTGAGCTGCAGTGAACCATTTGATTGGCCAATGGATATGTATCTTACTATGTATTACTTGGCTATTGTTCACAATTGCATCTAATAAAAAAAACAAAAAAAACAAACATATTTTGTACCTGCCCCGGGCAGGCGTTAGTGCCAACCCCTGTTCTCTAAGCTTCCTTGGTTGGTCAGTGTTCTCTTCTTTGGTTTTTGGAGCATTTCTCTGGCACTGGCGCCACAATCTCCCCTAGAGGGCTGGGCAGTAATGTGTTGCAAAGGGTGCCCTGAGAGCACCTTGAGCTGCCGCTGACAAAACAACAGACATCATCAAAGGGGGCTCTCAAAGCGTAAGGACGATATCAGTGTCTCGTGTGCATGGCCCCGGGAACCATGACAACGGCTCACTTTGCCATGGTGATGATTAGCTCTAGACGGACAGGGGGGGGAGGCTTTGGAGTGCTGGGTGACTACGCACTCAGGGTCAGCGAGTGAGTGTGTGAACCTGGTGAACCACCTAGCCACTCCCCAGAAAACAGAGACTTATGGGGGGGTGTGAGGGCTTACAATTTCATGATGAAAATAAAGATGTTTTGAAAGCCTCAGAGTGTAGTTCTGTATGACTTCTCGGCATTGTGAGATTATGTTACCCGCTAAACCCTAAACTGTACTGTAGTTGACTGAGGTCCTCCCGCCCCCCAGGGCTCTATAACCGGCCTGCTTTTTTCGAAAAACTTCTGTTTGTTCTACACAAACATTAAATTCTATGGCATAGTGTCTTTATAGGGCTCCATCTTGCACGACCCTTATCCCTAAACTTATTTGCAATTTTTTACTATTTAGAAAATCATTTTAAAATATGTACGTTGTGTGAGTTTATAGATCAGCTATTTGAACTATTTTAAAAGTTTTTTTTTAAATAGTAAAAAATGGCAAATAAGTTTAGGGATAAGGGTTTAAGGGGTGGCACAAGATATAGCCCATAGTGTCTATTTTATGCCATGATGATGTACGATAAGAGCGCCCCTCACTTCACACGGGTGTGATTTTTGTCAGTAAAATGTTTACAATTCGTCACATCAGCCATTTTCGCCGAATGTTCACCTCAGAATAGGCATGCTGGGTTCATGTGGTTAAGCTGTGCCCTTCTCGGTTGTGAACTGTAAAGCATCCCCCAATCGTGTATAAAATACTTGTATGCCATTCCAGGAAAAAAAAGACAAATAGGAGTGATGACTGATAAAACAACTCGTCTCTTGTTGCAACTACCCACACACTCATGCGATCCTTGTATAAATGGGATCATTCTCATATAAACTCATTTCAGTACTTAATACAATAAGGCCAAAGTCAGGATGTTGTTGTCCTGTGATACGCCAGCCTCTTGGAGCCTTGTCAGTGACAACAATCTTATTATGATCCACAACAACCCATGATTCAACCTATGATTTAGCTGGAAAACCCTATTGGACATCATAATGGGATGCCGGTGAACGGACCTCACTCAAGGGAGGTGAAGGACAGATGAGGGTAATTGTTTAGGTCAGTATTAACACTGATGAATGTGTAAGCTCCCAGAGCACCCAGAGCACGTTGTATGGACTCAATTATCAAACAATGACAACTCTTCTCCTATAAATCCCACATATGTTCACTTATATGTTCACTGTATACTACTAAGTACATTGACGCTGCGTAGTGCTGTCTATGCAAGATAAAGTACATACATAGCTTGCGTAGACAACGCTGGTAATCCTGTTATTGCATCATGGTGCCAAGATGAAAATGGTTTCAACATGTGGTGAATGTGGGCACGAGAAATTCCAGTCAGTGTTCAGGAAGGTCCGACAAAATATTAAGGGTGATTAATAGTTTTTAGATCGAGCTTGTAATAGCATGTTGATCCTCAACATTACTGATGGACTGTTATCAATTATTAGACACCATTTTAACTGGGGAACACAGCACAATGTGGTGGGAGAGACAGCAAATGACATGGAAGCTGCAGAGGCTTACCTTTATTTGCGTCCAAGGCAGATACTGGGGTTTGGGGTTTGGCAGGCTCCTTCATGGCCTTGAGGGCTGGCTCAGTTTTGGGGGTCTGTGGCGTTTCAGGCATGGCAGGCTCAGGGGCCGCCGGGGGAGGCGGCTCCTCGGCCGCCACAGTCGCGGCCTCGTTGGCCATGGAACGGGTGGTGATCCTTCGATTGCGGCGGCCCTGGCTGTTGGCAGTCTTCCTGCCACGCGGTGTGTTCGGCTCCTTTCCGTCCTCGTCCTCCCCGGCGTCACACTTGTCTTTGTCCTTGCCAATGTCCCTGTGGCAAAGACATGAGAAAGTGCATATGTGAATAAACACCATTGGTCCTATCTGCATCTGTCTGTCGGCGACCAAATATTTTTGGAGGGGTGTGGGCACCCGCCTCACCGATTGGCCAACCTGACATGTCGGCTTCACTGATTAACGCAGCGTGTAACAAATATGATCTGCCCTCATAGGTAAGGAAGAATCAGCAAACGAAAGTGGTAGCAAGAAGCAAAAGGCGATGCGTGTGAAGCTGACAACGGGTCCTGGTATACATAAGATACCAGGACTATTGCACAACAGGTAGGGCGTGTATTGCCGATTTGCATGGCACCTGAGTAAGGCACCAATCTAGATTATTATTATGTTTTCACCCATAACGACATGCGCAAAATAAGGAGGACAGGTTGAAATTGGTTCATTTAAAACATCACTGGACAGACCCGTTCTCACTCACCTGCTGTCCTCCTTCTCATCTTTCTCTTCCTCGTCCTTCTTTTCCTCTTCCTCTTTTTTCTCAGACGACTTCTCTGACTTCTCCTCCTCGTTTTTGTCGTCTGACTTGTCTTGTTCGTGTGAGGGACGTGTGATTTGCTGGGGGGGGGGGGGGGGGAAAGTGGTTGGTTGCCATGGGAACATATGTTTTTCCGTTGTGGCTAAGAACTTGGTGAATAGGCATTCTAGTACTCAAGATACTTACACACACGTTGTTTTGTGCACTTATTTGCCCCAAAATATATATCTTTCAAACTGGTGTTTGATCACGAGTACACCCACACAGAACGTGACTATTAAAGGGATATTTCACTTTCAATAACAGTTTGGGTCAATTTCTTTATGAAAAGATCAAAATATATTAAAAAGAAATGGAAAAACTTAATTGAACATCTCCTCACGTATTAGAAGGACAATATCAGTCACCAGAACCAAGGATGGGTGTTTTCAATTAATCTATTATGTTTAAAATGTAGTTTGAAGTTACACTGGGTTTGTATAGGAAGGGGGCCGGGCAGCTAAAATAAATATAAAATATCTAAATACTGAATCAAGCAACTTAAAAACTGTTGTTCAAATAAGACTGAGTAGACGATGAAATGACCCACAGCAATAAAGCAACTGAATTAGATTTTTTTACGGTAAATAAAAAGTATCAACCTGTATGAGGCATCAACTATATGAATAGTTAAGCCCTATTTTACTCCATATGTCATATGATAATGTCACAAAAAAGCAGCGAAAATAGCTGATCTACAAAAATGTTGCGATGTGACATGTTGTGAACTTGCATGTCTGTTATTGTTGTGATTTCATCACTTTGAATTTTGCAATAAACGCCAGGTTGAAAGTGGTTATGTCTGTCTGTGGGTTTTATATAAATATTAACAAGGGCTTGGTGTCAATCAAGAGCAGTCTGTTGAGCGTAATGTTGTGTGTCGAGAGCAGCATGGACATCCCACAGGGAGTCAGGGACAGCCCTGTACAGAGAGAATTGTCTGGTAGTTTACAGGTCTCTAGAACAGTAGGCAGTTAACTTTCCATCCCTCTAATGGATTCATCTCCAGGGGTGAGGAAACATCACTGTAGATCTCTACTTTTTCTTGCCTGATTTAGCATATTGCTCATGCTGCTGTTTTGAGCACCGTTTCACAACGTTTACATGCAACTTTGACTTTGCTGTTCTTTGTCAAATGAAGCTATTCCTTTCATTCTCCCGGTGCAGAAATGTGTCTTCTGCAGAACATGCATTCATTAGGCCAATAAGACATTTAAGCTTATTCAGATATTTCTTTTAATAAATGGCTAACCCGCTAACCATTGGCATCCCTAGTCTAAAGGACTGGGTAGATGTTCACATACAAAAAAGGACCAGGTCAGCTTAATTCTTCAGCCTAGAAGCAGAATGACCCAGTGTGGAGAATGGGAGAAATGTAATAATGTGATGAGGAGCTGTCCTCAGGTTATTTCCCCCTCCAGGCAACACAATTTCCTCTGACTTGAACTAACAAGACAAGAGATAAAAGAGATGAGGAGCCTGGTCATGCACCCTGTGCAGATACGATTATGGCCATGGCATCCTTTGATGACCGTCACATGATGTCCACAGGAACACTACAACCACCAACAAAGAACATCTATCCATCCATTTATGCTCCCCAATTACAAAATGACAAAAACTGGGTTGTGTCCCAGACAGTCCTAAACCATGTTCACCTCAATACGAAAGACTCAATGGACTTCAACATGACAGTCATTATGATAATAAACAATGATGAAGTGCTGCTCTGTAATACTTTCACAGGAAATTTGCATACGTCAAGCTCTGTTAGAGCTCAGACATGATACAGCTTAAATACAAAAACAAAATCAGCTCAAAGAAGATCTTAAAAAACAGGTCCGACAGAGTGATTGAGGACAGAGCAACATTCTTTATCATCACTGCTGGCGCGGCACACCACAGAATCCCTCCCCCTGCCTGTTCCATGAAAGCGCTGGAACAAGTCTGGCTATGCCAAGCCAAACATCCCATGCTGGTACCAGATGGGGCCAAGGAATGTGCTTAACTCAATGGTAGCTGCAAAATGACAATGAGGCTCTGCACATGAAATGCCTGGCTCTCATCTTCATACAATAAAGTCTGATACCAGTAAGTTAACAATCTAAAATGTGTTGGAAAGCATCTATCTGCAGCAGTTTGAGTTAGTCATCTTCAGGTGGCTTCTGGGGATAGGAGTTGTCAGTGTCACCTGATTTGACCTTAAGAAACTTGCCTTTCATGAGCAGAAGGTCCAGTAAACAAAATCTATTTGAGGAGAAAATTGCATGCAATAATGTGTCCAGTTTCCTTTGCCAGGCTCCAAAATTCACACCTTTCTCTTTTATTTTCCCTTTAATTAATCTGATCCAGATGTGCTAGTGCAGATTTGGGAACAGTGTAGCTCACAACTGAGCTTTTTCCTGTGGTTAACATTTTCAGTCAGACCCAGGGCCCATGCACCAGTCAGACCCAGGGCCCATGCACCAGTCAGACCCAGGGCCCATGCACCAGTCAGACCAGGGCCCATGCACCAGTCAGACCCAGGGCCCATGCACCAGTCAGACCCAGGGCCCATGCACCAGTCAGACCCAGGGCCCATGCACCAGTCAGACCCAGGGCCCATGCACCAGTCAGACCCAGGGCCCATGCACCAGTCAGACCCCGGCCCATGCACCAGTCAGACCATGGCCCATGCACCAGTCAGACCCAGGGCCCATCCACCAGTCAGACCCAGGGCCCATGCACCAGTCAGACCCAGGGCCCATGCACCAGTCAGACCCAGGGCCCATGCACCAGTCAGACCCCGGCCCATGCACCAGTCAGACCATGGCCCATGCACCAGTCAGACCCAGGGCCCATCCACCAGTCAGACCCAGGGCCCATGCACCAGTCAGACCCAGGGCCCATGCACCAGTCAGACCCAGGGCCCATGCACCAGTCAGACCCAGGGCCCATGCACCAGTCAGACCCCGTTTGGTGTATTCTACAGTAAATGTAACCATACGTATGTGAGGAGTGAGGTGCTGTTCTGGTTGAGTCAGGGAGCGCCTGTGTTTGCTGTGGAGGCAGCTGGCGAGCCATGGCATTCCTGCCTCTGCTCCCCATACCACTTGCGGAACATCCACACAGACCTTCTCCAAAACTCAATGAGGCCTGTGGTTCTGTGGTTTATGATGTTTTTAGATGAAGCACTTTCCTGACCTGGACTGAATATTTTGAGAGTTTTAATTTCCCCCCACTTTTGCTGATTCACAAGACCTATTTGACTTAGGAAATGATATAGAGCCACAGTCCAATCTTCCCTTTCCTACCACAGACTTTCGGCCACCAGAGGAAGTTTAGGAGCCTATCTCTTTCTTCTAACAACTGAGTGACCCTATGATAAATTAAACTAACAGTGTACAGCATCTCGACTTTAAATGGCATTGTCAAATTTGATTATTCCACAATTAAATTACTGGGAAGAAATGTGTGAAAAGGAAAAGCAAAAGCGTCACAATAGGAAATTAACTAATAAGATGGAGGTACTACTTGCATGTGCACAAATCGGTCAAGCGGACACACACACACACACACACACACACACACACACACACACACACACACACACACACACACACACACACACACACACACACACACACACACACACACACACACACACACACACACACACACACACACACACACACACACACACACACACACACACACACACACACACACACACACACACACACACACACACACACACACACACACACACACACACACACACACACACACACACACACACACACACACACACAAATAAATAAATAAATACCAGCTGTTCTCCCTTTGGGGTATATGCTAAAATATTACTACGGAGCACAGAAAATGTTTCATAATTTTTTGCCAGATCATGAATTAAATATGACACAAAATAAAGGTTTTTCCATCTTCAACAACAGTAGTAGAGCATAGTTTGGTGAAAACGTGACATAACACAAAAGCCAAAAAGTACTTCATCCATCCAAATTTGGTTTTAAACATTCAAATACCACTGCAAGCACTCATGTCAGATTGACTGTTTCCCGATTGTCTAGTGAAAGAAAGAGATGTCGAAACACGTTAAATAACAAATCTTCTAAATCTAACAGTTTTAATTTGAACACTTTCAATCCCCCGCTGTGGCATTGTGTCACTGTGGCTTTACTACACATTTGATATATTGGGCAACATCATGTAGCAACAGTTGTGTGTGCCATAACAGACTCATGATTGGGATGTGGAGTTGTAGTGTACGACCATGGTGCACACTATATCCTAAGTAGGATGTAGAAAGCATATTTTGATGAATTGAACAAGGTGGACCCTCTTGTAAACAAGTGTAATGCTTTATTGGGTCGTCCGCTCACAGTTAACAGTCTTTGTATTGAGTTGTGCTGGAAATGTACTGTAATTCTGCAAACTGTTAATACATCAATCAATGGCATCATGGCAGCCCCGTTTGTAATACTTGCCAGTAGAATTTAAATCCTTTAATTTCCTGATAAATGTTAAATTTGATCATGGCTTCATTTACATAAAAATTACATAAAGTTTCTCCCCAGCTGGTCTGCCCCCATGATTGTAAATAGCTCTTGTGTGAGCACTTTTTGGGCCTCTTGTAAGTGGTAGTCTCCTTGTATTGGATCCCTGGCTCCCCATCTTCTGTCGAGTTTGTTATAATTGTGTTAACTGGTTATGTTTTAATTTGTTATGTTTAGCTTTCGAACCCTCTATGTAGGAGAGTGGCTAAATCCCACATTGCCGTCTCTTCTTTTCTGCGTAATCATGGTGTGTCTACCACCCCCTTTCTGCAGCTCTCTGCAGTTATAAGCTTGAGGGCACAGATGGTACCGCAGCAATAGGATGTAGCCTATACAGCATAGTAATTAAAACCCAGAAAGCATGTGTCATTAGTACTCATTTTGATTTTTCCATTAGCTATAGAGTATATATATACTATAGAGTATATATATAGACATATATACTCTCTATATGTGTGTGTGTGTGTGTGTGTGTGTGTGTGTGTGTGTGTGTGTGTGTGTGTGTGTGTGTGTGTGTGTGCGTGCACACAAGCTCACAGCACGTCACGTCGTGCCGCACAGCAAGCTTGTATATATAACTTTGATTTATTTTTTTAGTGTGAGAACTACTGATTTAGAAGGCATTTGTAGAATGGGCCCCAGGTCTTAATGGGTTAAAAATATTAAGACCAAAAATAGAATAGTTACAGTGCTGTGCAGAATTGGAAAATACAACATAGAACACACACACAAGCTGTGCGTGCATGCTAGGTTAAAAATTTTAAACTAGGTTTTTAATTTGTTATGGTGACCTGATAGTATTGTAATTAATGTTATTCTATGCTGATATTTCAGGCATCTATGTTGATTAATTGGTGTAGCTTCATTTTCTCATTCAGACTAGTGGCATTAGTGGAACTGCTATAATTTATGTTTGGGTTCATGTTTGGGCTTATCAGCACAATATACATGGTGACAGCATCTCTTGGTTTAAGACGGTGTTCAATTCATTTATATATACAGAAGTGTGTGGTTTTTAATTATTTATTGTACAGCACTTTGGTACAAATTTGTGCTACTCTCTCCCTCTCTCTCCATTTGTGTGCTTGTTGTCATGAAATGCGACCAATATCTACCTACAGTTGGATTTAGTACTTTCAGCTGGCATTTCAAACCTGCTACTTTTGACCAATAATTGTGTGTACACAATTTGCATGCAGGCTGGCAACACCGCCATTAACATGTGGTGGTTTCATGTCAATCCCAATCAGAATGTCATCTAGATCTCCATGTCAAGACGTCTGGTAGATAAGAACCAAATCGCACATCCAGACCCATTACTTAATCAGATTTTGAACATTGAAGTGACTAACCAAAGCCCAAATTCTACTACTGCTACTAACTGACTACTACTACTGTAGTAGCTAGCAGTCAGTTAGCCTCACAACTTGTGAGACGTCTGCACATTAGGATTATGTTTAGAGCTTAAACTATCCCTAAGTCTTCTGATGGTTAAAGTGATTCAATTATTTTCAATGGTACCTTTATAACAAGAAATTATGACATAGTCATAATGTGTAAGGTGAAACAGGCGCTGTCTCCGTCTTTGTTTTCCCCCATATTATTATTGTTATTAGTTTGTAACATGTATGTTTACACTCCGAGTTAAATGAACACTGGCTTCTGGCCATGTAGACTGGGGTCCCAGACAGTCTAGAGATGAAAATCATAATGAAATGGCCTAGGCTAATTTCTATCAATTTAATTTGGGGGTCCTTTAAATTAAAATGGCTGAGAATCAATGGGTTAATCACCCTGAAGGTGAATTATATCCCCACAATGACCACTTAGGCAGACATCCCTTAGGTATAGTAGGCTGCTGGCTTATTATCACAACATGAAGTTATACCATAATATAGTAGACTGCTGCGCTCTATTATTTTCACAACATGAAGTTATATCATAGTATAGTAGGCTGCTGCTGCTATGTTATTATAACATGAAGTTATATCATAGTAAAGTAGGCTGCTGCTGCTATGTTATTATAACAACATGAAGTTATATCATAGTATATTAGGCTGCTGCTGCTATGTTATTATAACAACATGAAGTTATATCATAGTATAGTAGGCTGCTGCTGCTATTATAACATGAAGTTATATCATAGTATAGTAGTCTGCTGCTATGTTATTATAACATGAAGTTATATCATAGTATAGTAGGCTGCTGCTGCTACATAACCTCCAGGTTTCACCTGACAAAAACAGTAGCATAGCATGGAGGTCGCCCAGGGACCATAATTGCATACTACAGTATTGATAGCTACAGTATTTAGGTCTTCTCAACAATTAACCACCTAAACTGAACTCCAACTGACAAACCATAACATGAATAACTTAGCACTGTCATGTGCAATTATATGGCTGGATGTTTCTTTAGAAATGCGCATTCAGTTATTATTGTGGTACACAACTGTAGCTCTCTGGCAGAGGCAAGAAAGCAACCAGGTGATCGACGAGACGTACAGGTAGATACAAAGGCTTAGCCCTGATGAAGACGGGTATGGGTCGAAATAAGTTGGTTTAATAAATATTCTTCTCCTTTTTAACTTTTGTATGCCCGGATCTCCGCCTTTTTTCAAAAGAACATCTACATATTCTTGGATTTGAACATCTCCATGAATGACATCATCCATTATGTCAACAAGTGGTTGCAGAACTTGGCATACTGTAGCACAGGAAAGATATGGTGGAGGGGCTTTATTCAGCCACAGAGTCACAGTGCAAAAAGTTTATTTTTATTTTTGTATAGCTAGAAGTGCAGATAGGCACACACAGGCTCCATATATCTTGTTGTGGTTATTTTGTCAATTTATTGCAGCATGAGCAAGGCAGTATTAACTAAGACCCAACTATTTATCTGCCCCTTACAGTTCATTCAGGCAAATGGAGAACCCTGCTTGAACAGACCAATATAGTAACTTATTAGAAGCAGCTGCCTTTTAAAGCACCAGGTCAATGTAGAAGCCAACTATCTAGTTGTTAAAACAACAGATCTAAAGACATAGAAAGATAAGAGAGGCACTGTGAATGGAAAAGGGCGACCAAACCCGAGAGGACGAAGAAAGACAGCAATATACCGAAAAACAGAAAAAAGCTAGCGCAACATACCTGCAAGCTCATTTGTCAGTCATAAAAATACGTTTTCTCTGCCGTGAGCCACAGCTTACTGGCATTGCAGACGCGAGTTTAGCTTCCAGTACTTCCATAGCAGCAGTAGCAGTTGAGAGGCAGGAGAGACCATTGCAGAGCTCCTTAGAAGGGCTGCCGAGCCAGAGCACAGTCACACATATTCCAGGAAAGCGTGTCATTGGGTCGCTAAAGCCGCACTTCTTTTAATACATCCATGAAGCCGCCAAAAGAATTGTCAATCTCATATGCACGCACTTATCTATGCAGGGTCAGGCAAGGTAATCCGTGTCGAGCACGCTTCTTTGATTGGCACTCACAGCAGCGAGTTTTTTGGGCCTGTCAGTTGGCCGGGCTGTACCACTAAGCTGTTAAGTGTGAGGGGTGTCTATGAGACGAGTTACAGAGAGAAGGAACCGGAGAGGGCTAAACGAAACAACGCAGCTGCCAGCACAGTCCATCTCACTGAGGGTATTTTTCCCGCCCTCTCCCTCTATTTCACTCGCACTCCCTGCATTCCCTTGCTCCTACTTTTTGCTGGCTCTCTCCTGCTCTCCCCTCTCTCTCTAATGGCTCACTCCAGTCACTCTCTAAACTATGTGGGGAATTGTATGTACTCGGCAACTCTCACTCTGAGCTGCTTGTTGGGATCACCACCACATGCATAAGAGATTATCTTTTTTTTTTACAAAAAATAAAATAGAAGGCCAATCTCCATGGCAATATCAGAGATTTCAAAGATGTATTAGTTATTGGCTGGGATCTCTTCTCAAGGCAATAATAGTCCTTGGTCACGCCATCTTAAAGGGCTACTTGTCCTCCCCGAGCTGATTGGGAGACAGCAGATGGCGTAAGATCAAAACTTGTGATCTGTCTTCCAGCTCTCAAACAGAGCACTCTCTGTTGCTGCAGAACATAATGAAGGTCTGGGGGGGAATATACGTGGCAACAAGTCATTTCACTCCATCTCCTAATTCTGCAAATTGTATATGCTCACAGCACAAAAGGCAAGGAATGATCAAACCGTGTGCTCTGGCTACCTATGTCCAGCTTTGAGGGTCTGTGTAAACACAAACATCGTCTTAACACAAACATTGAATGCCATTGACAATGAATGGCCAGCTTTGAGTGTTTGTGTAAACACAAACACTGAACACGAAGGTGAGGACGCAAATTCTGATTGGCCGGAATGAGATGATGTTTGATGATAAGAGTGCCCCTCACTTCACACAGGTGTGATTTTTTTATATACAATTTAGTTACCACACTTGCACAACACAGATGAAATTCCTCAACGCAAATAACTTCACATTATCTCTGGAGTCATGTGATCAACACGTATCGGTCAGATTGTTCCAGATTCCATTTCAAATGGCTAGGACTGCCTTCCAATGTTTGCAGGCCCTGGTTAGGCAATCAGGCCTGGCGGAAACCTGCACTCAAAGGAATGAGCGTTTCTAGTTTCAACACAGATTCTATCCTAGACCATCAAGCTTTGCCCCTTCTGTATTGAGTGCAATGCAAAAAAATGCAGGTTCTTTTCTGTAATGAATCTATGTGATGGATAGGCTCATTTCAGTGATGCTAGTCTCTCGAGACAGACTGTTGACTCAAAATTCAAGGAAAAGGGGGCGCTGTTTTTCCTTGAACCCATCATCAGATGGGTTCTCAGATTGCAGAGCTGCTAACCAGTGTGTTTCCTCTCTCTGCCCCTGCTGTAGGCTTAGAAACACAATATGTTAGCCTCTTGACTTATGGCATCACTCTCCAGGCATTCCATAAATCAGCCGGCCAGCTTGACTTAGTTCTTATTTACCCTCCATTTGTCAACATCACACTCCTCCACCAAGCTCCTGTAACTCTGATGAGGGGCTGAGCTTTCCAAAATAGAGATGGATAATGCTTTTGTAATTTGTAGGCTAGAGGGCCTTCTGCTAGACAGCTCAACTGCTACTCATAATACAGAAACATTACATCAACAGCTACTCATGATAGTGAAACTCAAAGTCATCAGAAATATACAAACAATGCCGGAAGTGTCGCAGCTCGCTTGGTCTTCAACCAGCCATAATTCTCACATGTCTCTCCCCCTTCTCCCTCCATTAGTTCCCAATTGCTGCCTGCACAGAGTACAAAACTCTGATGCTGGCCTTCAAAGCAACCAAAGTTATGGCACCCCCTTATCTTCAAAGTCTGATCGGACGCTACAAACCGCCTTGTGCGCCCAGATCAGTCAACGCAGGGAGGCTGGCATGCACTAAAATATCGGGACAACACTCGTCCCAGACTCTTCTCCCTTCTGGCTCCAAAACTATGGAATGAACTTCCCATTGCAACCAGAACTACAGACTCACTCCCAATCTTCCACCCTAGTCTGAAAACTCACCTCTTTAGACTCCATTTTGGCCCTTAGCACTTGCCGTAGGTACCACTTGCACTAGCCCCGACAACCTTACCGGCATATGCAAAGGCTAAACTTATGTAATGTATGTAAATCGTTCTGGATTAAGCTAAATGCCTAAATTGTAAATTTAGCCTGGAACACCTGAAGCATGCGATTTCCAAGAGCAATTGCAATCCCTTGCAGGTGTCTTCTAAAATGAGAATGTGGGGATTAAAACATCTCCAGCTTTACCTGGTTTCTTCCTCTTCGCTTTCCGTAGTTGCGTCTCACCAGAGTCTTGTAGTTATGGTTCTTCTTTGTCAAATAGTAGTACAGGACACAATCAGCCACACACTGGAACACAGGGAAAGAAACACATTTTCTTTTAAAAAGGTTGCCACCATCTATAAATGAATGAACATTCTGCGTGTACGTGTATGTCCATGTCCCACCGCATATCTCGAGAACCGCCTGACCGACCTCTCGAATGTGTTGCCAAGGAGGACCCATTAAAGGGACACTTCACCCTTTTTGCAAAAAAATATATGTTAATGACGTTTAGAAGCTTTAGATCACTTTCCTGGGGGTATTTATCTGTGTAATATGTGGTTTTAGATATTTTAGATTGTAGCAGTGAGCCTGTTGTCTCTGATGTCATGGACACTGGGCTCACTTCCTTCCTGGACTACATGTTGTCTCAGTAAGACAGCTCTCCCCCCTATCCACAAGGAGGAGCAGTGCAACAAAGAATTATGGGAATTGTAGTCCAGGAAGGTAGTGAGACCAGTGTCCATGACATCAGAGACAACAGGCTCACTGCTACAATCTAAAATATCTAAAACCACATATTACACACATAAATACCCCCAGGAAAGTGATCTAAAGCTTCTAAACGACATTAACATATATTTTTTTGCAAAAAGGGTGAAGTGTCCCTTTAAGGGAGTGCTGTACAAATATCTGACCGAATCCTTGCTTCCTTATCGTAGCATTTCACGCGTGGTGTTTATTTTTTATCACTGTAGCCTGTAGCCTATTTTTCACGCTCGCGTGAAAACTAAACTCTGAAAGTTTAACTAAAGTTCTAACGTAATTTGTGATACAGAAACAGACAGGTCATCAGGCTAATCGTTTTTTTATCATCCTATCCTCGTTGATATATTACGCCATTTAAGTTGAAATCATGATATAACTTTATGTTGTGATAATAAGCAGCAGTAGCCTCATTCAACTACATGTCTTCCGTGTGCAACAACGCACCACCACCACCCGCCCACCCACCACCACATAACATGCAGTGTTGGATGAAATAAAGTCAAATATATAGCGAGCGGTGCCGGTTGATACGAACGGGTAACGGGGCCGGCACCCTGTCCACAAAAACACATTTGGGCAGTTTGTTTAATTCTGCGATGGCTGAGGGGACAAAACTCCTACTAAAACAGACCTTTTTCCATGCAAGGTTCTGCATCTTTGTCCAGATGGCATGAGGTCAAAGAAGCAATACAGGCGATGATGAGCTAAGCATGTGATGACCTTATGGTTCATATCAGAGAGTGTGGGTGTGGGAAGTCCGATAATCTTGGAAGCAATACAGGTAATACTGAAAAGTTTGTTTATAGGCATGGATAGTGTAAAAACATTTATTAATAATTATTTTGTTCAGGGAAATAGAAGATGAGGGACAACAGATAATGATTTTAATTTACGAAATACATGACGTGTTTTCTGAAAACTTGTATGGATTGGACAGATAATAATGTAATATGTTGATCAAACCTAAGTCTATTGTCCAGAGTGAGTCCAAAATATGTGAAACTGTCAACGTGTTCTACTATTTTATCATGAATGAGGAGTGGGTTGTTTCAATGTTATTTGGTTCTGTCCACATTCAACTTTAGGTAGCTGTCAGTGCAACTGGGTTCCTAACAGGCATAATCTATCTATAAATGCGCAGAATCAATGCGTGTACACAGACAGAAATGGATAATCTGCAGTTTACCTTTCTCTCCAGATAGGAGGCAATGAGACCAAAGTTTTTGGGGTGTTGGACAAATCTGAAAACAAAAATGTTATAATAGGTTAACAGAGACAGAAAACTTATTTCAGTAACACAGAGTGCCATTATGATACACAGTATACTGTTGTATATACTCATCGCACAACACCAAAGGAGTATGATGGAAATTATTCCATTTACAGTAACTTCCATTCACACTCACTTTATTTGTGAGCAGAGATTATTTAATAATCGTTTATTACAATATTTCAAAGAAAATCTGTAGACAGCAAACAATGAAGAAAATCTTACCCTGTACAACCAGACCACATAGCAGTTATTTTTTATTTACAAGCCAAATTCTACACAAGTTATGAACCAATAATTTATATTTAAGTATAGTAAAACAACTTTCAAATATAAAATATCGGCATTCTGTAGCATTTATCTTAACTGGCCGCTTGAAACTGTGACTCTTGCTGTGACTAATACTTTAATAGAACGTTCAAATTCATAGTCTTGACACAGTGAAACAAGTAACTAGTCTGTACTTTTATGAGTGACAATAAAACAACTTCTCACTTGTCCTTGAAGATCTCCTTTTCGTGTTCAGTCCAAACATTCATGAACTGCCGGGCTTTGTACACCTTCATCGGGTCGTCCATCAGGCCATTCATGTTAATGAACTTAACTCGCCGCTGCTCAGTGTCAAACATCATGGGGGGAATTACCGAAAGCTGCCTCATCTGTTTCTCATTGTTCTATGGGACACAGGCAGAAGAATCTGTTTCTCATTGTTCTATGGGACACAGGCAGAAGAATCTGTTTCTCATTGTTCTATGGGACACAGGCAGAAGAATCTGTTTCTGATTGTTCTATGGGACACAGGCAGAAGAATATGTTTCTCATTGTTCTAGACTATGGGACACAGGCAGAAGAATATGTTTCTCATTGTTCTAGACAATGGGACACAGGCAGAAGAATCTGTTTCTCATTGTTCTATGGGACACAGGCAGAAGAATCTGTTTCTCATTGTTCTATGGGACACAGGCAGAAGAATCTGTTTCTCATTGTTCTATGGGACACAGGCAGAAGAATATGTTTCTCATTGTTCTAGACTATGGGACACAGGCAGAAGAATCTGTTTCTCATTGTTCTAGACTATGGGACACAGGCAGAAGAATCTGTTTCTCATTGTTCTAGACTATGGGACACAGGCAGAAGAATCTGTTTCTCATTGTTCTATGGGACACAGGCAGAATAATCTGTTTCTCATTGTTCTAGACTATGGGACACAGACAGAAGAATATGTTTCTCATTGTTCTATGGGACACAGGCAGAAGAATTGCGACTGGGTCATTACATTTTGATTAATCAGCTATGATACGACCACTGATGAAATTATAAATTATTCATTTTTTACTCCCATCTGCAACTTCAAGATCAGAATATTTCAGGTATATTCTTCTCAGTATCTCACAGCAGAGATACAACCTTATCCGTGCTTAATCAGAATACTTGAGTAACAAGAATATTAAGAATATATTATTGGGCATGTCAACGTAGCAAATAAGCCAGTTTGTTCTGGTACTACTCACCTCCTGTTCAGAAAGGCCGTCAATGATTTCTGATATCTCATGCTCACTTCTTGCAATGGTTGCAGACATGCCAGTTCCTCTTTGGCCAACTCTGAGTGAAGAGAAATATTTAATGTTGTATGAGGGGATGATAAGACAAAGTTACCTCTACTATGCTTTTCAAAATCAAACATACATAAGGAAATGGATAGCAATAGTTCTGTTACACTTAATATTTAGAATTAATCGACTTTCCAACAAACACCCTTACGTGCACATCAAACTAGATTGGGCCAACTAACGGCACACTAGTAGTTAATGGGGTAGTGTCATAGTGCGTCAGTCAAACACATGACAAGATCATCTCCAGGTTGGACCCGTGCTGCATGTCATGCTCCCTTTAGTTTCCTGTCTCTACATTGCAGATACATTACACTCTCATCCATTTAACTTGGGTCCAAGGTCGAATTCACATCTCTACTTCAGTAGACTTGATGCGAATGGGTGGAGAAGTTGCATCATTCTTGCATATTTAATTTGCTGCGTTTGTATTCAATTCATAAACTATACACAGTGAAATCTATGGTGTTAAAAATATATATTTCGAGTAATAATTAGGACTTTAGGGTACACACACACACACACACACACACACACACACACACACACACACACACACACACACACACACACACACACACACACACACACACACACACACACACACACACACACACACACACACACACACACACACACACACACACACACACACACACACACACACACACGCTTTATTTGATGCGATTGCATTCACACCTGCAGTGAATCGAAGTCAGGTGCACTTTGAAGTGAAACCTCAGTTTTTTGGCGAAGTAGAATGTGGTTGTTCAACAGGTTTAATGCCAACAATATTGACGACCGTCTTTCAGGCTAGACTGCATATATTTAAAGTTACATTTGAACAGCCAGTGCACTGACCGCTGAGTTGCTTGTCATGAAAATACACTTTAAAACGGTGTAATCGCTTGTTGTATGTAGAAAAGTATTCCATAGCTGTGGTAACAACAACAGACCGGGCAGCGCACGGCTTCTTCCTCCGGCAGATGCGCCATTGTAAACAATAGGGACTCAATTTCCCATAACCCTTTGCACACCGGAGCGACGGACCATGAAACTCAGGAAGTGTTCTACAATTAATTAACTGGGGCAACTCGTGAATAGTAGTCAAAGTGTTGTGTAGCAGGATTCAAATGAGCCTTCACACCTGCCAAACGAAGCACACATTCCGACAATACGCAGCAGGATTCGTTTTATTCGCAGTATCACATGCTGATGTGAATGTGTCTATCAGGTACATTTTGAAAGCGTAACATGCAAATTTACCCAGACTAGACCGGTCCCTGGTTGTAGAGCACCGAGTCGGTTATGATGGAAATTGGAGATCCATGCCCCACGCGGCTATGCAATACCCATTGTATCCATGTCAGAGTACCCGTTCCACCCATCTGTCTGTTTCCCTTTAATGCCCATATTATGGAGATTTCTGTATCTGTCTCTCTGTGTCCCTTTATTCGTGTCAGGAATGCCCAAATATGGGGTGTTGTGATGTCAGAACAGGCCAGCTCCATATATGGAGCATGGGCAGGGAACACCAAACGAGTCACCCCTTTACCAACTCGCCCCGGGCATACAGCCGGCGGAAAAGCGCAGCCTGGTATTTCTAAAGAAACCTAAGTAAATTATGCTTAAACGGTTGAACCTAACCTTATTCCTAACCTTAACCTCAGTAAAACTATGCCTAAAACCAACCCTATACCTAAACTTAACCCCAGTAAAACTATGCCTAACCCTGAACTTATTTCTAACCTTATTCTCAGTAAAAACAAAATAAAGAATACAAGAGCCTTTTGTGGAGGTTTTGGACAACCGTGAGTCCGACCGACACCGGGCACTGCACTCCCTGTGGGGGTGTGGATCGCGTGTGTCGAATTTGAGGTCGGTGGGGCGAACGGTTCTCGAGTTACGTGCATTACAGCCGTACAGACAGTACAGACACGTGGTAGATTTAGGCTCTCAATTGGCAGAGCTGCATCAAGCTCTTTGGTGATGGGCAGGGGCTTATTGACTCAACCAAACTCGCTGTAGTATTTAAAATGATGAGCCTCAACGCTGTTTTAATGTAGTGATGACAAAACTAGGATTTTTAGTCTGAAGGTTTGGCAACAAATGTATGCTTCCAGGGTTCTCTCTCTTTAGCTGTCGGCATTTCAGCTCCATAATCAATGCAGAAAAATGCATTATCCACAGAACAGTGGCACAATTTCTTTGGGTAAAATGCTGCTATTATGTTGCCATCATAATGTTTGGTCACATATGTACAATTGGTGTTCTCCTAAGGTAAGATGCAGTGGTTTAGCCAATAGACTTAAATACTGAGCTCTAATATACAGTGTGCTCAATGCCAGACCGAGAACGTATTGGAACAGACATTGCTGTGAAGTCTTTCAATAGGAATGATGTAGTTTATGGGGCCAAATGTCAGCCCTACCCTCATGTCCATTCCAAAGCTAATTCCAAGAAAGACCCACACTGCCTTATGACGAGCCAGTATCTTGAGAAACACACTCGCACACAAAGAAGAGAAACAGGCCACTATAGCAACAGGTCTCTTTATGTGTCTCTGTCCGGTACCAACTTTCTAAATGCAAAAAGTTTTTGACATTTACAAATCCATATGATTTTCATATTAAATAACAATGAAGAAAGTTTATTATGCTTTCTGCAGTTAATTTGGGAACACATCTTCCATCATGATTCAACCACATTTATTGATATTTTCTTTATTTTCATTACCATTATCTTCTACAGTTGACCTAGCAGAGCTCGGGCTAACATCAGCCACAGCTGTGCACTGTGTTGTGTAACAGTCTTACCTCTGGAAGCGCTCCTGTTGCTCTCTCTGCTTGCGGATCTCAGGGAACTGCCTCTCATAGTACTCCCGTGTTCGGCTCTCCTTGGCTTTGCGTCTGGGGTTGTTCTCCATTCTCTCCACCTTCTTCTCCCAAGCCTCCATCAGCTGGTCATATCGCTGGCAGATGTTCTGTTCCTGTGAATATACACACACGCACACAACAGGAAAGCTTTAAACAACTGCTAATATGAATGCTAATATTCAGCGATGGTAATATCACTGAATATACAGGCTTTGTGATAACTGCTGCTAAACAATAAAGGAAACAAAAGTTTGGGAAACTAAATTTCGCACTAATTGTGGTGCGCTCACAAAATGTTATCCATGGACCATGACTAAGAATTTATAAATAACAGTACTGCACAAAAAATATACATAATGTTCATATTTGGGATTGTGATTTGTCACTTGAGAGCACCTGCCAGTGTTGCCAACCGACAGGTGCCAAATCGAGCTGGAAAGGAAAATCAGCATCTCCATAAAGATTGTCAACATACTGAGGCACAAAGTGCTCTAAAATATCCTGGTAGATGGCTGTGTTGACTCCAGTTTCCACTCAGTGGACCAACACCATTCACATAACATGGTCCCAAATCATCACTGTATTATCAATTCCAGAGTCAACACAACCATATATTAAGATATTTTACAGCACCGACTGTGTGATTCTGTTTGTTGACAAGCTTTATGAATACACTGATTTTTTTTTCCAGCAGCACTTGGCACCTGCCCACAAAGCTTTACTGGAAACAGACAGGACCATTTGCTGAACTACACATATCCTATTTACACCACTCAGAAGAGTTAGGATTAGTGCACACCACTTCCCTAGCTTAGCCTGTTGTCTGACGCATGTCTAGAGAATAATTAAAACAATCCCACTTTTGTTTAGAAATACTGTAGGATTCAGCAGCACAAAACATCACCATGATGTTCTCTTCATGGAGTGACTCTGTAACAAGTTAGTCCAAAATAAAAACCCTCCAGAGCCAGAAGAGTTAAAATGTTCAGCTGAGACATGGAAAGAGTCCCATATGGGGGAGGACAATACAGCCTTGTTTCCACTCTCTCCAGCGAGGGCCAAACAATTCACCTTCCTCTTGGCATAAGGCCATGTCCACTCCACCATTGTCCAGAGTGCAAAAGGTCTATCTGACCCTGGCTGGGTGCAACCTGACAAAGGTTGCACTCACTGATCCAAGCAATACAAAAAGGAAAAGTGCTTCTACATGAAGTGATTAGACTATGTTTAACCATGAGCGTGCTGATAAGAGAGAGGAGCTATTTGGTTGCTATTTGGTCTGAGCTCTGATCCGATTTAACAGCACCATAAAACTTGGAAGGCTTAAACACACAGTACGTGATGTGGTTCAGCAAACAATTGAAAAGATGTTTACCGTGCATTATTTAGACATGGTATGCTAAGTACTGGACTACCCACCAACACTACAAAAATGTACGCCAAAAGTAGAGAATCGAATGTGCCACTAAACTGAGGTACCATTTAAACCCTGTATATTTTGTTGACCGGGGCCCTTGGTGGTCTATAATTTGATCCACTCCTTTTTCCCTCTAGACCAAATCTCTTAGCCAGAAATAGTTGATTTACCGGCTCACTAAACAATAGTACACATTGTGAGCTTGTAGATGTTATTTGCAGCAAATACTAGAGTATTTTAAATCAGGACGCCAGGGTTAAGCATGAGATATTATGTTTATGTCAATATTGGGATGGTGAAACAAATGTTTAAAAAACAAAAGTCATTACTCCGACTTCAGATATGACACAAGGTCTCTGAGATAAAGTGTACTTTGTATATTCTGCTATGCTGAGTGTACCGTCAAAGGTTCACTCAAAACCAATTTTATACACTATATGAACATTTGTGTGTGGAAGCTATTGTGAATGTTGGTAAATCAATATTATTTTCCACTGACTATTTTAAACTAGATGTCAATTTGACAAAAAAAATAATGAAATCCAGTGACTTCCTCAGAATCGCACAAAGCATATTATGCTTTGGAAAATGTTTTGCAGTTATGTCAAGTATACTGTGAGGCTAGACCACCAGTATGGTCCTCTAAGAAGGTAATGACCAGCCTTAAAGGACACTTCACCCTTTTTGCCAAAAAATATATGTTAATGATGACATTTAGAAGATTTTATGTGTGTAATCCCATAATTCCCATAATGCTTTGGTGCACTGCTTCTCCTTGTGGATGAAGTATTCTACGTCCGAGCATAGACATGGTTACGCCCGCCTGCCTCTGATTGGCCTACCGACACTGCCGGCCTTACCAGACTTTCCGCCGAGGTGGATAGCTATATGCTGGTTAGTCTGCCGCGAGGTTACTCCGTGGTGGAAAATAAATAAATAATACAAGTACGATACAAGAGAATTACAGCTTGGCACGCGTAACAGTAACTTGTATGTTTTGTAGAAGAGGCAAACTTTTTTTTTGCCGTTTATTTTATGTGTACAGTGTAAACTTGAAACATTATTGTAGCCTAAAAAAGGTTTATTTTCCCTTGATCTTTATCCTTTTAAGTATAATAGTATTAGTTTACTATAATTAGATTAATACACGATAATCAACACTAACACTTAAGACTTTATTTCAGAACACACCCAAATCAAATCATACAAATACGTGTTCAATCAATCATTCAATCAAAGAAAACGAAGCAAGCAAATTAGTTTTCCTCTTCTACAAAAATAAAAGTTACAAGTTACTGTCGCGCGTGCCAAGATGTCATTCTCTTCTCGGAGGACAGTCGGTAGGCCAATCAGAGGCAGGCAGAGTATTACCATGTCTATGCTCGGACGTAGAATAGATCTACGCCTTGGATAGGGGTTGGGCAGTCTTAATGAGACAACATGTAGTCCAGGAATTAAGTGAGCCCAGTGTCGATGACATCAGAGACACTGGGCTCACTGCTAAAATCTAAAACCACATAAAGACGCCCAGGAAAATGTTCAAAATCTTCTAAACGTCATTAACATGTATTTTTCTGCAAAAAGGGTGAAGTTTCCCTTTAAGTGTTTAATGTACTTGGAAAATAGATAGATAACTTATGGTGCTTGTTGAATGTATGCAAAGCACCTCATAACAGATCTGCATAACTGTTAATACAGCAAAGGTGATACAGCTTTCGAGACCCTTAAGTAATCCTGTATAATCTCTGTTATAGCATTTAGCTCATCTGTGTGAGAGCACAGTTTGTGTTCAAATGTCCTGTATGGCCATGGGCTTTCTCTGTTCAAAGCATTGCAATCACACAAATTCCTGGAAGTTCTTTCAAACTATCTGTCCTTAAAGGCAGATACTTACCCTTTGCTTTCGAGCATGGTTTCTTCTCTTGAAAAACAGTATAAGCTTCTTTCTCATAACTTGGTTCCTGCAAGAGATCAAAATGTACAGTATATGATGATGAAGAGCCCATGTTAATAAACCATTCTTCAGCCACAAAAAGCATAGGTAATGGCCGCAGCACACAGCATACAACATAATGTCCCATGCCATGTTCCTTTGCAATGCTAGAACACTCTATTCAGGCATCTCTTTATAACATGTAGTTACTCAGAATAGAACAGAGTCATGTAAGAATAGCGCTGAAATAAGATGAACACTAGTCAACATCATAACAAATCAATAATCAAACAGGAATAGGAATAGTATTTCCATGACATGCACATTCTTCATACAACTGGTGCTGCTGCTGGACCCAAAGTAAACCTAGGTAATTTCTGCAGCACACAGTATATGTAATGTCCTGTGCTTTATTAAACAAACACTTCCTTCATCAGGTTAACATTAACAATTAGCTACTGCATGAAGACATTTCTCCAAGTAATTCAGCACCAAGACAACAGCCAAGGAGTTATATCACTATGCTTTATGTGATAAGAACATGCAGTCAACAAGTTCAACACTACCATTTCAGATTAGGAAATACTTTTTTTCAGCAAAGTCTAAAATATAACACAATCACTGAGCCTCTCTCTTTGCCTTCATTCAGACAGCTACAAAGTACTGGCAAGTTGTGGGAACTGTTTTATTTGCACATGGTGGTGGCAGTAGAAGATAGAACATGTCTGTTCTGAGGGACAAAAAAAAAAAACGTTTTGCCCAAATGGGCCATTCTCATGGTACAGCGCTGATAAGAGCTTCATACCAGACAGCCTGGCCTTCAAGCCCATAAAACTCTCTCTCTCTCTCTCTCTCTCTCTCTCTCTGTGTCAGTAGGGCAAAGTGACCTGGTGACTCAGTGATCAGACTGGGCAGTGAATTATCAGCACGATTTATCTAGACGAGGTGGGTGTTATGTTATCCTATCACTACCCTCAGCTGAGATGCCTCATATCCTGTTAGTGTCATGAATATTACATCGGGTACACTCTTCTCACATTTATGTGCAAGTCTATATACATTAACAGCTAAATGTAACATAGCACTTACGTCTTTATATTGTCGTGGTACACTTTTGTATCTGATGGCTGGTTGTATAAGGGCTGAGAAGAGAAATAAAAGGGTAACGAGTACCAGTAGTGGATTAATCATTAGCCATTAGGAGTAATAGTAATAAATATCCAATATTGAAGAATGCATCATTTGTTTCCAAACACCTTACGAAGGGAAAAAGTGAATAACCATTATAGTCCCCTACAATTATACTTACAAGCTCAACCTTGGGACCAAGACCTTCAAATATCTTATGGGCTTCTTCAGCTTTTTTCTGGTAAAAGATTGAAAAAAAGTGCTTCAAGTGTTAAATGTGTCAATTTACAAAAATGACATATTTTCTCAATCGACACAAAACAAAAAAACGCAGCAACTGCTAAAACTACTAAACTACTAAAAGCACCAACTGCCCGCCATTTTTGTGTAAAAATAATGTAGAGCATAACATAACATCTTCAAGCATAGGATCATGAATACCAAAAACATAAAATAAAATGGAGTCACGAAAAGAAAAGTAGTACCCGTAATTTCCGGACTATAAGCCGCGGCTTTTTACCCCTGATTTGAACCCTGCGGCTTATACAACGGTGCGGCTAATCTATGGATTTTTACAGCTAACGCAGAGCCATCTAAGGCTCTGAGCTAACGTAACGGCCACTAGGGGGCTACCTGCGGCTTATAGTCCGGTGCGGCTTGTATACGGGATTTTCCCTAAATTTGGCTGGTGCGGCTTATATTCAGGTGCGCCTTATAGTCCGGAAATTACGGTAGATATTTTTTCATAGCCATTTATTTGAACATGCTGCAAAAATCCTTTCCAGAGTGAAACATTTCAAGGCTGTGTTGTACCTGTCTGCAAAGAGGAGCTACATGATACGAGCAAAAGTACAGTGAAGAATGTTCCACTGGAGCATAATAAGGGCTGGCAATGACAGCTCTCCTGGATCACAGCAGGCTGTGTGCTCTGAAAGCTCATTAAAACTAGCCTTCAGTAACTCTTAAACATCCTTTTTCATGACCCTCTGCCTGTAGACTGGGGCCGATTTCCAAGGCCGGGGGATGATGTAAGTAAACGACCAGTTTTACTAAAAAGGGTTAATGGCTGACTGCGAGTGAAGGCGTGTCCCAGCACTGTCATAGCACAACGCAGCCTGGGAAGACATGAACTACAGTAACCTCTACTCTCTCTCTCTCTCTCTCTCTCACACACACTACTCCACTCCCATATCGCTCTGCGGAAATACAGATAATGAAGCCTGCCTCGCTCAGCTCTCCTTATGGTGGACGGACATTAAAAAAAAACTAATTTATTCTCACGATTATAAAAGATTCACAACTTCACTTTAAACAGTACCATCGCAAGCATGGAAGTCTAAGAAGTAACTTGTAGACAGACAAGACAAAATAGTATTCATTATTTGCGATATGATGAAAATATCCAAGCTCACAACACCTTGTGGGCAACTACATTTGCCATTTTAGCTTCTTTCCAGAAAACTCGTGACATTTTCTGAGAATCTTCATCTATAATGACATGCCCAAAACAGGTTCAAAGTGGTTGAACTATCTCAAATGGTACAAAAACTAAATAGGACAAATGAATGCATTGGAGTTACGAGGCCAAATACCAACCCTGTTCTCATCGTAGATGATCTGGACGATGCTACGGTGCTTAATGTGTTCCACTGGAGGCGGTGTCACTGGCTTTTCTGGCTCTACTGGCTTTGCGGCTTCCTCCTCTAGTTGTTGCTAAGAAACATGAAGACAATACAATATTACTGTAAGTAAAAAGGCACACAGAATACACAGGTAAAACAGGGGTAACTTATTTTTGTATGTATCGTTTTTAAGTGCTATATAATTGCATATAGGTCAGAGTAGACAGACAGAAAACCAAGGGCAGAGAGAGGAGAGACAAGTGAGACAAAACAGGGCCTGGATTTAAACACAGCTCACTAGGACCATATGATTTATGTGCATTAACAGGCTGAGTCACCAGGCACCCCGGAAACATTATCTTTTAATGAAGTGCCCAATTTAAAAGTGAAAAAGTGCACATGGTTTCCACGTATATGAATTTAGTTTGCACTCAATGGTGTTTCAAGGACCACGACTCAGCTTCTGTCTGCACTGTTGTGTTGATCTGATCCAGGCTTTTGATATCGGAGGCCCAGGCAGGATTTATCAGATTAGTCTCTGCCTGCTTGTTTAGGCTTAGCCTTTTCTTTTTTCCTCTTTCCACTGGACTGTAGGTCTCTGACACCGGGGCCATGCTGACAGACAGTTGAACTGGTGACTTACAGGTTATGTAAACTACCAGGTTTCATCATCATAGACAACATCAACAGAAGCTCCTGAAATACCTCAAACAAACAAATCCCTGAAAGTATTTTTTTGTGTGTGTGTGTGTGTGTGTGTGTGTGTGTGTGTGTGTGTGTGTGTGTGTGTGTGTGTGTGTGTGTGTGTGTGTGTGTGTGTGTGTGTGTGTGTGTGTGTGTGTGTGTGTGTGTGTGTGCGCGTGCGTGCGTGCGTGCGTGCGTGTGTGTCAGGTTAAAATCTCCCTGCTTACAAAGCTTAGCTTGCATTGTGCATTCCTATCTAATGAGAAGAAATTCCAAAAAGATAGCAGTAGAAAAATAACCACTATAAAGCACCTCCAGAGGGAGATAACGACAGGAAGCGGGAGCAAGTAAGCCCTGGGCTCAAGAAATGTACTTTAATTGGGAGCAGCATCTTACAGACCAGGAGAATTGCCTTTCAACGCCACTGGTGCCATCTGTGGCTCTGTGTGTTGATTAGTGGCCCTCACTGACAGTACCAGCAAGCGTATATGGGCCTTAGCAGGAGCTTGCATCAGTGACACTGAGGTCAGACTGAAAATTTTCCTCATGGAGCTGAATGGTTCTAAACTGTACCAGAAACTAGAGTTCTAAACATGAATAGAAACTAGAACTGAGTGACATGACTTAAAGAGGCATCACAATATTTATGGGACAGGCGTTGATCAGTGAAATACATTTATATTGGCTTGTTTTCTGAGGGTTAAAATATACAGTTGGCCAATGTGAACTCCATGTTTTATGTGTTCATGTATTGCAATCTGTGAAGAAAAAGAGTGCAAAGTGGAAGCAATGGTGAGGTAGAGAGGAGACCAATGTTCCCTCTAATTCTCGGTCTGAGCAAACACTCAAACCTCCTGAGCAGCAACTACTGAGCAAACATACGTCACCTTGACACCAACTATCCAAACGTTAGATAATGCGAAGTGAGCACCCCTCACTTCACACAGGTGTGATTTCTTTTTTCAAAATGGTTTTGGTATACCAGTGAATCAATGAATAGTTACATAAGGTTACGCACTACAATTTACAACATTTTTATTTTATATCAAGGTGGTAGGCTAACAATTTTAGGAATATTACATATAATATATGTAGTCTATATCAGTGGTTCTCAAACTTTTCAGGTTGTGACCCCCCAAAGTAATCATATTTGAACTGGGGACCCCCCACCCAGACAAGCAACAGAATGGTTCCACAGACAAATATTGTGAAAATGTCCGATCTACAAGCTCATTGTGAACTTGTAGATCGGCTATTTTCACAATTGGTGCCTCTTTCTTATATTATTTAATAATCTGGCCAAAAGTGTGTCTTTGAACTATAGTTTCTCAGATTGTCGAACGTCAGCCCCTTATGGCCCCTACTATGCCGGCTATGGGCTATGTAGCTCTACATAGCAGAGGAATTGATTGATGGAAAGATGTATTAACACAGAATTACAGAGAGAAGTTCCATATGGGGCTAGACCGCTAGAGATTAACGTTAGCTTCCACATGTTTCATTCATAAGTACACAGGACTAGAGGCTTGTTGTGCTGTAGTGATATGCAAACACTAACATAACCACGTTAGCTTACCAGCTAACGCAAAGCTAACATTAGTCCCTCTCTCGTTGTTATTGCGCACAACCGTGCCCACTGAGCATTTAATATTCGTCTAAAGGGCCGTCAAAACATGTGATAAAAAACGGCAATTGTCTTTTATTTCGGGGCGCACCTTAGGGGGAACATTGGAGGAGAGTGGAGACTAATTAAACCCGGCAAACATGAACCTGACGAACTCCTCTCCTATAGGACTAAACTGTTCTCATAAGTCTGTTAGAACTGTTATGGAAGATTCATACCCAGTACCCACCTATTTTTTACCAGATTCATACCCGGTACCCACCTGTTTTTTCTTTAGTTTGAATATTTGCTGTTCCACTTTAGCGATCTCCCGATCCACACGGTCCATGCTCTGGATCAACTCTTCCTTAGACAGTTTGGAAGGAGAGTTATCCTGCTCCTCCACCATGTGTAAAGGCAGCCCTCCTGAGGATGAGGACTCCACTTTCACACCGAACTGTGTCTCCTAGAGCAAAGTATAATAATTGTATTAAAAAGAGCTTTACAGCAATATAAATATATACTTTTATACAAATAAATGTCGTAGATTTTTAATTCGTAGGCTGTGATCAGGGTGTCTAAAGATTTCAGTTAGTCGATAAGGGACTCCCTTTTTCTTTTATTGGCGTTTCGCCCAGTTGGGGGGCAGTTATATGCCTAAACCCTAATCTTTAACCTTACAAAAACTATGCCTAACCCTAACCTCACAAACACTATGCCCAATATCACAGCTCAAAGTTGTACTCAAGACTTTGGAACCAATGGGGATTTAATACTGTACAAGCCTAGTGACTGCCAATGAAATGGAGAGAGGCAAGTAAGAAAGTAAGTAATAAAGCTGATTATGTAGGCTACTAAATCATTAAAGGTGTAGGGAAACGGAAATGGTGGGCATTTATGTTATCTTGAATGGGAATAAAAACGGAGGATTTCTGTAATCAGTAGCAGCTGTGCTGGACAGATGTGCAGATATGGGGAATTAAACGGGTGAGCTTAAATTTTATTGGCTTTTATCGATGTGTATCTCTATACGTCATCACGTAATTAAAAAGATATTTTTATGGACTTTTGATATAAAAACACAGAAATTAGAATTTGCCCATTATTTTGGCATCCATTGTTAGGTATGCCCATATGAAGACCACGGATATGGTCTAAAAGTGTGAAAAACGTATTTTTCATTTCACTACGCCTTTAAACCTTTAGTTGAACGAGATGCGTAGATCGACACCTGCTCAGCCTAGTTGGTTTATTCGATGTAATATTACACCACAACGCTGTGTAAGTTTGTAGATCTATAGATAGCAGATATACAACTCGCCCGTCCTGACTATTTTCATTTCTTTTTGGCTAGCAACACCAACTAAGAGAGGTTGTTGGCCTTGAAAGCGGGGGCGGGATATTGGCCATAGAACCCAGATATCGTAGTGTCAGAGATTTTGGCATCCCGGTTAAGTTCTCACCAGACACCACTGCGGTGGGTCCTAACCCAGACAACCAGCTCTAGCAGAAACTAGAACTGTCAACAAATATTCCATATTCGAACATAATATGGAATATTCTGAGAAATTAAGAAAGTTACCCTGGGAAAAGGTTTTTACATCACTTCTTTGGTCAAGTCTGGTTGTCATCTATCATAACCAAATGGATCACCCATTTCATCGACCCGTTACCATTTTTTAATCAATTAAAGTGATTCAATGTGTTGTGTACGTTCAGAACAGCAAGGAAGGGGCATAACTTAAAGCTGTACAGCTGCTCTCAAACAGATGGCTTTTTATTTATTTTTATATTCCAATATATTACATTTGAATGCCTTAATTGAATAATACACTCAAAAGTGTAGGCTATACAGAGTCTGACTGAATAGATTGGTTTAATTATAATTTCCAGTTTCATGTCAAGATAAAGATTGTTTCATCACAGCATGTCACTCGATGGATGCATGTCCATTGTCCGGACAATCCGGGCTTAACATTACATTAACTAAGCTTATTAAAAGGTGTAATAAATATAAAATAAGACATAAATATGAATGATTAATTTGATCTCACAAGATAGCACCAACCATGGCCGGGGCATACGGCACACAATATTTCATATAAAGAATATGACAGTTGAAATTTGATTAAATGCACAAAGTCTTTAACATTTTAACCCATTCTGACCTGGCACCCATTTTGGTGTTAGCATCATGTTATGCTTTAGCTATTGAAAAATAGCAGATCTACAAGCTCGTATCGCGCCACCGAGTGGCGCGATACGAGCTTGTAGGTCTGCTATTTTTGAAAAATTCGAAGAACGACTGACATTTTTAGAATCTGATCTCAGGTCAGAATGGGTTCATCAGACCAGTGTGTGTCCCGTGGAAACCTCGTATGAATCTGATCTCAGGTCAGAATGGGTTAAGTTTGAGAAAATATTTTTGACTGTGTATTTTTTATGCCAACCTTCTTGACGTCCACAGTGGCTCTAAAGCTGTCCTGGACTGCATGGGGCAGTGGCAGCACTACACCCCCTGCATTGGGAGGAGTGCGGCTCATATGGGCCTCAGACACAGTCTCCATGCGGGGGCGTTTAGCCTCCATGGCCTCATGTTCGGCCTGGGTGGTGATGGAGTGGAACTGCTGTTCATAGCCATGGCGTCTCTCTGGAGGCCTGAGGAGAGAACAGAGGTATACAATTCAAATGTCCAGCTTTATCAGCAGCTATGCTGATCCAGACAGCAGGAATGAGAACACAGAGTGTTAAAAAAGCCACCAGAGAAAGGTCAGGGGCCGTACCTCTCTGTTCCAGGGTGGAATTCGGAGAGCAAAGACGGTCTTCTTCTACCCTGTGGATCTTGCATGTGACTGTGAGTCCGATAGTCCGGGACGGTGAACTCCTGAAGGCACGAATGAACACACACACAACCATGAACACACACACACAAAATAACCAGTAAGACACCCTGAGGGCGAGAAGCGACGTGCACACATCTGCCTGGGTGACAGCAGACTGCTGGGCGAGCACTGGCGCTTTGGCATGGGGGGGTCAGATCATCATATAGAATGTCAGAACAGGTAAGCTCCATATATGGAGATCTAAGGTTGGCAGCGGGGGCAGTGTCTTGAGTGTAGTACAATGTACAGGTTTGATGAGGTTTGGCCATATATGGAGCGTGTCTTGAGTGTACAAGGTTTAATGAGGTCAGATCAACATATGGAATGTCAGAACAGGTCAACTCCGTATATGGATATAGGGTGGCAGCGGAGGCGTGCTGAGAACTCTAGTTTTCGCCAGCTGCCACAATAACTTTGGGGCTGGCCCGTCTAGAGTTTGAATGGACAATATCAGTCAAAAGGGAGACGGGTGGGGGAGGATCAACATACAGTATGGAATGTCAGCACAAGTCAGCTACATATATGGAGATCTAAGGGTTTGAGATCAGATGTAGAGTTGCTGGCCGGCTCCATACAGTATATGCAGATCTAGGTGATGATCCAGTCTTCCATGTCCATGTATGTCTATCCAGGGTTTGGTGAGGTCAGTGTCGTGATCTTCAAATATGGAGATGGCCATATATGGTGGCGTGACATGTCACGAGGCGTGATGCCACGAGGCTTGACTATATATGGAGGCATGATGTCACAAGGCGAGATGTCACAATGCGTGACCATAATGGAGGCATGATGTCACATGGCGTGACCGTATATGGAGGCGTGACCAACCGACCGACGGGAGGTGAGATGCAGGTTTTCAAAGTAAACTGCGACCCGTTTACAAATTACCATTACCATTACAAATATTGTAATGGTAAAGCAGACTCAGTAATAACTAGATCTAAAATCTAATAGTCATACAGAGACTTACTACTCTAACTGAACTATACAAAGCAATTCAAAGTGTGGTACCAGATTGTGACTTTAAGTACATTATGATTAATTCAATGAATGTCAATGTCAGTTAGAGGCTTATTTACTTCTAAGGCTTAATGGAAAAATAACACAAAATATCTGCACACTGACCTGCAAACAAACGTGAGCACATTGCAAATAACGTTAGAGGCACATTTCCAAACTCCAGGGTTCTTTTTTTATCACAGACTCAAGCAAATAAATCCCAGAAGAGCACAGTGTACATTTTTCGGTGTAATTTGCCTTCTGAGAAGTCTGTCATTGAATTAAGCGAACAAACATTACATGACCATCATGGCACAGAAAAGGTAGGATAGCTTCAGCTAAGACTTTGTTATAATCAACTCTAACTGTAGTAATTTTTTAGACAGCAGCAGAATATTTTTTTAACAACAATGCTTTAGAGTAGTCCCATTTGACCACACCTGTTGGGTAGTAGCACTAAACCAAATTAGTCAAATCTGTCTTCCTACTAATTAAAAATGAGACAAGATAGAGAGCTCATGATGGTACCTGCCATTACCTGGACTGCTAGCTAGAGTGGCACAACAACTACTAGTACTGCTTTCCAATGATACATTGCAAACGACTGTTTATACAGCCAGTATAAACACTGGCTGTGATGCAAGTGAGTGAGAGATCAATATCAATCTGCAACCTTTGGAAGGTAATCTTAGTAAATCAGGACGGAATATGGGGAAGCGGACAGGTCTGTGTTGATCACATGTCTATAGTCGAGATAGTGTATACCGATTTGCGTGATGTATGGATAAAATGTGTTTATGTGTTTTGCTACAATCTGCCTCATGGTGGCCCTATAACAGGTTGTTGTTTGCCGGAGATTAGCTGTACGCAGACGGCTGGACACACAGACGGATAGCAAATAATACTCTCCCCATGCCTTCGGCTGGTGGAGACAACAAATAAGATAACATTGATTACTGCAATGCTACCATAACAAACAAAGCGAAGAAACCGTCATATTGCACTCTGGAATCAATCAGCAGAATCAGCATAATGCCATTGCAGCTCTGCTATATGCAGCTGCAGCATCAAAAAGAGTCATAAACTACAATAAGCAAGAGTTCACTCAGCTAGGTGACTTGAAGAGTTAACCAACAGCTCAAGGAATTGGGTAGTGTACCTCAAGTTGTGAGTCTTTACACATTTTCTCTAACATGCTCAACTTGTTTTGGTCAATGGTCAAAGCTAAAAATGAATTGACATATAGAAATTTAGCAAAATTATTAATTATTAAAAACAATCAAAGACAAACACCACCTTGTGACACCGATTGAACCGGACTTTTTTTTGTACCTGTTGGTGGCGCGCGGTGCTGAAGGTGTACTGGACAGAGTGTGGCGGGTAGCGGTTCTGCTCACTGCTGAAGCTCCCCTGGCCGGGGGGGTAGCCTGAGCTACTGGACATCCTGGCTCAGGGGAAGCGTGTTATTGCTGCTGCACAGATTAGGAGTTCAGCTGGAGCATGGTTGGAGAACCAACCCACCTGTGGAAAGACAGCACACAATCATAATGTTGAGACTCACAGATGGAGACATCAGAAACCTTCCAGTCATACGAAGTCATATGCAGCTAAAATGAGAAGCATTCTATGTGGTAATGAAAGAATACCTGACAGACAAAGGCCCCTGACTAGTACTGTATAATCAGCATTGCAGTTTCAACAACAAAATGTAGAGGATTACCATGGATCATTTTAGAATTACCGTCGCCATCAGTGAGGAGGTCAATCATTTGACAATGGATTACGTCCTATTATTGTAGACCACCTTAATTAGATTACCATTCTGTGGCAACGTCTTGGCCAGCTAATTAAAAGTGATGCATTTAAAATATTAAGTTATTCGCCGACATTGCTGATAACCACCAATATCTTATTGTGCAACCAAAAGTTTAGCAAGAGCTGCCTGCCATGTGCAATATATGAAGATTGAATGATAAATGAACATAACGGAAGGAAACTGATGTCTGAGCTTATAACACATTAAAGCATTATTTTAATTTCAGTTCTCTAAAATTAAGGTCTGGTGTTGTATTTCCATTCCAGGGAAAGAGCAGAGCAAAAATATGCTCTTCTCAGCTGTCCATTATCTCAGGTTGACATCAAAGACAAACAACACACTTAACTACACTTAACTGACTTAATTGCAGGCTGCTGTTATGGCATTTTTTATTTAATGGCAAAGGACTATGCGGAATGATAGAACATAGGAGAGATGACATGCAATCCCACAATCTCCAGTTATAGTAGTACTGTAGGTGGTTGGAAATGTATGCAGTGAAGAGCAAGAAGAGTATTGAACCAGGAGACAGAGAGACACCAGACTCATCCTCGTCTAAATCAAAGTATCACAAAAACAACTGAGCTAAGGTTTGGTTAAACATGTCTCTTTAGACTCAGTTAATGCCCCATGCGCATGCTGTGCCACATCTCAGGTGTCATCATGTTCATGTCTGGTTGATGTATCCAATAGAAGTTATGTTTATGGTTCTGGAGTCCTGCAAGTTACTGAATCTCCCACTCCATCCATTTGCAGTCTTCCCATATTGTCCTATGATCAACTCAACTCAAATAAATACTAAATGCGTGTAGCCGTGTACAATTAAAATAATGTCACCACTTCTTTACGCCTGTAAACCTGTGATTCTGATGTCAGAATGTAATCGTCCAAAACAAAAAAAGGAAAGAGAGACAAAAGGTGCCTGAAAGAATAATCTATACGAATTCTCAAGTTCTGGTAATACAGGGCTCGACACTAACGGTTGCCCGATTGCCCGGGGCAACTAAAAAGTATGGTCGGGCAGGTGAAGGCAGCGCCTGTCTCCCCCTCTCTTTATCAATCTCTCTCGTCTCTCCCAACAAACACACACACACACAGAGAGCGTCAAGTGGCTGCGACATGCACTCCGCGAAAACAGCTGATCTGCAAGCTTATCGCCAGGTTGCAAAATGACTCCATGAGTTTTCTCAAGCCCCCAAAACATGGTATTTGTGAGCACCTGTACGACTGTCCATATATTTTGTGGCATGACCAAAAATGCTTCCCAATGTCTCTGTGAGCTTGCTGGCAGGCAGCTAAGACGACAGTGTAGCTTGCTCGTTAGCGGTCACTCGTTAATTAATGTGTTCCACCTGTGTACTCGCAGAAGCGCATTGAAGTGGGCATAGGGCAAAAGCAGAAACTCCGTGACCGTTTTGCTTAACAATGATACAGTACAGTACTCCACCTCCTGCTTGAGGCTGTCACTATGCCACCATAATTGGGACAAAGATGTTTGTATTTGGGGGCTTGGGGGATCAGTACTACAAGTCCATCAGAGTGTTTGACACAGACCGACCACTGGCTGGACACACCTTCTGCACAGTTTGTTCCAGAAGGACGCTGGTTTCATTCAGCCTTTGCCTACAATGGAGAGCTGTACATATTTGGTAGCGTCAGCGTTGGCCAGCACTTCAATGATCTGTGGAAGTTCAATCCAGAGACCTTCTCCTGGAAGAGGGTTGAGCCCAAGGGGAAATGACCGTCTCCCTCATATGAGATGTGCTGTTGCATGATGGGGGATCGTATCATCCTCTCTGGAGGAAGACAAACACCTGATGACCTGAAGCCAGACCGAGCGCCCCTCAGAATGTATCAAAAAACACATTCTGTTGGTACCTGAGAAATAGTGTCACCTACTGGTTTAACTTATCTCATGAATCATCTACTGAAGTTAATGGAAAAGTGACACAGATGCATGTTTTGCAGAGATTCTGACAATGTGCTTCATAAATGTGCATTTGAACGGTGAAGTGCCTAAGAATACTATAGGAACCTACTGTAGATTGGGTGACATAATAGCGGATGTATCGTTCAACATCTGTAAACGATTGTGACGATTAAATCATGACAAAACAAATTGCCACTATCTCAGTATCTCAAATAATTAGCGATTAGTCGATTTTGTAATACTTGGACTCAGAGTGGATTTCTCTCAGTCTTTTTGATACAGAGACAGTCATGGCGGCAAGACTGTTTAGCATAGGATAAAAATCGCACCTGTGTTAACTGAGTGGTGCAACTCCCCTCTCCCCCCCACCTCCTCTCCTCTCCTCTCCTCTGGGGGTGTGGAACGCGTGTGTCAAATATGAAGTCGGTGGGGCAAACTGTTCTCGAGTTACGTGCATTACAACGATACACACACAGAGAGGTGGCGCATTTTTAGTAGGATGATTCCCTGCTTTCATAAGACATGAAAAAAACAGAAAAAATCAATGACTTGGCCTCCACCAGAAACTGTCACATATTGTATAACATTCATGTAAAGACAAATATGTTTTCATTGTGATACAGATAGATATAGGAATTTGGGTGGACCATGATTCAGAAGAGTGACAAAAGTGAGGACGCAAATTGTGATTGGCCAGTATGAGATGATGTTGTACAATATTAAGAGCGCCCCTCACTTTACAGTTCACACGGGTGTGATTTTCATTAGCTGCCAAATTGATATGCGTTTTTGCCGCAGATACGCATCTGATGTTTGGTTTAGTGCCAATGGTGATAAGTAAGGAAAACATTTGTCGTCATAAAAACCTTTTAATAGCCTAAAAATGAAATTGGGCATGAGCTTTTTAAACTGTTACTCATTTAGCTGCATGGGGGCCGCCCCCTCTCAAATCCCCTTAAGGACCCCTTGGGGGGGGGGGGGGGTCTCTGGAACACACTTTGAGAGCCAGTGCATAAAATAAATGCGTAACCGCACCCTCTGCTCCGGAAAAATTTAAAACTAGATTTATTGACCGGCGCTTCCAGCCAAAAATGGCCTTTGTACGTCCAGGTATTTAAAGGTCGTGGTTTTAAAAGTATCTTGGCCAAAGCATGAGTCAATAAAACAGAGTGGCTACATTTATTTGTCAAACAAACTGAGGTTTGTGTTTGTGAGACACACACACACACACGTACAGTCCTGAGTGGTCATTTAGCGTGAACATTATTGGTTCCCAAACTGAAAGGTGTGGGAACCCTTTCAGATGGGGGTCCGCCAAAAAACTTATTTGGCGGTCCTTGACAGACACACAATTGTTTGAGAACCACTGGTTCTCATTAGACAGCAAGCCATGCAAAATAAATTACAAAAGCCCGAGTGCCCCTCGGGGTCTCCACCAGGGCAGGTCAGGTTGTGGCCTCCTGGTGGCGCTAAAATAGGACAATGTGAAAAGGGTACCATTTCTTTTTACAACTTGGATTGAAATTGGACGATTCGAGGCTTTTTGTTCCAAAAATGTGTTTTGCAAAGATCTACCCGTTGTTGGTGCTATAACAGGCCAATGTGAAAAGGGTGGGATATATTCCTCAGCCTAGTAGGAAAGTCTGTGAAAGATTTCACGTAAATTGCACGCTGCGTTCATGATTTGAGGCTTTTTGTTCAAAACGGGCCAGAATCCTGCAAACCCCATGCCTTCGGCCTGGTGGAGACAACAAATACGAAAACACAAACTACTATACTAGCAGTATATAGTGGGTGTGGATCTTTTGTTCAGGTGCATCAAGTATAATACAGTTTCATCCTCACCAAACTATTCAGTTCAGAAAACCCCCAAAAACGTTATTTGAATATTCAAATATTTATTTTCCTATTTAATCGAAGCTTTGAAGTAATTGGGTCAACCCTATTTATTTTATTTGTCCTCACGTCACAAGAAGACATAATAGTAAACAAAAAAAGAACAATCACTCTCCTCCCAGGCTCCCACCCAAGGATCTAAAGCAGCATCAAAGGACCACAATAAAAGATAACAAATATAGACAATCAAAGCAAAAGATTCTTAAAAGCCGGTTACCATAGGGGGCGGTAGGTGGAATGTGCCAGAGAAGCCACGGGTGATTTTTAACCCACAGCACAGATTCGTTTTAACCCGCTGCGCATGTCAGGAGCCATGGGTGATTTTAACCCGCAGCAAGGGTGAGTCTTAACCAGCCACACAGGTCTGATTGACAGGATGTCTGACTTATGGGCAGTCCCCCACCATGCCTGGACTAGTATGGTACAATTGGTACTTGTTGCAAGCAGTATCAGTGATGTTGAACCGTTTTCAATGTAGTGGATCCCAGGAGGTGGACATTCAAATGGGTGAGGTCCCAGCCTCTCAGGGGTATTGAATGGGTCGTCCTCCATGGGTTATAATTATTAATTATAGATACATGATTGTATGTTGAACTGATTTGAAGATTAAACAAATACAATGTCAAATTTGAAAACTTTTGAACTCTTATTATCTAAAAGAAAATATACTGTCTGTGTCATAAAGTATACCAGAAATGGTATAGAACCAAGGGGGCAGTCAGACAGATATTTTGTGAAGCCACTAAGAAAATCGGGACTTCCTGAAAGTTCATATAATGGCCTGTTGTGGCGCTGTCATTGGGCCCAAAAAACCCCATAGCCCAACTTCACCTAGACTGTATTACCTTAATAAACATGGTAATGAATACTTTCTGCTTCCAGTCACTAGTTTAAAGTCTCATTTCTCATCATAATATTCTTTTTGGAAAACTATGGTCCCATTTATTAAAAAAAAATCCATAAAGTTGCGTATGTTCTGAGGGGCGTGGCTACCGTTACAGTCTATGATCGGGAGCCACCCCCCGTTCGAGTCAAAATAAAAACCAACGAAGAAGAAGGGAGGAAGTCCCGCCTCGTTGTCTGGGCCAGCTAATGGCCAGCTGGGCCCAAACGGATCTACAAAGATGGCGACTTACAGTTCAAGGACTGACAGGCTTCATTTTACGTCCATATACCCGGAGAACGCTTTGTCCATATTTTGTACAGTCTATGTATAGAACACATAGAAGTACAAGTATCTACTGTATAGTAATTTTGTGAAAGTTAATTTATCATATTAACAATTTCATGGATTTCAACGATGAACATTTGAAAAATCATAGCACAGAGTAGAAGATCACGTTTCTGATCATTATGTTGAAACTTGTATCTCTGTCGCCAACCAGTTGTTATGTGAGCGTTTGTTACTTGCGTCAAACTTTGTGCAAAATGGTGACATCCACTGCAATAATATCAACACAGATTTCTTCATAATCAGGCAATTCAATCCATTAAAGTAGGGGTTGCCAACCCCAATAAAATGTTGGCGGACTGGCATGGCTGGGGGCTTTGCGGCTGCGTATCATCGTAACAAAACTGCTGCGTAGCAGCACAGGTACACGTACCAGTGGTTGGGAACCTCTGCATTAAAGTGTCAAAGTTGTCTCAACTTCAGACACTTTACATGTAGAGCAGAGACCCGACAGTCCCACAGGCAGGGTAAAGTATATATCGATGGATAGTTTAATATTCTTAATATGTGTCAAGAGACGAAAGACACAAAGTAAACTAGAACTAGGGGTGGGTGATCAAGCAGTATCACTTCACGATCCACGACATTATCATCACCATTATTTTTCATGTTAGTTTTTATGGTTAACAGTACAACCACCTACATCTACAAGGTAAAAAAAACTAAAAGAAAACAGTAACAGACCATTTAGACCAAAATACTTAATGTTGGCGAACAAAACTACTACAAGTATAATAGAACTGCAAATCATAGAATGTGCATTCACTCCATCACGACATATACAATATCTCTGAAAAGGCACATTGTTGAGACATTGTATCGTCAACGATATTTATCACCATTACACCCCTAACTAGAATTTTTTTCCCGGCTTGGGCAGGGCTTCAAGTGATGCAGCTTTGTTTTGCGTTCTGAACATAGACTGATTCACTGATGGAATGGGGATTTTACCATGGATCTTTGCTGTTTGTTTACACAGTGGGCAAGTGTGTTATCTCTCTCCATTAGTGAATTGCCATCTGGTTGGTTCATTGTAGTCACTCAGAGAGGGCCTATAAAGCTTTGTACCTCCTAAACCTTCTCAGACAACCTTTCTTCAAAACTGCGAGTGCACATTGAGATCACACATGATGTTCAGCTACTAATTCCTCTTTGTGCCTTTACTTCTACCTAATCCATATGGAAATGACTTCTGTAGCTAGCCTAAATTGTATGTAAAAAAAAGTGTAATTCTGTAAATATTCTTGCCATTAGTAGAATTATTTACTAGTACATTTGCATCCGGCCTGCTTCAAGGGTTTGTAGTTGGATGGAGCTGAAATAAGCCTAAATGCACATTGTGACAGCGTGCATTGTGATCTTAGTGGTGTGCCAGTTTTGTGATGACTTCTTCATCTGACTTCTTGAGTGCTTGGCATCTAACAAATAAAAAGCAAAGTAGTGTAGTGGTAATCTCCATTGTGCATGAGGAAAAGGCATCCATGCAATACAGCATGTGTACACATGTCATGTCATGTTGTCTATATCCGAGCCATTTAGAATACAAAAGTATTGGGTTAATAATATCATAAGATTCGTGCCAAATATAACCAGCTTTGAGTCAGCTGAGCTCCTTTTAAATGTCTCCAACATTAACAAAAGACAAAACTACAAGTTAATGACCATGGAACTGAACCCTAAAAATGAAATGGCTCGTGCAAAAGGGTTGGATGTACATTTCGTTACGATTCGTATTTCATTTCCCATCTTTAAAATGGCATCACTTCTGCCAATTATGTGCCAAACACTGATAAGGCGATTCATTTTGTGGTAGATTGGACGCTGTATTCGTGATTTGGGGCATATTTGGTAGAAATAGGTCCCTCCAAACTTAGGAAAGAAATAATAGCCAATCGGAATGGAATATGAAAATATATATATATGTATATATACATGTATATATATATATGAATGTACATATATACATATGTATACATATGTATATACATATGTATATGTATATATATGTTTTTCACGACTCCAGAGATAATGTATACCAATTTGTGTGAAATCTGTAGCATTAAAAATCTAGCTAGGAATGGGCAAAAAACTATAAGGATAGGTGGAGTTGAGTCATAATCCAAGGACATGTTTTAACCCATTTAGACCCGAGGATGATTCTACAAATGCCTTCTAAATCCGGGCCGCGGACCCCCATCTGAACATATGTAGTTCCAGCGACATCCCAGAAGCAAAGATTTTAGTTAAAAACGTTCACTGTGAAAGAATATATTCAAAGATTTGTGCCACATTGTCATTTTCATTATTTTTTCAGAAATAGCAGATCTACAAGCTGCACTCGGTGCCGAGTATGAATCGGCCCCAACACTGCCACCACCGTATTGGAGCTTCCGAGTGTTACGTTTTCACATGTATGTACCTAACCAGTACATCTGTGATAATAATCTGATCTGATCCATGAGGCTGATTTGAAAATAAATGTAGGTGGAGTCTTCCTTCCTTGGCCTACTGTGGGAATTGGGAGTCTCTATTTTGCAGAGCCGGGGTTTCGATGGGGGCTGATGCCTGATGGGTCGCTTGTTTACAGCGCTGGCTACTACAAGTAGGGCGGGGTAATATAACCTCACAAAAACTATACCTAAACCTAACCATAACCTCACTAAACCTATGTCTAAACCTAACCTTAACCTGTAAAACAAGACAAGACTCCTAGGCTCTGCCAAAGAGAGTCTCCCACTGGGAATTAGCCCTTCGCTAAATCTCACCCCAAAAAGCGATTGTCTAATGCCAACCTAAATAGTTTAGCAACTGCTGCTATGCAGGTCAAGCTTTCGCCACCTCATAGCTGTCAATGTTATTTTGCATGGCTGTGTTGTTGAACATATACACGGCTTAACGTCGGGAAAGTTACACGACTGACCCACCCAAGCTGATTTCTCCCATTTCCCATTTCATTTCCTCGTATTTCGAGTTTATTTAAATAATGTCATGCACATTTTTCCAGTGCATAGCCTACTGCAGGCCTTTTGATGCTCTTGCTACTGAAATGATTGATTATTTATATGGAGAAATCTCATAATTTAACATGCATCTCTATGGGTGAGAACTTAAGGACAGCTTTCCCTGTCTCCTCGCTGCTAACATGCCTATTGGACAAGGACGGGTTGGTGAGGGACTTAGCGAAGGGCTAATTTATTTGACACTTATCATTCAAGTAGCCTGGGCACCATTCCTTTTCGGGTTTATGATCCGTTCGGGAGCGGATGATATCGCTACGTCATGTTGTAGTCATTGTTTTGTAGTCAGTAGGCAGGAACCATTAATCTGGAACTTCCTTTTCCCTCAAACCGATTTTTCTCCAAAAAAAAAGCAGCAGGCTACGAGAGCTTTTATTGTTATTCTTCCGGTTTGAGGAAAGGAAGTTCCCGATGATTGTCCTGCCTGATAAAACAATGACTACAACATGACGTAACGATATCATCCGCTCCAGACCGGTTCACACAGCAATTTTGTAACACAGACCAGGCTTTCCTCTGAGGTGGAAAGCCTGGTGATACGAGGTTATCATTCAAGTGATGTCTGGGTCCGGGAATAGTTGACACGGTCATGGACTGGGGCAAAAACATAATCTCTGCCTACTGGCTGGCAGGGAATGTTGTGGCCTCCTGGTGGCGCTATAATAGGCCAATGTGAAAAGGGTGCAATCTCTTGTTACGCTTTGGATGATTTTGTTCCAAAAACGTGTTTTGCTAAAATCCAGTTGGTGGCACTATAACAGGCCAACAACAGGCCGTCTTGAACACATGACTATAGAGATAGTATGTAACGATTTGCAGGCTTTTTGGACAGAATCTGGAGGAGTAATATAAAAAAATGTTTTTCAAAAGTCGGCCTCCTGGTGGCGCTATAACAGGCCGTTTTGGAAGAATTGGGGCAGAGGTTCATCGTTGGCATCCAGGGAGTGTGTGTGCAAAATTTGGCATCGACCGGGTTAGCGGTGCCGGAGATTAGCTGTACACAGACAGACGGACACACACACACAAGTGCAAAACATACTCTCTCCCCAGTCCCCATGCCTTCGGCCTGGTGGAGACAATAACCCAAATGACAAATACTGAACTGGCTAGAAGGGTACAGTTTTTGCTTGTTTCCAGACAACGTTCACTAGTTGCTAATGCAAGTCATTTATTGACCATGTCATGGTGTTTAACAGTATCCACAAACTGAAGATTTGTCAAGTATCTTGTATATGTAGAGTTGGCTTATAAATACAGTCTATCTAGATTAGAACAAATACAATTCACTATTTCACTTACAGTCTTCAACCTTCAATGTCTCAACCTTGAGTTTTGCATATTAACTTTTTATGTGAATTATCAATGGTGCCATGTTTTTCCCCCATTACATTAAATTATGTGTAAATAACCTGTGGTTTTGAAGTTACATTCTGTTCCAAATCTGATTTAGAATCCACCTAGCAAGAGCATTTGCTGACTGTTTGTTATGGTTACATATATGGGCAGGAGAACCCTGTTTGGTAAATGTTATTGTTGCCTTTTACCATACTGTCATAAACGCAATTGAATTTCTTGCTTGAATTGGGGGATGGGTCCATTTCCGCAAGCGATGACCTTATCCAGAAACTTACTAAACATGCATAATGGCCAACTTTAGATTGAAATACATTTTATGTTAGGACTTCGGTTTATTGATCACACATCTGGGATGTTGTTGCTGTTGCTGCTAGCTGGCTAACTTAGCAGTATTTCACCTTTGAATTCTCAACCACGTCGCCATCTTGCAAGGCAGATTTTCAGCGTAGACTGAGCGCTGAAATGACGTTTATAACAGTTCAAACAAAACAAGTAACTTTGGTACAGACAGGCGATTCACACTCACCTCATATTTAGAAATAACAGCCAATGAAGCGAAACTTATCCCTATTAGAATGTTGTAGAAATCGTTGATTGTAAATCCGCGGGTTAACGGACTGTGGACGACTGGGCAAGCTGTAGGCTGCGCCGCATTTGTCTGTCGACGTCCTGGAAGGACATCATGTATTTTCCTATATGATAAGGAGAAATACACGTTGGGAAACGCCTATACTCTATCACCATTTGTTCCTGTTTTTTTCCTTAAGATTTAAGTCACACTACATAAATATCTTGATAAATACCTACATTTTTGTAAGTAAATATTTATTTTACACCTGTAAGGATCAGGTGGTGTGACAGTTAAATCTTTCCTACAAGCAAAGTAATGTTCCCGTGGGCTGTGATCTAAAAATATATATAAATAAAAAGAAAGAAAAAAGAAACAATACTTGCTCGATTTATTAAAATTATATCTTTAAGTGTATTTTTTTAATATAAATTATTAACATTAACCGAGATTTTATGGTAAATTCTAATATGTCTAAGCAAAAAGCAAAGCATATATCTCTCTCCTCTAGAGATCCCTCATCCCACATTTCAGTATCAGACATTTCATATTATGTTGTCTATTGAGGTATGTAACAGGCAACAGCTGTTATTTACGGCATTTACCACAAATCACTATGATCATTAGAAGATTAATACTAATAAATGACTCCAGTCAGACTGCAATGCAAAAGTCAAATGTGGAACTCGTGGCGTTTAAGGCTTTGTTTTGACACGGATTGTTTACGGCGACGGTCAAAACAATGGTTATTTTCCTTGTTCTCTTCTCGGTTATAGCGTACCTTGTTTGGATAAAATGGATTTACTATCGACATCAACTAAACAGTGCCACGTCTTTTAAACGTTTAATGAGTTTTTCGTCAATACAGGTTCCTGTATCTGTTACAGATAACCGTGAAATCAGAGCACTGATTGTAACTGCACATCCAGATGATGAATGCATGTTCTTCGCGCCGACTATTTTAAGACTCGTCGAGTTCAAGGCCCAAGTTCATTTACTATGTTTATCTCAAGGTATCAGAATAATAATTATTTTTTTATCATTTGAACGGTATCAGAATTTTTAAACACTGAACAACTCAAATTACATTATTTAGTTTGGTATTTTTGATTTCGATCTATTTTGTTCTTTGTATTTCACCATGATTTATCGAATTTAATATATACAAATCCTGGAATGGAAGATTATTCCACCACATTTTATGGTTAACAAGGTAGCCCTGGTCCAATGCTTACAGCGAGTGTCTCGCTGTAAGCATTGGACCAGGGCTAGTTAACAAGGCAGCCTATAGGTAGTCTCATATACCATTTTTACTGCTTTTACTAATCATTGAAAATGTGAATGGGAAACACTACATTTTTAAGTTATATGAGTATTTCTTATTAATACATGTTGGTGTATTTAGCTGCCTCCAATTATACTAGTAGGTCTTTATTCAATGAGCTGCATTATCTGCATAGATCATGAATGATTAGAATATTAGAATAGATGGCTGAAAATGTAATTTAAAAACATAATTCTCTACAGATTATTGTGAAACAGATAATGCTGACTATGTCTATGTTTCATTAAAAAAGAAAAAAACTGATCTTTGCCCCAAATGTATACAGGAAATTTCTACAACCAAGGAGCTCAGCGTAAAGAGGAACTTATGAAAAGCTGTGCAATGTTGGGGATACCAGCCTCCAGAGTTAGCATAGCAGACCATAAGTAAGTAGAGTTGTTTTAATACCAAAATGTAAATTAAGGGTATGTGTACCAGAATCGGTATTGGAAACTAAGGGAACATTTATATCGGTACATCTCTATAAGTAAGAAGACTACAGTATGCAATAATGGAAGACAATTTTGATATTCAAATAATTGTGTTGAATATGTTGTAATATAATAATAATTATATTACACAAAATCAGTGTAAATAGAAAAATGTTGATGAATAGTATTCTTGTCATTAACAAATAGGACTTCCCTAATTTATACTTTGTCTTTATGACCACATTGCTCACTGAAAACAAATGATAAAAAACACAATGTGTGGAACAATGTATAAATTATCTGTTGGAACCCAGCATGCCTGCCTGTTAGAGCGTGTCAAGCCCTTCCCCCAACGGTAACCCACAGTTACTTTCTCAGAACAAAAAGTGACTTGACCACAGATCAAACTCTTCCATTCTTACCACAACAGCCTAGTCAACAGGGCCTGATGTATTAGCCCTGAGTCTGTGTCAATGGAGGGAAAAATGATCAGACCTCAATGGCATTTAGAGGTTTGTCTCATGGGACGTAGACTACCACACAACATTATATTTCTTCATGTAAAGTAACATTATAATCCACACATTGATATTATTATGAACTTGCCCATACTGCTGTGTATTTAAATTCCATCTCCCCTGAGATGTAGCCCCACATTTATCAATACTGTTACTACTTAGTACTATTATTGCAAGTAGGTCGGGAGAGGCTTATTGTCGGTATCAGCCGTGTTAGTTTGTAGTGGTTACAATGCACTACTAGGGATCGATATTGCTGAGGTGGAGCGCCACACCTACCATCAGCTCCCAGTACTTACCGCAAGCTGAGTTGGCGGTGCCCGGGATCAAACACATGACCTTGTCCAAAGGCGAGAGCTCTATCGACTGAGCTAAACGGACATAATACTGTAGCTTGTTTGCTTCTGGAGATAACTAACATTTTACAGTTTGTTTCTTTTTCACTTGTTGGCTCTGCATAGCAAAGTGCCAATTTAACCTTTTTCTTATCTCTAAGAACTGTTTGTATGTTGGTGATGAAGAATACTGCGAAGCAGTGAAGCAGCATGCAAACCGAATTTGTTACAGTATTAGTGGATTAAACAAAACATCTTCAACAGATTGAGAGACATAACATAACAAAAATGTTCATCAAATGTAATCCTTTGGCAAAGTATTTTTGTCATTTGACTTGAAATCCATGCACTATTTGTAATTAATAATAATTGTATATGACATCAAATGGGCCTACATCAAAATATATATACATAGAATCTCATAAACATTGTCATTTCATACCCAAAGTAATACGAGAACAAATGTACAATAATAATAATGATGTCGTATTTTGATTTCTTGTCTTGTTGATCCAGCAGGGAGGTTTACTGTTAATAAGTGTTTTACAGAACAAAAAAAACAACATCAAACATCAAAATCAAAGAAAAAGCAATAATAGCATTAAAAAAAATAAAAAAGCAGCGAAATAGGCAAAATAAAATAGGTCTTGAGCTGAGTTTTAAAGATGTCTATGGTTGGTATGTTGGTATGGCCATGTTACAGTAAAGTAATGGCAAAAGGTGAAACTCAGGCTGAATTCATTGTGTGTGGATGAGCTTTGCAGCTTTACCAGGAAATTTTGTTTCTTGTTCGTTAAATACAGGTTGGCTCAACAAAAATGCAGCGTGAACTCTGTTACTAACCTGTAACTCTCAGTCTCACAGTTATATTATAAAATGGCATGGTGCCCAGATTGTCTGCCCCAGAGAACATTACACACACACACACACACACACACACACACACCATACAATTTTATCATCTTGTGCACACAGAACATAGCTGAACTTTGATCTAAGCACTGTCTGGAGTGCAGCCCATTTTCCCCTCCTGTGTTTTCGTTGTTTGCCCAAATACACACGCCTAAACTGCTCTTGGAGAACTCTCACCCGAATCACTCCACCTCCCTCACTCGCTCCTCTATCTCTCCACCCCCCCCCCCTCCTTTTCTTTCTGCCTGCTGAAGCCAACGGCCAAGGACTGTGGGATACATTTTGGCTCTGCTCTGAGCACTCCAATGTAGGTCATTCTGATCTGTTTTCCTTTTTGTGTCTGTTGGTTGGCCACTGCTATTTCTTAATGCATTACTTCCCTTGCCACGATTGTCCAGATGTACATCCTTTGCTTGACCCTTCTTCTATTATCTAAAATTTAATTTAACTCATAAAATAATGTAATTGAATCATGTGTATTTTGGTATCCACACAACTGTGTTCCTTCAATATGGATTTTTGACTTCATGGGGCCAGTCTGGGACGTGAGTCATCTATGGCAGATCTAAATTATAATGTATGAATAAACAATTTTGCAAGGTTTCAGCCCAATCAGAGCCCCTTTGACTTCCATGATCAAATTAAAGTTAAATATAAAAAAAATAAAGTATAAAAAAAATAACAATATAGATGACTAGACTCCTGCCGAGCAATGGCATAAAAACATTCCTTATCATATAATATATGGTCTCACAGAGAGAAACATCTATTAGGTTTAGCCCCCTCAAAATGCCAGGTTATGTTTTTTGTACAGGTTCGACTATAACTTTATCTTCTTTGTGATATAGTTCCCATAATTAATTAGCACTGAATGCAAGAGGATAGCAGAGAGCATTTCTAGATGGATTCAGCATTTACACCTGCCACACTTTAACAGCTAAAATTGCTTGAGGCATGCATTATCTTCTAGACGATTCAACCTCTATTGTTGTTTTGTTTGGTTCATAATGGAATATGACCGGTCCGTCATATTAATTAAATATCGTGTATGAAGTTTTGCAGCCTGTGCATCTTCTTAGACAATGTCATAGCATAAAACAAATAAAAAGAAAATATTAGTAATTCCAATAGCCAGAATTGCTCCTTTGACAAGCATATTTGTAGATTGAGTTTCATTTCTGATAGGCCTTTTATATCATTATTGTGCCAACAGTTATTAAAATCAGTATTTTACTCAGTAATTACTCAGTAATTCTCAGTATTGACAAAGTCATCATTGGGTCCATCTGTTTCTGGATAACGGCTATAGATGAGACATGTGAATGCTCACAAAACTTCTAGAGTTAGCTGTCCAAGATCACAGGGATAACATGGGAATTCTGTTTTAACATGGATTTTCCCTTTAATGCCAGCTGAATAGGACAGCTGTGTTGACAGTATCGGGGGCCCCAGTGCATGTTGGGGCCTTTGTGATCAAGCCTGATATGAGCACGCTTTGCTGCCTCTGCTCTTGCCCTGGCTTGACCTCTGTCTACGACTCTACTCTCTGCCCCATTAGATATGTGCACTGCACACGTTCATCCTATTCTACCTCTTAATTACTCTCCATATCTATTTATTATTTTTGTCATGTCTCAAATCAGTCTCTTTGTCTCCCATGTAAAATGTATAACTGTAGCCCTGGGATGATTTTATGACGATGCAGCTACTGACTTGTGCTGGGAAATCTATCATAATGTATAAGCTTTTGTCTCAGCCAGGCCGAAGGCTTGGCTGAGACTATGTTTTCGCCTCTGCCATCTATCCGTGTGTGTCAGTCTGACTGTGTGACCAGCTAATCTCCACACAATTGTTTTTCAAATCAGCCTGTCATAGCGCCACCTTGAGACAGATTTTTGCTAAACACATATTTTGTTAATACTACAGAGTTTGTCAAAACTTCACGCAAATCGGTATACATTAGCACTAAGCAATTAGCAGTAGCACTCAGGATGTTACTATGTCTGTAGCAGTAGTACTGTATGTGCCATTGCATTTTGTAGGTGTGATAGCTATATCAATAGCTTTTCACTAGGGGTGTAAAATGCATCAATATTAACCACATGAACTCAAGCATCCCTCTTCTGGGGGTGGACATTCGGCCAAAATAGCTGATCTACAAGCTTGAGTTTCAAAAAATTTCACTCTACACTTAGGGTAGAGTGAAAACCGGAGTGGAGCTTATAGAGCACGCAGGAGAGTTTAAGTGGTTAAGGTGGCAATTCAACGGCATCTAAAAATAGATTATAATAGATATTTATTGATAAATGATAATCAAATTGAATCACTGTGAAGTCACCCCACCACTGGCTATGTTTTTCTCTGGCTAGCCAACTCACAGTTTGTAGCCTATGAAGTAAGTAGTTGTAGAGGTCTATTGTACAAAGTAGACAAGGTTGTGTCTACAATGATGCTATTATAAATACAACTGCCTCATTATGATGGGATACTGGGGATAGCATCTCAGCCAATCACACTACGACATATAATCTGACGCTGGCAGTTTAGGCCTGTGTGTCATGTGACCAGACAAAACAAGCCCTCTCTGACGCGTGATTTGGGATCGCACTTGAATGATTGGCACGCCACGCCCCCCGAGACGCTGCTCGAGTGTATACCGTGCCCAGACTGTCTCCAATTGGCTGGCTCTATCCATCTATTTATAAACTCTTATTTATAAAGCATTTTAATGGATGCATGTTATTGTTATTATTAGGCCTATACATTCTGGAAACAGCCAGCCAGTTGGAGACGGTCTGGGCGCGGTTTACACTCTAGCAGCACATCGGGGGGTGTGGCGTTCCAAGCATTCCAGTGCGATCCCAAATCATGCCTCTCTGACACACTCACCCAATCACTTTACTGGGCCAAAGTTCAACAACTGCATACAGATGCCTGCAAGCAATTAGACGTCCACATGCAAAGCCACAAAGGGGGCTGGTGAGGTTACTCTAGGACGTTTTGTACTGTTACCATAGTGAAGCAGATACTCAGCCTGTATCCTGCTTGAGAAAGGTCAGGTGTCCATTTTTATGTTTTACTCTCCGTGTTCACTTTTTCTTAACAACGGTTGCTAAGACAAATTGTAATTATATAAATTAAAACATGATCATTCAGGAACTGCACATTGTACTTGTGTACAATGTAATAATAGCTCTTGAATAGCCTAGGACCTAGGTCTTAACCAAGCTGTGAAGCCAAGATGAAGATTTTACCCCCTTTTCATTATAACCTAAAGTTAACCAAATTGAAATTAATCGGCCATTGTGGCCTAGGGAAATCAGATTGTCACTTTGAATCGTTTTAATTTAACATATATATTTTTTTTAATTCCATTTTAACTGAGATAAAAAATACTCCATGAACAAGATAGGTTGCAGTTATCAACATGTCATGGGGCAGTGCATTCAACCCTGATGTCAGCCATAGTTCCTCAATGCCCCCACCCCTGTAACACAGCCCTGCACCATGCACCCTCCACCCACCCCCTAATGCCTGAACCTCACACCACTGATGGCCATTAGATTTGTGACTTACTGTCCTGACTCCTGGCTCATTGTTGGGAAATAAGAAAGTGAGAGTTTGGAAATCCTCAATTCAATTCAAAGGGCTTTATTGGCATGGGAAAACATACGTTTACATTGCCAAAGCAAAAACTGGACTAATACAATCAAAACAAACTTTATGTACAATAGAGAATGGATTAGTTGGGGTAGTGTGTGTGATGTCCCTTCACTGTTCAGATGAACAGGATGCTACGGCCCTTCGACCCCTAACCTCAGGACTTCCCAGCACTCCCTGATGGTCCCATTCCAAAAGAGATCCCTTTCAAAGGTTGGCTAAATCAGCACCGTTTAGAAGTGTGCTTCTGGAAAACAAGCAAGAAATGACTGAAGTTATATGATATCAGTTTGCAGCAAGTTTGTTTCCCCCCCGATCAACCAGAGTCCGCAGCAATATCATAGACGCTAGTAGAAGTAGTAAAGGTGCTTTTCAAGCACCTGGCAAAAATCTATGCTGCTCTTATGTACAGTACCTTACGTTGGATATAGATGGACAGGAACTTGCTGACGAGAACTGATGAAATTATCTTCTTGTCGGCAACACTGTTGTGCAATGGAGAAAATTACTTTAGCCATTTTGATCTCTTTCAGAAAACTTCCTGATGACCCCAATGCAGAATGGAGCATCTCCTTGGCCTCTTCTGTAATCCTCAAGCACATCAGAGCTCATTCATTCAACATGGTATTTATACTTTCAAAACAATAAATAAATCAAATATTTTTCTGTTTAGTATTGTGCCCTATTGCATAATAGTTCCATGTGTATACATCCACTGTACAATGGAGTGAACAATGCATCCACAGCATTGTACTTACAGGGCAGCCTCGTCTTTGTCTTTTGTATAGTCCAAGTTATGTCTTAGCCTTTCGCTACAACAGACATGTTTGAGTGTTTATTCAGATTCGTATCATTCTCTCATAATTGTCCACACTATTAGCTCAGAGGAATGTGGCACATTTATATAAAAACAATGTCTCTTCTGGTCTCTCTCAGCCAGGACAAAAATAGTTAACTTGTGTGAAAAACGAATTAACATTGGCAGCCAAAGTTGTACACAACACTTGAAAAAATTATTAAATGGAACATACAGTAGTAGGAGGATGCATGCAGCTCCCCTCAGACCAAATAGTTTGATGTATCTATCTGTCCTAGTTAAGCCTGATTTAGACTTCATGGTACTGTACAACGGTGTCGCATGCCGAAAATATCTGATCTACCAGCTCATAGCGCGTTGCATCCATAATGCGCTGTGAGCTTGTAGATCGGCTATTTTCGGCATGCAACACCAACATGCTACGAAGCATAAATTGGACTTTACTGCTGTTATCAAACCCAGTTATAAACATTATTTCCTCCCATCCTGCCAAGGCTCACCAGCAAAGATGCCAAGGCTCACCAGTGTTTCCTAAAAAGGAAACACATTCTCACGCCAAAGGCTCATTTATACTTAAGTTAATATATACTGTCAAAAAATATGTATTTTCAACAGTATTGCCCACCATTTTTTAAAGGGTTGTGCAACAAAGTATGAATTTGACTTTTTGTGGATGGTTTTACTTCACTCTTATTGGATATTCAACTAAAGGATTATGTATTTAAATAGAAACGTGAAGAGTGGTTTGCCTCCGACCTACCTTTTCCTGGTCTTGAGGACAAGCTTCAAATAGCATTGTTTGCTTGGTTTGGCAGGATCCCAGCCCCAGAAATGTGGGTCTCACTCTGTTTGTTAATGTTTCAACTGGATTTTGGTTTCCCATATCTAGACCAGTCCAGCAAGAATGAAAGGTCTCAAGGGATTCTCCCATTTTGACACAAAAAAGGTCATATGTCACTTAAAATGATTGTTGGCTGAAGGTATCCCCCCTTCATGCTTGGTTTTAGAGGCAACGTCATGTTGCAAGCATGCAGGCAGAAAGAAGGCTTTTAAATATCAGTTGTCTGTGGCCAAGCAGCTCTACTGTCAGACTTACTGAAACCCTTCCATTAACCCAAGACAAATCTCTTACTCCTTTTGCTTATGTTTATTCAAATTCACATTTAGCTCTCTGTATTCTGCATTCTCACTGGTACAATCGGGTATTTTGACATTTCAGGTGCTGACCTTCGATGAAAGCGGAGTGAGTGGTCATGCCAATCACATAGCCATCCACAAAGCAGTCAGGTACCAACTTAACATTAAGCTTTTGAAATCAGAAGAAACTTGACTTAAGTTAACATCCTTTACATAAAACACTTATTCTCCTTACACATAGTACCGTATACTGTAAGCCTATCTATAGTGTGCATGTACACCCTGAAACTATAAACCTTTAAGATCCAGCCTTAGACAATTATAAAGCATGCACAGTGCACAGCACTAACAAATGCAAAATATCCAGGCACACATCAACACTCCTCTCTCCCCCACAGAGAAGAAAACACATAAACACTCTCAGGAGTCAGTCCTCCATAATTAATCTGTTACATAGCAGAGAGGTCATCCAAACACACAGAATCTCCACTGGAGAATCACATAGTACTGCTATTAAGCCTCATTTATTTTTTGTCACATGATGGTGTTGCTCGCTGAAAATAACAGATTTCCAAGCTACTGATATGTTGTGCATGTTGTGCACATAGTAAAACAAAGTATAAACAAGGCTTTAAAGAGTGCTAGTAAATCATGTCCCTGAGGTGGGAGGACAGCTGTGGTTTGGAGAGGCCCGCCAGCATAGTTGCATCAGACGAAGGGGGAAAACTGGTTTGGAGTATTGTGTGGTGATGAGTATATTGTAGAAAATCCCATACAAATGTGGATGCTTCAAACTGACTGCTGCACTGGTCTTTTTCATAACTGAGCAGTGAGCACCCCCTCCCTTGGCTTCCAGGCAGTCTCTAGTCATCATTTGCTTTTAAGAACTGCTCTCCAAATCAGATCTTGTGATTCCTGTTACTTTGTATTGCGTAGTCATTTTTCAATTTACCACATTGTTTACTCTTGACTTTCTCTTCTACCCTAATCCTGAAACCTTTTTCCCCAATAACAAATATAGTTTAACTAAATGCACGATGCCTTATACTGTATACTATATTGTCAGCTTGAATTATATGTTATGAGAGACTTTATTCCTTTTTGCAACTGCAGAATATATAGATCTCTAGATCATGTAAGATTATGACCCTGTAATATTCTTCTTTTCTCTACCCGCAGTCACCTTGCCTCCACTGGCCAAGTACGCAATGGTAAGTTTAAGGACCCCACTTTCTGTGAAGACACACTTTTCAAATAGAACTTAGAACTTCTGATATACAATACCTCCTGAACCGATAAGTAATAGCTCCATCGAACACTGCTATTGGGCATTTCAGTACTAATGAGACATCCAATGCGCCCTAGTAAAGGTTCTCAGTGAATGTTGAACTGGACTGCTCCAAGGTGTGGATATTGGTAACAGCATGTGAATTGGGTAATGCATGGTTGAGCTGGAGAAGATCTCTGAATAAATGGCAAAATCACAGCATGTAACACAGCAATATTACATTACTTACACACACAAGTATTTATATAATTTATGATGAGAGACAAAATAAAACAGCTTCAAGCTGTTTCGTTACTTTAGAGCACCCTCTACTGTTCAAAATGACTCCTGTGATTCCTTGCCTTACATCTACATTTTGTTTAGTCTCATGGTGGCAGTATGAAGCTAGCTTTACATCTACATTTTGTTTAGTCTCATGGTGGAAGTATGAAGCTAGCTTTACATGATACTGTACATCTACATTTTGTTTAGTCTCATGGTGACAGTATGAAGCTAGCTTTACATCTACATTTTGTTTAGTCTCATGGTGGCAGTATGAACTATGAAGCTAGTTTTACATCTACATTTTTGTTAGTCTCATGGTGGCAGTATGAAGCTAGCTTTCCAGTTTTGACAACAAACAGTGGTGTAAGACAGAGAAGTTATGTTATTGTTTAATTAATTTTGTTTTACTTTTATTTAGAAAAGGGCGCTGTGCGCACACGGAGCTTTGCTAAAGTCATTTATTGCAAGCTTTCCGTGAGTGAATGAAACAAAAAATAGACTGGATCAAATAGTCACTTGAATAATCCTAATGCATGACAGATTGTAAATGTCTTATTTCTTGGTAGTTTTGAAATGAAAGTGGTTAACTAAGAGTTTGACTAAATAATAACTACATTGGATTGATTTCCTGAAAAGTAATGGAAAGTAGTGGATAAAGTACTCAACCCCAGTACACTGTAGTGTAGATACTCTGTAGTGTAGATACTCCTGGTTAAATTAAAAGTGAAAGTTGCTCTGTCGAATTTGTACTTGATTTAAAGTACTAGAGTTTTTGCTTTTTAAAATAACAAGTATTCAAAAGTACAAAGTACTTTTGCATCAATCAAATCATTGCTGTATTCAAATTTAGACATATAATTTAAAAAATCTAATATTTAACAGAAAGCTTCAAAAATTGTCGCGAATTATACACATATAGATATAAACTGTATATCATATTTACAGTAGATCATATATACAGTCAATACTGTTACACCCTCCTATCCAATGACAAGAAGTCATTGGAAGTCATCACAAGTCCTGGCCCCACATAAATGGTAAATGGTGCATTTATATAGCGCCTTTATCCAGGGCTCTTTCATTCATACACCGATGGTGGAGGAAACCATGCAAGGCACCAACCTGCACATCGGGAGCAATTAGGGGTTCGGCGTCAAGCTCAAGGACACTTCCAAACTAAGTCTGGGGGAGCCCAGGATTGAACTGGTAACCTCACGGTCACGGTTCCCATCCAGCTGTTCTACATACCACTGAGACACTTCCGCCCCTTGGGAGCACACATCACATAATTTGGGTGTTGAGACTAGTACAGGATGCAGTCTATTTAAGACATCATCATTTAGGTGTTCGGCTCATACCCAACACACTTTTAGACAAGCACTGAGCACTTTTAACTACTTCATCTGACCCACTGGATAGACATTCACATAGCTAAACTTGTGACCTCAGCCTATAACGATTACAATAATGACAATTAAATAAACCAATTATAGCAAAATGAGGGAGGTGGTGGGTCAGTTCAGAATAAGAATCACTAAACAAATCGGCAAATAAGCTTAAACTGTGATTTATTAAATCAAAAGAAAGTCAAGTGCTCTATCACATAATGTTCACTTAATCAGATCAAAATTAAATAAAACTCTCAAACGGTAGCACTGTCCAAACTAAACTCAAAGTGTCCAAAACTAAACTCAAGTGTCCAAAAATAACGCAAATCCAAACCAGTAGAGTGTGGCCAGTCTCCTCTGGCCACTCTTAAACTCCTTGGAAAAGTCTGGTCAAATGTCCAATATCCACACTCCAGGAAAGGAAGAAATTCTCTAAATCCAGAGGTCTAATCCAAATTCAAGGGAATAATCCAACTCCAAGGGAATAATCCAAAAGGGAAAGAATGGCAAGAACATGGGAAATATTCCTCTTGCCCACAGCCGTAGCCTGTCTGTCTCCCTGCTCCTTCACTCTGCACTGCCTGAGTCAAACTCCCCAGGTGGCCCAAACATTGTGATTGCCCATCAACCCCAGGTGAGCTGTGGGCGGGGCTTCACAATCACTGCCTGTTGCCATAGCAACCCATGTATCCAACTGGCTTCTTGTAGCATGTAGCATATAGTCCAGCAGATAATTAGAAACATTTCATAGCACAACGGATTGGTAGAAAATAATAAAATACATGAAAAATGGTGCATAGCAAACAAAAAATGCATGGAACCAATGTGACTCTGGGCACAGATGTTACAAGCCATAGAAGTAGATATATAAAACATTTTGCGAGGGAGGGCGAAATCCATTTGACCCAACCTGACATAAGACCCGACCGTCGGACTGCCAACCGACACGGCGGGTCAAATGGATTTCGCCCTTGCTGGATTTTGCTGTGCTCCTGTGTTAAATAAGGTTTGTCAAAGAGGATTTAATGGAACCAAAGGGCCTCTTTGACACCTTTTTATTTGATATAAAGATGTTGGTAATGTAGATAGATGTGAACACGGCAGTAGGGCTGCAGCTAGTTATCTATTTATTTATATGACCTTGCCTATTAGTTTGACGGACATTAGGATCTGAGCCATAACATGATTCTACATCATACTAATAATATCAATATCTTGTTCATATCATTTCCAACAGCTACCAATCCACTTTTAGCCAATGACCTACATTTTCTGTAAGCTGCAGAATACTGGACATAAACAACTACTCCATGAATGTGGTCCATGGAGAGAACTTTGTTCACAGACCTACTTAGCTATTTGTTTCATTAATGTGAACCCTAAATGGCATGAAGTGAACCGCTAACTGAGTCTCTGTCTGTTCTGCCAGACTGCTGTCTGCTGTCTTTGGAGACTGTTGGCGTCCTCAGGAAATATCTCTCCTATCTGGAGCTCCCTCTAAGCTGGCATTTGCCATCCAGTCTCTGCTGTGTCATAGGCTTAAAGGGCTACAGACAAGCCAGGGTGAGGCTCCAAATGAACTGTTTGTTTGCGGCGAATCTGGTTCATTTTGTATGTCACAGGCTAACAGGTTAACAGGCTATATCTTAATTGTGGAACCAAAGCATTAGATTATTCATCATACAATATATGTTTTATGTACACAGAATAAATGTAATGTTCACTTTAACTTTAACTTGAAATAAGCAATGTCTGAAACATGTTTCTTTGTTTTTTCTCTCAGGAGGCCATGCTTTGTCATCGCACTCAACTTCTGTGGTTTCGTTATCTCTATATCTTTTTTTCACGTTACATGATTGTCAACACATTCCAGATGATCCCACAAGGACCAAAGAACCTAAAAATATATTAAGAGCCTGTTTGAAGCACATAGGGAGGAATGCACTGATTGACTCTTAAAGAGTGAGCTGGTTATGTGGAAAAAAACAGAAAATAGTGAGCTTGCTGCCTAACATCTAAAATATAATCTACAAATATTAGGTAGCTACCGGTATTTACAGAATGACGCTATTTCCACCTCCTTAGCACTGACGGTAGCTGTCTGAGCACCAACAGCAATGAACTCTAGTTTAATGTGGCTGACCCATGAATGAAATGGCTGAGTTATTTGTGTTTTGTTCACAGCACACCTGACAAAAGACCATTGATATTTAATATTGATGAAATAAAATTGTTGAAATGCAATGCATTTGTATGTGACTTTAATATTGTCTAAAAATACATTATGTTATGTAGGAGGGGATGCACACCAACGGTCCGACATGCGGAAAGGCCACAAACAAACACTATGGCAATGATTACTATATGTAGTTATTAAACATGTATTTAACCAAAGGAATCACTTATCCTACGTTTAACTTAGAATTTTTCACAATGTCAAATTATATTTTATTAATTTATGATGACCCTTGCCCTAGCTTCGACGACCTTACAGGCGTATGCAAAGGCTCAATTTATGTAATTTACATGTAGATGTAGACATGGCACTCTATAGTGCATACGCATTGTTTCATTATATAGATATTACACTGTCAGATGGATGTGAGGTTCTTAGTTTACGTATGATTCTTGATGACAATTTTTTATGTAGTACCAGTTCTTGCTTTCTGTAAATCGTTCTGGATTAAGAGCGTCTGCTAAATGCCTAAATTGTAATTGACCCTGTGACATCACCTCTGTTTTATTCTAGGCCTGTATTTTCTGCTGCAGGTTTAGACATGTCTCTTATTTTCTTGTGCGCTAGCATGCTTTCTTCCCACTTCTCGCCACAGAAGTTATCAACTGTGACACTGCGCACAGTACCTGGATCCAGACAGTGGGGAGAAACTCCTAGGGAGAGAAAACAACAGGCTAAAGGCTTGATTGGTGTTTTGCTTTCATGTTCATGTTGTGCTTTGTCCCCATCTCCTGTTTGGTTGACAAATATGAATACCGGTACTTACCATATCCATCAGGGTTAGAGCGAGGAGTGTAGAAACTCTGGACTCCACAGGTTGTACAGAAACTGTGCTTGGCAACATGTGTGTTAAATGTGTAGATTGTCAGATTTTCAGACCCCTGGGAAGAGATGAGCAAAACCTGATATTCTAAAATCATTGATAATATCACTTGAACTTATGAAGCAGAGGCACCTTCATCATGTTTAAAGGCTAATTATTACTTTCATTTATTCTCACCTGTAAAAGCGTGAAGTGCTTTTTTGGCACAATAAAATGATGATTTTGCTTCTTGGTGCAAATGCTACAACTTAAGAAAGAAACAATAAATTAGTAAAGTAAGCGTTGTATCTATTGGTTTGTTCATGTACAGCAGGGGTTTTCAACTGGTGATCCAGACCACTGGTGGTCTGTGAAGGAATTGAATGTGGTCCCTGATCATGCATTTAGAAACATAGGAACGTGAAAACTATCTTATTTTTTTCCCCACTAGTTGAGAAACTAAATGACCTGGTCATCTATGATGAGGCATCAATGTTGTAATATAATACACTTGGATGTTGGAGGTGAAGAAATCCCACAGAAAAAAAAGAGAGTTTGAATCTCAAGAAGGGGAAGCGTTAAGTGTACCCAGCCTGGTTCAGTCATAATAATTAGGAAATATATATTGTGTGTGCTCAACACTCTTACAATCAGTATCAGTTAATAGAACATGAGTTTAATATGGAAGGTTGGTCAAGTCCTACAAAACGCCTATTCATTCAAAATAGTTTTTATGGACTATGGAAATTATTTAAACATTTTAATACATTTAACACTATGATTTATTTCAATTTCCCCATGGACCACCTGCAGACCTAATTATACCAAGGACCACTAAGTATACAGGTGCAATCGTGGAAAAGTACATTTTCTTCCATAATATAATTTAAAAAGTGAAACTTTAATATATTCTAGATTAATTGCACATAAGGTGAAATATTTAAAACCTTTTTTTGTTTTTAGTCTTGATGATTATGGCATACAGCTCATTAAAATAAAATCCACTGTTGAGGTGTTGTGGAAGCCCAGATTTGCTTTGATAGCAGCTTTAAACTAATTTGTATTGTTGAATGTAGTGTCTCACACCTTCCTCTTGACAATGCAACCTAGATTATCTGTGGGGTTCAGGTCAGGCCAGTTGTCTGGTCAGTTAAGCACAGTAATACCATGGTCAGTACACAAATTACTAGTAGTTTTGGCACTGTGGGCAGGTGTCAAATCGAGCTGGAAAGGAAAATCAGCATCTTCATAAAGCTGGTCAACATACTGAAGCACAAAGTGCTCTAAAATATCCTGGTAAGATGGCTGTGTTAACTCCAGTGTAAAGTTTTCACTGTCAGTGTTCCAGCAGCACTTGGCACCTGCCCATATCCCATAGTGCCAAAACTACTAGTGTACAGTGTCAGTGTACTGGCCATGGTATTACTGTGCTCAACTGACCAGCCAACTGGCCTGACCTGAACCCCACAGAGAATCTATGTTTTATTGTCAAGAGGAAGGTGTGAGACACTAGGTGTGAGAGATCTAGTGTGACTAGATTCAACAATAGAAATGAAATGAGTTTAAAGCTGCTATCAAAGCAAACCTGTGCTTCCATAACACCTCAACAGTGGCACAGGCTTATCACCTCCATGCCACGCCTCATTGATGAAATAATTTGTTTAAAAGTAGCCCAGACTACGTATTGAGTGCATACATTTACATAGTTTTCAGATGGTCGACATTTCTGTATTATAAATATGTTTTTTAGTGGTCTCATAAAATATTCTAATATTTTGGGATAACATTTTTATATTTTCATGAGCTGTATTTTTTTTTAGAAGCACCTGCATTCTGCAGGTTATTGGTTGAGAAACATTGGGATGGATGCTTAATAAGTGTCAAAAACGAAAGAAAGAAAGAAATCTTGCGTGTGTGCCTTTTCCTATTTGGGTCATCCTTACTTGCAATGGAAAACAAGGAGGTCAGGAGAACTCCAGACTTCAAATCTGACAGCCCCACAGTGACAGCCACCAGTATGTTTCACAAGATCCATTCTGTAAACAAACCAATAGATCAGAATTACTGCTAATTTATTTACGCAATGTTTTCAGTGTAAATTGGAAACTGAAAAAAAATGAATCGTGAACGAGCCCGTAAACAGGGGCATTGCTAGTAAGAAACAAGTGTGACCTGTTATTGTGGAAATTGCTGACGTGCGTGGTTCGTCTTTTATGGGTATGTGGGGCCAAGTTCAACACTATCAGTCAATGGTTCCCAAGTCAACGTTGGCCTACACCAAAACAAAGTCCAACCACTGATAAGCCATTAAACTCACATGTTACATGCTAATTCACGCCATTCAGAGTAGACATTTCGTATCAATGAATGGATCTAGTTTCTGTTTTGTAAGCAATCCTTTATTGACTCAGGGCAAAGTACAGTACAGGAGGCTTGCACATTTGCACAAACACATTCCAGTGAAGCTAAACCAGTTTAGCGAGGCAGGCCAGGACCAGGCTGTTCTGCCTTGAGCACACTGACGTAGTGATCACGCGTCGGGTGTCGGGTAACAGACTGCCTGCCCGGAGGGAATGATGTGACCTAAATCCAAGCCACTCCTTGTCCTCAATATGCTTGCTTCCTGAGTCACTTGTCTTTATATATATATATATATATATATATACACACACATATAACCACTAGACCTATTTTCAGCAATGGGACAATTGTTTTTTTGGTGCGTAGATCTGGTTGAGCTGGTCACCCCTGCACTAGACCAAAGGGACATCCTTATGGACTGGGGGAGATATTAGACTTTTGAGGCCATCATCAGGCTGAGGCCCTGAGCCACTCTGCTATACTCACCCCCCTTTTGACCTCCTCCCACGGGGAAACCCGATGTAACGCCCAGGATTCGAACTTGGGTCTCCCACGTGAAAGTCCAATATCTGAGCTACTCCTATATATATATATATATATATATGAGAGAGAGAGAGAGAGAGAGAGAGAGAGAGAGAGAGAGAGAGAGGGAGAGAGAGGGAGAACGATCATTATGAATGTATTCATAGTTACATTTCTTGTATTTATCTTATAACCTACTTTTGTCTGTTTTCCAAGGTGTGTCAGTGACAACAAGTTGCCAGTATCAATATTTAGACATAGGCCTACAAGTCTGAGTCCACAGTCCCACCAACCAATGCAACTCCTTGCAACCATTTCCCAATGCTGGCAGTTGCTGGGGTGGACTGGCCTTATATTAAAACGGTTTTGTTGCAAGCGAATATAGTTTTTTTAATAGGACCAATTTGCAGTTAACATTAAACAATATCACAACATGAACTTATTTCCAGATTGTACGACCTGGACCTTTTTAATTTCCTTTAGGATAGGCTGCAAACCAACGGATCATTAAACAAAATTAGACAGGTGTGGTGGTCTGTAGTATCTTCCCCCATATTTAATCTGATGACAAACAAGCTCAACCCATCTATAATCTTGTTGAATTTCTGTCACGCCATCACTGATTGTCTCAAGGGGAGAGAGTAAAGGGCAGTCCATACTGTCTCCGACCACCAAACTTTTCGTCAGACTTTTATTTTTTCTCCGAAGTAGAGTTCGGCGAGTCACAAGTGCAGCTTTCAGAACAAAAATTAGGAGGAATGCGTTTCAGAAGTTGCGAGTGACGCCATGTTGTAGTTGTACCGGAGCTTTCCGACGAAAGGTTCGATGGTCGGAGACAGTATGGACTGCCCTTAAGTTTTGCACTCCGTCCGTGTGTCCGTCCGTCTGTCCGTCCGTCCGTGTACAGCTAATCTCCGGCACCGTTAACCTGGTCGATGCCAAACTTTGCACACATACTTCCTAGATGCCAATGATATAGTCATGTGCTCAAGACAGATCTGTCCGATATTTCATATTCCATCCTGATTGGCTAACATTGGCTTTCAAAGTTTGCAGGATTCTGGCCCGTTTTGAACAAAAAGCCTCAAATCATGAACGCAGCATGCAATTTACGTGAAATCTTTCACAGACGTTCCTACTAGGCTGAGGAATATATCCCACCCTTTTCACATTGGCCTATTATAGCGCCACCAGGAGGCCACAACCTGTCGACCTGCCCTGGTGGAGACCTGTGCCCCGAGAGGGGCACTTTTTCTAGTTTTTGTTATTTTTCTTTGGTGACTGTTTGGCGTCCTCACAAAATGTAGGCCCTACTGCATTTCTGTTGGCAAACCAACCTTCAAACATCTTTAAAAAACTATAAAACACTATCAGCCTACTAGAAAATTATAACATTTTTATATTGTAAACAAGTGTAATACTTTATGGTGTCGTCCACTCACAGTTAACAGTTGTTGTATTGAGTTGTACTTGAAATGTACTGTAGTAATTCTGCAAACTGTTAAATCAATCAATCAATCAATATTGAGGTCGAGAAGATTGTAGAAGACAGTAGTTTTAAACTTTTTTATGCACAAGCTAGCCTAGGTCTGGTAGCTAGCTAGCCTACAGAATACGACAAGACGTAGCCCATTATTTGCCCTTTATCCAGTGCGACCAGGCTGGGCTAGCCCATATAGTTAGTTATTTCAAATATCGCTGTTATTTTATGGTCAACATATGGTCTTCATTGCTTCAATTCTGGGCTGGCAGAATTTTGCATTATGATGATCGAGTGACATGCATTTCGGATTTCGCCAGTAGTAGTATCGGTGTCAGCTTTACCTGATGATAACTGATGTCACAACAGCTGTTAAAACATATTAAGAAAACACATTTCCATCAGTGCTATAGCTGGCAAGCCTGGCATGTTTCCTACGCAATAAAAACACAAGTCAGCCCATGCATGCTGACGGTCTTCGCAGACGAGTAAGGCTGGGACTCACTGAGACTAGTCTTTGACTGTTTTTATGATTTTCGTCAGCTAACTTGTGGGCTAAGTGTTAGCCATGGTTCATCATGTTTCAGGGCTAGCTAAGTGTATGAAATGAAACGTTACGCCCGGATACGCTATGTGAAATGTAAAGAAAGGTAAGGCTGATGATCATAATGGTACTCAACCCATCAAATAATAATGTGATAACATTTTAAAAGTAACCAATCATTGATGAAACAAACAATACCACCATCCAACCAGAGGCTTGGTGGGAAGGTCCCAGTTGCTGTTGTTCTAGTAGGTTCTGGGAAGTTCTACCGAGAGTGTACAAATATCAATCCGCAGTGAGTGAATCATATAGTTCCGAAATAATTCGTATGTACTACAGTACTTGTGTGTGTAAAGAGTAATAATAGTTTTGTGCCCTGGTATTTTCACACAATACTCTCATAAAGATTATTTATTTAAAACAATATAAAGCGTAATATTACTTTGGAACAGTGGGACTATACTCGAACACGGAAGGACACTGACACATCATCATCACCACCACCACGTATAAATACTAATGTTGTGGTCCCCTTATGTATAGTTCCCAACTTCCTGCAGAAAACAATAGAGAGAGAGAGAGACACTATTTCTGACAGCTGAAAGCCAATCGAATTGTAAGTATTTTATCATGATACTTGTTCCCCCATTTGTTAGTGCTTATTTTAAATGTAGTCGGTGAATAGGCATACTAACCAACCGTAGGTTAACTAGTTTTATTTCGAGTGTTTGTCGTTCACTTAGATACTATTACAAGTGGGAAATATGAAGTTCGAGTAAAACGACATTTCTAAATGTCTAAGCAAAAAATTTAACTCATTTGTAGCATTTGAATTAAGACTCATTGAAGCTAATGTCGGCAACTAGAACGAGTAGACTAGTAGTTTATATAATCTGTTATCTCCGGGGTAAAAAGTCCGCCTTTGTTAAAACAAACTGTGCTGTGATAATTGCGTCGTGAGTATTTTCCGTTTCGACACAACCGTCGAAGAAAAACTTGCTAGCGTTGCTAATGTTGTTAGCAATGACTAAGCGTTTCCAGTATCTGCCATTACCGCCCGGTAGAACAAAAGGGACGTCTATGTCGAACTATAAAATGGCGCTGGTACTCGACTGGCGACTAGCTGTACTAACCGCTTGCTTGTAGTTGTCATATCTACGGTGTGTGTGAGAACTTTCTTTGTATTATCTTGGCTGGCTGATATAATGTCAAAATATTTTTGCACATTGAATGACATTTGTCAGAATCACTTGTTACAATATTTTAGTTTTCATGACCACTCTAACATTTTCTCCTTTTCCATACAGGTGCAAATATGCAGATCTTTGTCAAGACCCTCACCGGCAAGACCATCACCCTCGAGGTTGAGCCAAGCGACACCATCGAGAACGTGAAGGCCAAAATCCAGGACAAGGAAGGCATCCCCCCTGACCAGCAGAGGCTGATCTTTGCCGGCAAGCAACTGGAAGATGGCCGCACCCTGTCTGACTACAACATCCAGAAAGAATCTACCCTCCACCTGGTGCTGCGTCTGAGGGGAGGCATGCAGATCTTTGTCAAAACCCTCACCGGCAAGACCATCACCCTCGAGGTTGAGCCAAGTGACACTATTGAGAACGTGAAGGCCAAAATCCAGGACAAGGAAGGCATCCCCCCTGACCAGCAGAGGCTGATCTTTGCCGGCAAGCAACTGGAAGATGGCCGCACCCTGTCTGACTACAACATCCAGAAAGAATCCACTCTCCACCTGGTGCTGCGACTGAGGGGAGGCATGCAGATCTTTGTCAAAACCCTCACCGGCAAGACCATCACCCTCGAGGTTGAGCCAAGTGACACTATTGAGAACGTGAAGGCCAAAATCCAGGACAAGGAAGGCATCCCCCCTGACCAGCAGAGGCTGATCTTTGCCGGCAAGCAACTGGAAGATGGCCGCACCCTGTCTGACTACAACATCCAGAAAGAATCCACTCTCCACCTGGTGCTGCGACTGAGGGGAGGCATGCAGATCTTTGTCAAAACCCTCACCGGCAAGACCATCACCCTCGAGGTTGAGCCAAGTGACACTATTGAGAATGTGAAGGCCAAAATCCAGGACAAGGAAGGCATCCCCCCTGACCAGCAGAGGCTGATCTTTGCAGGCAAGCAACTGGAAGATGGCCGCACCCTGTCTGACTACAACATACAGAAAGAATCCACTCTCCACCTGGTGCTGCGACTGAGGGGAGGCATGCAGATCTTTGTCAAAACCCTCACAGGCAAGACCATCACCCTTGAGGTTGAGCCAAGTGACACTATTGAGAACGTCAAGGCCAAAATCCAGGACAAGGAAGGCATCCCCCCTGACCAGCAGAGGCTGATCTTTGCCGGCAAGCAACTGGAAGATGGCCGCACCCTGTCTGACTACAACATCCAGAAAGAATCCACTCTCCACCTGGTGCTGCGACTGAGGGGAGGCATGCAGATCTTTGTCAAAACCCTCACCGGCAAGACCATCACCCTCGAGGTTGAGCCAAGTGACACTATTGAGAATGTGAAGGCCAAAATCCAGGACAAGGAAGGCATCCCCCCTGACCAGCAGAGGCTGATCTTTGCCGGCAAGCAACTGGAAGATGGCCGCACCCTGTCTGACTACAACATACAGAAAGAATCCACTCTCCACCTGGTGCTGCGACTGAGGGGAGGCATGCAGATCTTTGTCAAAACCCTCACAGGCAAGACCATCACCCTCGAGGTTGAGCCAAGTGACACTATTGAGAACGTCAAGGCCAAAATCCAGGACAAGGAAGGCATCCCCCCTGACCAGCAGAGGCTGATCTTTGCCGGCAAGCAACTGGAAGATGGCCGCACCCTGTCTGACTACAACATACAGAAAGAATCCACTCTCCACCTGGTGCTGCGACTGAGGGGAGGCATGCAGATCTTTGTCAAAACCCTCACCGGCAAGACCATCACCCTCGAGGTTGAGCCAAGTGACACCATTGAGAACGTGAAGGCCAAAATCCAGGACAAGGAAGGCATCCCCCCTGACCAGCAGAGGCTGATCTTTGCCGGCAAACAACTGGAAGATGGCCGCACCCTGTCTGACTACAACATCCAGAAAGAATCCACTCTCCACCTGGTGCTGCGTCTGAGGGGAGGACAGTAGAGTAAATCATTCCAAACAAAGAGTCCATACTCTATCGTGTTGGGGGGCAGTAAATTTATTCCATGTATTTTGAATTGGTTTTTTTTAAACCAAATATTTGCATAAGACTTAACATTTATGCACGACTCATAATAAAGAATTTGAAGTTTACTACTTGTGTGCTTTTTTAAAAAACTTAATTGAACACGGGTTACTCTTTATTTTACATGGATTAAGTGGAGGGATGTCAGGCTTGTATTGTATATTGACATGGCTGGGTTTGTTACTGGAATAGCTAGACTTTCTTGTTATGCTGTTTCAGGTGGTGTTTGTTCCCCTCTAGGCATGCTCCAGTCAATCTTGTAGTTCTGCCACAAATGTCTAATAATAGCACTTGTGATAAGCCTATACCTGTGGCCATTAAATGTCTAGCACAAAGCTGAATTCATAGTAATGTGGGTTGATGGCAGCATACCCAAATTATAATTTATTTAAAAAATGTCATACCTGTCACTTGTATAGTTAATTAGTAATTAGCTAAACTTGGGACATTTCTGAACTGTATAGCATTTAGAAGATTCATTTTAACTTAATTCAATAACTGGTGTAAATGGGAAAGCATCAGCAAACTTATGCATGGGAACAGTACCCTGTTGTCATGCCATTTACCGTCTCACCTTAAAAATGTTGTCTTATCAACATGTACTTTTATTCCATGGATCTTGTAGGCTGTAAGGTTTATACAGTCATTTTCTGTTCAAGCATATAGCTAGCCTTGGGCTATAATATAATGCATGTGGAGAGTGATGTCCAGGAACTGAAGTTCCTGTAAGCTTTATGACCAGAGCCCTATGTAGAAATAATGGCTACATTTCAAACTAAAGCACAAGTCAATATAAAATGTACTAGCACAGCCTCAGGACTTGTTTACAGGGTCCTCCATTCATTATTGTTGTCTGTCACTGAGCAAATCGGCATATGCATGTCAGGAAAACCTCTGCCAATAAGGGACCACGATTCTTATAAACTATTTTGTGATGTTAAATTGGCATTGATGTTGGTAAAGTGCCCCTCACTTCACACGGGTGTGATGTTCCTGTCAAAATCTATAATAAATAAATAGTTTTGATCCAAGGCTACATAAATTCTAGCTCTGGTCCATAGCCCTAATGCCATTCAACAAATTTAGCTTTAAATAATCCAGAGGAAAGAAGTAAATATTGCCTTTCTGCTTACAATAATAGTTTAGCTACAAATTGTATACATTTTTAACTAAATTACGTTTCTGACTGGGCGGTATTCGCTTTGGCAATTTCGTCAGGTTTCCAGTCTAGACTGTGCTCTTTAGTATGATTGAATACTAGGATACCGTATTCGTAGGTAGATATGTAACATGATACATCAATAAAATTATAAAGAGTGCACGTCGGAAGAGACCAGCAAATAAAGTTATTTTCATTTTGGACAAAAGACATCGAGTTGTCCCTAGAGGCTAGAGCCCAGGCAGTGCCCACTGCCCACGGACGGTGCCCACTGCCCACCTATCCTGTATCAGGCTGCAATGCCCGCATTCCGAACACTGACAAGTATGTATGGGTAAGTAATTTACTGATATATGAGCCTGGGGCTCTGCTGAGGCTTATTATTCTATGCTCAACACTGACGAATCTGCCAGAGAAAATCTGCGCGGGGAGCCCATAGGATAGGGGGGGGGAGCCTGCCTAGTATTCCAGGAAGTGTTCGTTTCATTGAAATCATCATTGTTCAAATGTTCACACTGTTTTCGAACGACAAGACAACGACCACCAAGATCCTGGCTGCTCTCTGTGCATAACGTTATTTATACAAACAATATACAGTCTACAAAAGAGACCGCGGGCGCGATGCGCTCTATTTTACCTGCAGTAGCAGAACAGCTTTTCACAGACATCAAGGAAACATATGAAGAAAATTCACAAAGTAAGACCAAGTATTAGTCCATTCATTGCATACTATAATTATAATACATGGCAATCAATCTATGTCTATGGAATATCAAACAAGGGGAAGTGGCTTGCACAGTATTGCTAGACAAGTTCAACATGACAAAAGTCCCTGTAACATTCGTTACAAAAGGTTTATCATTTAACAATGATAGATGAACGCGAACGAAAATAAAAGCCTGGATACTGGACAGATTGTATACTGAATAATACGTCTGCTACGACTACGACTATTATTTTCGTTAAATGTAGTTAGATTTTTCGTGTGTAGATGCCTAGATGGCACTGTTGCCTCAATTAATTACCAAGTTTGATAACTTCAGCAGACACACAAAGCAAGACTGTATTTCGAATTGGCACTGTTTATTTGCTCTCCCACCACAGTGTTTGGTCAAATAGCATAGGATGTTTTTTTTTTGTATTATTATTTTTATTTACACAATCTCATGTACAGCAATGGTAGTCTATAATAACTATATCACAAGCCCTAATTTCACAGTGTCTTTGTAGCAGATTGCCTTGCTCAGGGATAGTAGTTTTTCATAAAAAAAATGTATATATGGTTTTAATGTTTATTTTATTTGAAAGTGAAATAGCCCTTTAATCTTCTGATGAGTAGGGAAATATGAAGCTTGATCTTCTTGTTACAAGATTGCCTCTATAGCCACATACTTCTCTCTCTGACATCTCTAGTAGTCCTTAGCTGAATAGTGTTATTGTTAGCCCTAGAACGGCTCTTGTTGTTTCACACAGTATGTACAGTATTTCACATACAGAGCTATATAGAACACCCTGCTTAATTTCTGGTCGGACGTAAAATGCGCGGCCTAAATGTGATAAATGCTCAGTTTGTACTCACCCATTAAATAATTCCAAAGACGTGGAGTGAAATATGGTCCTCTAGTTTTATATCCATGTGAAAGTTCTGGCACAAAACGTGTATTTAGTCAATTATCTCCACTTTGTCAAGAGATGCACACAGACGTCTTTCTCTCCGGGCGAGGGGGGGCCCGGAATGATCGCTGGACTGATTTTACGAATTCGTCCTGTTTACCGCAGACGTCATCACCAATTGACCAGGGAAACACAAAAGTTTGGGTCACACAATTGGCAGGTGGTGTGATTAACTACCCAGCACATATCACAAGGCACTTGCCAATTGTGTAACCCAAACTTTTGTGTTTCCCTGGTTAATTGGTGATGACGTCTGCGGTAAACAGGACGTATTCGTAAAATCAGTCCAGCGATCATTCTGGCCCCCCCTCGCCCGGAGAGAAAGACGCATCTCTTGAAAAAGTGGAGATAATTGACTAAATACATGTTTTGTGCCAGAACTTTCACATGGATATAAAACTAGAGGACCATATTTAACTCCACGTCTTTGGAATAATTTAATGGGTGAGTACAAACTGAGCATTTATCACATTTAGGCCGCCAATCTTACGTCCGAATAGAAAGTAAGTACGACCGTTCTATGCCTCTGATACATGAAAATTTACGAAGTTAATTAAATGATCACAGGCTTTCTAGGTCTAGTGTTATTGTAATCCTTTGTCTCTTTTCCCCCCCTTTTTGCAGTCTCTGATGATCTACTCATAGCGTAAGTGTCCTGTCGATCTTGTTACACTATCATTCATCAGACAGTGGTTACTCTCGAAAATATACCACCCATCCATATTAATTTGCATTTTTATAAACACAAGTGTTGACGCCAGTTTCAGACGCCAGTTTCAGACAGACACTTTGCATGTCTCTGAAAATGAGTGGGCAATATAGCATGCACTTTTACAATCTGAAAAAGCCTTTATATTTCCCGGTAGTGTAGCCTATGTGACTAGAGGGTTGCACCTCACATGGGTCATCATGGCCACATCCTGCCTGTGGTCCTGTTTCTTTCTTTGGTCATCCTCACTTAGACCTACAGTTGCCTTTTGGAGTGTTATTAATAACGTTGCTGTTGTTTTATTTCTGTCCTATTTTTGCGGAACACCACTGTCTGGAAGGTTAGCTAGTTCTGCAGAGACATTGTAGCCTACTGGGTCAACTGGTAGCTGAAATACTTGAATCCCCCCACCACCAACATACTGTAATCCACCAATATGGGTAACAACGATATTATCTTAAATATTGATGTTTCTATGCTGATGTGCTATATTGATGTGTAATTGCACAACAGCATAAGTGTTTCCCCCCATTTTGTCCCGACTCCCGATTTATTAATTGCCAATTCCCTCTTTAATGTGGTCCCTGTCTGTGCTTGCGAGCCATACTGTTGCCTCCCACAATTTTCAAATGCTTCAGAGATTGTGGATAAGCAAGACTAATGCACACCACACACTGTTCTCCTGGGGAGGGTGTAGAGACAATCATATGCCTTGTCTCAAGTTGTCTGATACACAACAGCTGCTTTTCATCTGACAGCAAGGAGTTTCCTTGCACAAACGGCAGGCGTCTATGGTAGGCCGCTTTGGCCATTGGCTTGTACGTCATTGTTGCTGCCATATTGGCAGGGCCAATTTGCACAAATTTCACTGCAAGAAATATGCCTAGTAACTGAGGCTACAACTTTTTTTTAGCCAGGTGCAACATGAAGCCATATCCTCTAAGCCAATGGGAGATAAAACCCATAGTGAGCTTGCTGCACCTGGCAGTTATGACGTCATTCTTGTTTCTGTTTTTTTGCGACCACAGGTCCCATTTACTATGAAAACAAGCATTTCCCGTCAGTTGGTTGGTACATCACCCCAGGCATGACCATATATGGTCATATATGGCCTCGTGATATCACGTGTCATCATCAGGGATGGAGATCATCAAAGGCCCTCATCAAACCCTGTACACTCAAGACACTGCCCCCACTGCCACCCTTAGATCTCCATATATGGAGCTGTTATCAACAGGCCCGAAAATGAAGGCACGGCCCTACCTGGGCCCTCATCAAACCCTGTACACTCAAGACCCTTAGACCTCCATATATGGAGCTGACCTGTTCTGACATTCCATATGTTGATCTGACCACATCAAACCCTGTACACTCAAGACACGCTCCATATATGGCTAGTAGAGAATTCATTCCATATGTTGATCTGACCCATGCCAACGCGCAGTCTGCTATAACCTAGGGGGATGCATGCAAGATTCTCACCCTCAGACGTCTTTCTGGTAACCATTACTATCTAAAATGTTTTGGTCTGAAAGTATCCTATATAAATCATAATATAACTACACTATTGTGCTGATCTGGGTTGTATTATAATAGGGGACTAGACTATTTGACATTCAACGTTCTTTTTCCACAAATTAGTCTTGAAAAATACTTATTATTGTTATTATCCATGAACACCCCAGTTTATTATGTTTGTATGTCTTTCTAATGTCCCACTCTTCCAGGTTGAGGTTTGTCTTTGGGTCATGTGCTCTGCAGGCATTGGACCTGGTGGACCAGTGCGCTGTGACTTGTGTGTCATCTCCCAGCGGTCGCAAAGCCTTTCAGGTTTGCTATGCTTCAGTTATCAGTGTTCTTCCAAAATAAATGTTGGCTACTTGTTGCCAGTACCATTAAAGGAAAACTATAATTTTCAGATTTGTTCTATTTGTTGTAATGTTCCATTCCAAGAGAGATAATGTTCCATTCGGCATGCATGCATCTCCGCCTCATTGACGGCAGACTGCTTGGTTAGCGCTGGCACTTTGGCATGGGGGGGTCAGATCAACATGGAATGAATTCTGTACCGGCCATATAAGGAGCATGTCTTGAGTGTACAGGGTTTGATGAGGTCAGATCAACATATGGATTGTCAGAACAGGTCAGCTCCATATATGGAGATCTAAGGGTGGTAGCGGGGACATTCTCTTGAGTGTGCAAGGTTTGATGAGGGGCTTATTGTTTCGGGATTGTTGAGAACTCTAGTTGTCGCTGGCTGCTGGCCGTGGCTGGGGGCAGTCCAGTTTAAATGGACAGGTATCACTCAAAAGGGAGACATCGAAGAGAAAGGATGGATGAGGAAGGATCAACAAATGGAATATACATATATCGATATATGTCAGAACAGGTTCTGACATATACATATATCCATATATGGAGATCTAAAGGTTTGAGGTCAGATGTCGAGTTGCTGGCCAATATTGATGACACCAGGGATCTCCATATATGGACTTAATTGCGACAGCAGATCGCATTTACTATGACATCAGATGTCATAGTGCTGTCACGAGACCTGGGCACCATATATGGGGGCTTTCCCATGTATGGGGATTTTGAGTGATACACTGACTGACTGATGGGAATTGCACGTTTTCCTAGTAAATGCTACCTGCGGTTGCAACTAAACAGTCTACTGCAGCGGTCCCCAAACTTTTTGGCCATGTAACCCTTGTTACCTCCTGACCTAGCTGACGCAACCTTGTTGCATTTGGCCAAAAATTATAAAAGAAATTAATATGATTATGGCAAATAATCACAGAATGTCACTGCACTGAGAGACATGCAGCTGCTGTACACTACAGCAGCTGTATAATACAGCTGTATACTACAGCAGCTTCTCTATACATCTCCTTACAACAGTGGATTACCGCCATGTGTTAAATAACACCATTAAACCGCCATTACCTTTTTCATGTCACCCACCCGTTAAAGGGCGTTCGCACACCATTATCCATTATCATTAACATTTATCAAATTCTAATTATCATTAGTTGCTGCGAGAGTGAGGTCTAGCCAACACCAACTCGGGATTCCTGGATCTCGACAATTTCCTATCCAACATCAGGTTTTTTAGCTCTTTGAGCTCTTTGAAATGACCATTATTGTTATTATTATTATTTCTAGACCAGCGCCTGCCTTTTTGGGGCCAGGCAAGTCAAGAACGATGCAAGTCGGGAATACACTCCCTATCAATGTGCAATACTCATTCTATCTGATATACTGAATAGTTTGTTATGGTCATGTTACAATAATAAGGCCTTAGCCTTTATTTGACACACACAAAGAGAGCTGACGTTATGTTTAGTCTTGACATCACAATGTAACCTCAATAATAAAAAGTTTTGAACCTAGGCTGGTCCACTGAGGTTGTGGTCACTGTGACCCAAGTTTCCTGTAAACTCCTTCATGCCTCTGTGAAAATAGTTCTCCAAAAGGAACACTAGAATACAATGAGGCTAAATACAGACATGATTCCTCCCTCTGTTTGAACACATAACTCCTGTCATCTGAATTGTTTCACTTCTTAAACCTCCAGGAGTTCTGGCCTTTGTGGTCTGGAAGGATATATTGGAAATGATTAATATACTATATTTTTCCTTTCTCATTGTGACCTATCTACAGTAACCCCGAGAACAAGCAATATAAAAAAAACTAAAGTCAGTCTACCATATTCCACAGTACACTACATTGTAACCCCCAGGTTGGCAGAGGAAGTGTAGCACCCAGGATTACATTAGATAATTGACTCTGGGTGAAAAAATGGGTTGCAAAAATCGTGGGATAAAAAATTATATTAAGAAAAAAGGTTAGTGCTGGTGTTGTTTCATGTTTGGATTTCTAGATGTAATCCATCAGTCAAAACAGAATAAAACACACCACGCATGAACGCACACACACACGCATATATACACACGCACACAGGCTGTGCCATCTGTGCCTTCTGGTCTCTGTCTGTCTCTGTCGGTGCTTATTCACTGTTTAGTTTACAGTCCAACCGCTATTTTAGAGTAGTCCCCAAGCTTGAAGTACAGTCAGTTTACCTTCTAAGTCCTTTTGCACTGAACCAACTTTGCGTTCAAGTAAAGTCTGCTTGGTACTCACCAAGAGTTTGTCTCTCCTGGGTCCTATCTCCTATTGCTACCAAACCATGTCATGAATGTATGAAGCTATCTTGAAATCCATGTTTTAAAGGATTTATAAAGCTGTTGCTTGTAACTAATGTTAATACAGTATGTCACCCTACTTAAAGTCAGCTATTATCATTCCTGTTCCCCACTGGTGCCTCATTGCTTTGCAAGCCGGTATCATTGTTCCTACTGAGACTTATTTAAGGAAGAGTCACATTTAAAAAATGGGGTGCATTTACTTTAGTAGATCACAGGGAAAGGTAATTTAGCAAGACTAGAGAATAATTAAGCCTGTTCTGCCATCTTGAGAGACATTAATTGAAGTGGGACATCAAGCTAATCTAGTGATTTAATGTCTTGTGCCATGTACAAGGACTTCCCTTGAAAGACTGTCCTGAGTACAGAATGAACCAGCATACACACGGACCACGTATTCTGTCAACCAAGTCCATTAGACAACATGTCAGAATTGTTTACAAATGCACCCTCCCCTGTCTTCGCTTTCTGGGTGATAAATAATCTGAAATGATGAGAAAGGTGACATCGGCCTAACCTTCAACGCAGCCTAATTCTCTCAGATCTGTGAAATATTTAAGAGGAAAGGTAGGTGGGGTGTTCCTTCCTGCATAGTTAAAGGTTGCTGACATAGACATAGAAAGGTAGATGCCTCCTTCAGCTCTGGCCTCTGGGTCATGTGCATCGCATGTGCATCAAGCTTTTGCGACGTGATGTGATTGGCCACTAGTCACTTGAGTGGCAGCAACGCAACGTGCCTTCTGCACTTCCGTTTGACGTCTGCCTTACATTGTGTTGTGATATGTGATAGATTTATAACAGCCACTAGATGGCAATGATGATGACTGTGCCACACCTATATCATGGCCATTGGCCACACCTACAAACATTTCTAGATCTTAGAATAGGATGTAGGACCTGTATGCTACGAAACCCTATCAGTTCAAATAAAGAATCATATCAAGAACCAAGTTTCTTCATTGAGATACAGAAACATTACATGGTACCAGGAGTGGTCACGGGAGACAGAGCTAACCCTTGAAGCAGCTGTGAGAATATGCCATGCCAGTGAATTGGAGCATGGACTAAAGCTGAACAGAGCAAAATGCCAGTTTGGTGTGGGAGAAATCACCTTTCTGGGAGACAAGCTGTCGAGTGCAGGTATTGAGCCTGACATACGCAAGGTGAAAGCTATACTGGAGATGCAGAGGCCTGAAGATAAGAAAGGAGTGTTGAGAATGCTGGGAATGATACATTTCATTGGAAAGTTCATACCAACTTTTTTTGAATGAATGAAAAACTTTATTCTGAACATAAGTCAAAGAATTAAAATAAGTGCAATATAGAAAACAAAAATAATATTCCCAAGGTATAAACAAGAAGAAGAAAAAAACAAGCCTCACTGGCCGCAAGTATAATTATTATTTTCTCTTATTTTTTTGTAACTTTTGTATGTTCAGAAAGGAGTAGGTTGAAGTAAAAAACGTATATAACCCCACCCCTTTATAGCTTCATTTCAGCGTCATCACTTGACGTCAACTACCAACATGGTACAAACAAAAAAAATCACAATTATCAACAAAAACAGCGCACCTCAGGCAGCTGTTAGACCACAAGTGTGACTTTAAGTGGACTGACAGTCATGAAGAGGAGTGGAAAACACTGAAAACCATTCTCACAACGGAGCCAGTGCTGACATTTTTCGATCCATCCAAGAGGATAAAGATTTCTACTGACTCATCAAAGAATGGAAACGGGGCAGTGTTGTTATAAGCAGATGGAGAAGATTGGATGCCGGTTGCCTATGCATCAAGAACAATGACACAAACAGAATGTCGCTATGCACAAATTGAAAAAGAGTGTTTAGGACTAGTGTATGGATTTGAAAAGTTCCACAGTTATGTGTATGGCCTACCCAAGTTTGAGGCAGAGACAGACCACAAACCATTAATCTCCATCATCAAGAAAAACCTCAGTGAAATGTCACCACGAATACAAAGACTCATGATGAAACTGCAACGTTATGATTTAGAGCTGACATACACACCAGGTAAACACATTGTGATGGCTGATACTCTGTCCAGGGCAACAACACAGAGCGACACACCAGTGAGCTCTACAGAGACTGATGTTCAATTACATGTGAACTTGATTACAGCATCACTACCTGTGTCAGACAGGAAATCTAAGCAGATTGTAGCAGAAACAGAGAAGGACCCTGTACTACAGAGGGTCATGAAAAATCTGAAATTGAACTGGCCTCGAGGTGAATGTCAACCATATTATAACATCAGAGCGGAGCTGAGTGTTATAAATGGACTTCTACTCAGAAAGAACAGAATTGTCATTCCTCAGTCACTGAGAAAAGAGATGTTGAAAAGACTTCACGAGGGGCATCTCGGAATGGAGAAATGTAAGAGAAGAGCCAGATCATCAATTTATTGGCTAGGAATCAACACGGACATTGACAAGATGGTTTCGAGCTGTGAAACTTGTCTGAAACATCATGCCAAGCAGCAGAAAGAGCCCATGGTAACTACAGACCTACCTACTGTGCCTTGGCAGAAAGTGGGAACTGACTTGTTCCACCAGGATGGAAAGAATTATCTACTGGTCATAGACTATTTTTCTAACTTTCCAGAGATTGCACTGCTTTCCAGCATGACAGCTACTTGTGTGATTACACATCTGAAATCTATCTTTGCGAGACATGGGATTTGTCAAACTTTGCAATCAGACAATGGGCCATGTTACAACTGTAAGGAGATCCAGAACTTTGCAGAAGAATATGATTTCCAGCAAGCCCCCTGTATGCCCAATCCAATGGCAAAGCAGAAAAAGGTGTGCACATAGTAAAAAATCTACTCAAGAAAGCACTAGAAAGTGGTTCTGATCCATATCTAGCTCTACTGAGTTACCGGGCATCACCACTAGAACATGGAATGTCTCCAGCTGAGCTACTGATGGGACGCAGACTACGAACCACACTTCCTCACACTGTAAAACAGAAAAAGCATAACATCATGAGACAGAAACAGAAGTGTCTGCAAAACAGACAAAAAGCAAACTATGACAAAGTGTCAAAATGTTTAGTGCCGCTGTCAAAACATGACACAGTGAGAGTTGAAGATTCTAACTATTGGAACAAGAAAGCCACAGTTTTGAAGGAAGTGGGTCCTAGATCGTACACTGTCAGGACAGAAGATGGTCAAGTGCTGAGAAGGAATCGAAGGAGCTTGTTGAAATCACCAGAGACACTTGAACAAAATGAACAGTCAGCTGATGATGAAGTTTGTACCACAGCAGCACCACCGGCTGAGCTGGCAAACTTGTCATCTCCAGCTGACCAGACAACTTCAACTGACCAGACACCTGTACTGAGAAGGTCAACACGCCAGTCGAAACCACCTGACAGACTGGTCCTCTAAAGGACAGCCCCAGAGCTGTATCTATTTGCATTAAAACAAAACTAAAAAGAAAAAACACTTACTTTTGAGCACGCATTTAAAAAAAGAAAAAAAGATGGAAATTGATATGTGTTATTCATTTGGAATAGCAACAGTTGAATAACAATTCACAGAATGTGTTGTGTGATTTTACATTTAAAGAAAAGGAGATCTGTGATAGATTTATAACAGCCACTAGATGGCAATGATGATGACTGTGCCACACCTATATCATGGCCATTGGCCACACCTACAAACATATCTAGATCTTAGAATAGGATGTATGACCTGTATGCTACCAAACACTATCAGTTCAAATAAAGAATCATATCAAGAACCAAGTTTCTTCATTGAGATACAGAAACATTACAATACACCGCCGCTCCAATGAACTGCAGCGGCCAATGAGGCATCTAGGTTTTTCTTTCTATGGTTCCTGGCATGTGTTGAGACAAGCTGAGGGACATTAGGGATGGAATGGGTACATAGCCAGCTAGTTTTTCCAAATTCCTGTTCATGCATGTGCTTGTGACTGCCTCCGGTGCCCCTTTAGTATATCATGTAGGATGTGGTGCTTTGCAATGTTTACAGTGGCAGGACATAGAAACAGAATTCAGACAGGATTCATTTGATTGAGGTACTTGCCTACGAAAGTACCACACCTGTAGCCACTCCTTTCATTGTCCAAAAAAGTGCCACAAAACCCTACTGTCCATGTTTGTCAGGATTGTTAGTATTTATTTCCATATACTTTGCATGCATCTATGCCCGAATGCACTGCACACAAACTAACTAATCTATGTGCATCACTTGGTGATGGTTTGTTTTGACTTGTTGCAGGTGGTAGGAGGGTCAGGGCGTCTCTACACCTGCTTCATCTCGTGCCACTACTGTCCTTGTCCGGCATTCACCTATAGTGTGCTCCGCAGAAATGAAGGCCTACTGGTGAGGCTTCAACTCTTTCACACGGTCATACACAAACATGTACGGTATCTACTTAACCACATTAGAGCACTAACTTCTCTCTCTCTCGCTCCATCTCACACACACACACACACACAGCTGGCCAGTTTCACACCCTTTCTCCCTTGTCAGGCTCTGAAATATGACAGAGTCAAAGCACAACAGATTTATTGAGTCCAGGTCATGTTTTTGTCTGGTCCATGAGGGCGTCTCCATTTTGATTGACAGTTTGAACTGCAACTCTAAATATCTGCCACGAACAACCTCTCCCTACCCTGACTGTCAGGCCCCTCGAGGGTGCAGCTAAATTCAGTCTGAGAAACTGCTTGTAGCAGACCATGAAGACTGCCCATGAACATAACAGTACCATGCCATTCCCCATGAAATGAAAGGAGATAAACAAAAAAAACCACGAGTCCATCAGACACTCAACTCACTTTTATGGCTAGAACAATGTCAACCGATGACACTCTCAAGACACAAGCATGAATATTGGATTGTCTTATTGTAGATCAAGCATTAGTTTGTTGCCTGAGTTTACAACATGTCAGCTTTGAACACAGTGAAAAAAGAACTAAATCTGCACACCATTTACCATTATGCTGCAGTCTGATTCACTGTTGAACTTTTTGATCCAGCACCCAGCCCAGCAGAACAAGTCTTATGTCGCTTTGTGACACGTTTTTCAGATTTAAACACCATCCTATTGTCGACCCAACCAAAAAAGTGCCAGTCTCTGGGCGCCTTGAGCGATTAATTTATGCAACAGTGAGTTTGACCACGTGGCTATTTTCAGTGAAGTAATTCTGGGAGAAAGGTGGGGGCCTAGTGTGTAGACCCCTGAGGACTCAACAGACAGAGTATAGTGGTTGAAGGAGAGCTCTCTCTCATGGAGCCTAATTCTAATTTATACTTAATCACAAGACTGTCGCTCACCATAAATAAACGGATAACCAATAAATAAACATGTCACATTTATCACTTGATAAATCTGTTATTTACAGCGAGTGACCAGACCAAAAGTATAAATTAGGCTTTTCCACTTTAAACACTACACACTGTTGTACATCACATAGGATGTACAACATCCTATTTTCACAGAATGTTTGCCCATTACTACATGCTCAGAATAGGGACGCTAGGGTTCATGTCACATGGTTAAAGTCTGCTGGTAGCCTACAATGTGCATAGCAGATGGGAAACACTATTCTGCAACATCTGTCCTCATCACCTCTCCTTCACTTTGTTTTTGCAGACTGTGTGCAATTATACAGTAGACTCATACAGACACGTGCCGAACAGAACACAAACTAAACAAAAGTATTCTCTCACATTGTCTTGGACTCTTACACACACACACACACACACACACACACATCTGCTGAGCTACTGTCCAGACATGTACGTACACACTGTCACGGTGGCAGAATGACTAAACCCAAAATGCAGAGTAGTTTCAAACAGTTTTATTATTAAAGAAGCAGCCTAGCTTACAAACACAGCAGCAAGGCAAGCACAAGCAAATAACAGTTAAGTACAAAGCAAAATCCAAAAAGGCTAAACAAAACACAGGAAGTCCAGAAAATGCAAAAAAGAGACCTTACAGAACGAGAAAATCCAAGTACAGGGGAATCACAGGAAACATCCAGGAAACATCAAGGTTGAGCACCGGACAATGGTTTATGTTCTGACACTAGTGTGAGTGTGGGATGAATCCAGTCTTATAGTGAGCAGGTTGATTGTGGAAGTGTTCACAGGTTTGTATTGTGGGCATGGCCCTGCTGGGCTGGGGATGGAGTGGGAACAGGTGTGTGACAATGACTGAGGGTAGGAATGGAGAGTGGGAGTGGCTGACAGGGAGACATGGTCTGCAGACCATGACACACAACATCTGCTGATTTAAATTAAAATCATTTAGGCCCCTGTACACAGGAGCATATCGTTGCTGTCGGGAGGAAACCACCTAACAATTATTTTTGTGTTTTAGATTATTATTATTATTATTATTATTATTATTATTAATAATAATATATAAAGAAAAAATCATAAATCAATGCTATTGAACACCCTTTGCATCTGTGTGTTGGTTAAAAAGATATTGAACCAATGAAAAGTATTAAAAATCCTCAAACTCCACCACCTCTTCCCCTCTCATGCAAATAATTAACGATGTATAAAGTACAATACCAACTTTGATGAGGAAGTATTGCATTGTTTTAAAGCTTTTCTTAATTTCCTGAAAAATGTATATTTTTAATTTCCTGGAAAATGAACATTTTGGAGTTAGGTGGTTTCTCCCCGACAGCAGAGATATTCAATATGATTTAATGTAATGTTCTCCTATTAAACAGCTTACCCAAAGGATTTCCTATTCATTAGGTCTAATCTGTTGTTTACATGACATTATTCATTTGGAATTAAAGTGAATTAGCCTCATAAACAAATTAGTAGTTTCCATGTAATCGATAATTAATCAGTATCTCCCCATCCTGTCTGCCAGTGTAAGCACATCCTGGCTGCTTACCTCTGCCAGGCCATGGGTGTGATTCAGCAGGAGACTGTGTCAGACCAGCAGATGTCCATGCTCCTCTGTGGGACAGCAGCCCTTGGCACTTGAGGAGCATACCGAGTGGTGGATTGGTTGAGTACTCCTGCTTCATAGCAACAGTATGGCCTCTTGGACGTGGAGAGATTCAGAGTTGACGCAGATGGAAAGTCCTCCTTCATGCAAGACACTCTCAAGCAGATGCCATGGGATTTGTTTTGTTTAGTTTTTCCCTTGTGGGTTCATTCTTAATCTGTTGTCAGACAATCTACAACCGTGCAATGAATAATGTATGTTATTTTTAGGTTATTTTCTATCTGAAGATAAAACCAGTAGAGTGCCAAAGATATCTGTGAGACTGAAATCTATGACTCTTCTTCCTTTGCTCATCAACATGAAAATAAATATGTATTTGACCTAATATCTGTCTATGCTACATTACACTTACAGATAATAACATTTTATAGATTAACTACATATGTTTTGTAATGAACACATTTAGGAAAAACTGTTTATTTGTATCAATGGTCTTTAATTTTGAACATGTATGATGTTAAATAGCAGTTGTAGCAGTTGGTTGGCCTCTTCATTGACAGTTTTCCCTTCTTGATTAGTAATGCTACCTGTAATAACACATTGACAATGACAAGTATGTTTTTAAATGATGGACAGAAATACTTGTTTCCTATACATTTCTGCGTATCTCTAAAATCTAATCCCCTGACATCAATTACGATGTGCTTAACATCTATACTTCAGTATCTAATTTTACATGTCAGTGAATGTTACATCTTTAGGTATGGGAAAGAGGGAGGCAACATAAGATTGGTGAGGGAAATCCGGTTTTATTTAGTCCATATTTTTTACAAAAGAAAGTGCTCAAACGGAAACAAAGTATTAAACAGAGCCAGCTGAAATAAATAAAACAAACCAAATAAATCATTTTCTTGATATCACCTCTGCTGCCTGACCTAACCAACACAAAAGTATTGCCTGACTACACTACGCTCATCTAGAAACTGAAATGTTTGAGTCCTTGAGATCTGATTTGTGTTCCATGTTCAAGTTTATTCGTACACAGTCTAGTGCAGTGATACTCAACCTCAGGCCCGCGGGCCACATCAGGCCCGCGGGACCATTATGACTGGCCCACCAATGAAAATCTAAAAAAAAGAAGAAAAGAAAATCTGGAAAATGAAATAAAAATAAATAAATCTGAATGAAGTTATCTTTAATTACATTATTATAAGTAATACTATTAGAGTTGTACTATTACTCGAACGAAAATAAAAGCTTGGGGGGGGGGGGGGATGCAATGCAAATGAAAGACATATACTGTGTATCCCTATTCCCTGACATAATTTTATAGCTAAACGGACAGAATTCTATTTTATTTGAATGATGAAACCCAGCTGCCATTAATAGTTGGAAATGGAAATGGAAATTGCGGAAACTGCGGAAATGGTGGAAATGGAAATTGCGGGAAATGCGGAAATGGTAATTGCGGAAATGGTGGAAATGGAAATTGAGGAAATTGCGGAAATGGAAATTTCAAACACTTGATTAGATCAAGTGTTCTCTCACTTTCAGAAGCAGAAATCATGTTTGATCAAACAGTGCATAAGGGGACTATATGCATTAGGTGCAATGACGCTGAAGCCCCACCAAGCCCAGATTTTATTTCAAGAATTAAATAAATATATTTATGTATTTCTGAACACCTTTTTACTTCTTCCTCAAAACATCAACACCTCTGAACTAATGCGGTCCATAGTCACATAATCTATCTCTACATAAAAATAAACTCAGCCTATTTACTAGCACACAGAATCTTGCTGAATGCAAAATATTGTAGTTTTCCACTATGCTTCAAGTTGGTACCGGTTCAAGTGATAGCATTAGGTTCATTTTTAGTCAGTATCGGTCTAGCATAGCAGCAGATACAACCTTATCTTTGAACATGGCCATGAGACCATGGGGGTATCACAATGGCACTATAGTGATCTTAATTTTCATAGGATTCACTGAGAAATAATGTAGGGACACATATCTGTGTATAAGAGTGGCTAGCACCACTCAAAAACTAAAATATATTCTAGAGTATGGTGCTAGAAAACGGATGAGTAGAAAATATTCCTCTACTTGGTGGGTGTAAAAATCGGGAAGAGAGGAGGGGTTATTACCAGCCAGGCTATGACATGTTATTGGGCATAAAACAGTGTTGTAGCATTACACAATACACATTTTAAGAAATAGTGAGTGTTCAAATTTCATTTTTAAGGCACATCACATAATCCAAATAATTTAGCACAAACTAAGAAAAGGTGAAATTTCACAAAGGTGAAATTACACAGGGTCGCACACTTACAATACAAATTCCTGAGACATAACTATAGTGCCCGACATGACATTGTGTATATCAACATTAACAACATTAAGTAGTGCATATCAATACACAACACAACCAAGTATTGAAGATCACTACATAACACAGGCAAACACAACCGAGGAAATCACTATGAGTCATGACAAATGAGTAGGCCTAGAGAAAATCACTGCATGTAACATGGCACATGCAAGTAGGGAAGATCACTACACAACACAAACAAGTAGCAAATTAAATATCACTCCATATATCATAGAGGTTAAAGAACATGGCACAAACTGCACTGGCACTGCACTGGCCACAAACTTTACTGGCCTTTGACATATGGCTCAACTGAGCTTGGGTAGAACTGTTGCGGTATGGCTACAGGAGGCTTCAACTTGGCCTGTGCCAGTATTAGCCTCCTGACCAACCAAAGTACTCTCACCACTCTGTTTAAGACACATTGGCCCCATAGCTACAGCAGACATACTGCTTCCAGACAACATGGAAAGTGGGTGGCAGGACCAAAACCCTCACCTCCATCTGCCCAGTCAACACCACCAGTGAATAATATCGCACTAGACTGTGTAAGAAACTTTAACATGGAACAAAAAACAGATCTCAAGGACACATAATAAAGGAATGGAGGGTTAAAACATACAGTAAAGGAGTTAACAAACCCAAACTAAAACATATACACAGACAGATCGATCCCCACACAATACTGACACACTTAGCAGTGAACAAAGACAATACTAACATGACAGAGCAGTTACAGTTTAGATGTCTCCATTGGAATGTACTGGAAGGTTGGCACACTCCTACAGAGTATGTTAGCCCTTAGAGTTGGTAAACTACACAGAAATATGACAGAGAATACTGAAGAAATGGGAGCAAGTGCATAACTTGCTCCCAAGAACACTTGTGGAACACGCCATAGTCCAATGTCAAATACAATGAAGCACACCAAACAAAATTAACAATAGCCTAGAATATCAGTGCATTGTATTTCCATTCGACTATAATGATGGCTCACATTGTGGGCTACGTAGATATACTGCACAATAGTAGATCTAAAAGCTCACAATATGTCACTTGTTGAGCTTGAAGATCAGCAACTAAATATACTGTTAATCACCCATGGCTGCATTTGCTCTGTCCCAGTTCAATCAAAGACAACTGTAGCCTACAGTGGTCTGCCTGAGCTGCTTCCTTCCATCAAGTCAGCTTCCCAGCGTGACATTCACAGACATTTTTTAAAGTTAATCAGTGGCTTTGTAGTCTGGATGAGACTGTATTTCTGGATGACAAGGAATACAATATTTATGATCAGATTTAAATAGTATACTTTGATAATCGTCTAGCTTAATAATTTCTCATGACTTGCACAAGTCACAGGTCAAATAGGTGGAGTGTCCCCCCCCCCCCCCCCCCTATTTGTAAAGGTCAGTCTGTTTCCTACTTCATGAGCCTTAGACGTTTAAGAAAATGTATCGTTAAATTTATAGAGGCACACAAATGTTACAGTTATACTGTTATACTGCTTCCTAATTCTGAACCTAGGATATTTCATGAAATGCAAGAATAGAAAATAATATTTATTTTCCTATGTATTAAAAACTGCTGCAGCATTATCAATTTACTGTCTAATACAATAGACTACATACTGTACCTCTTCTGGATACAGATTAAAACAGATGTAGCATATACAAACTTATTTCACCTCACCCATACATTCTTAAATATGATACTGAAATAAATAAATTATGAAACACTGTTGACAGAAAACATTTCTGGAATTAGCGCATAAAAAAATGTTTGAATTCATGATGAATAGCATTTCAGAACATAGTATAGTATAGTATAGTATAATAGCATATTCACACATGGAACATTTTCACAGTCCTGCAAATCCAGTTAGCTTGAACTTTTTTCTTATTTATTTATTTTAAATAACAAATCCTTCACAATACAAAATTAGATAAGTGTCCTCTGTACTTCACTGCTTGACCCCTGATACTCAGCGCAATTCATAAATATTTCCACATTCAAGGTATTTTTTTAAATTCACCACTATATCTTCACATAATATACTTTTGTTTTGTAAACGTTTGTTAAACTCACTGAAAGTGGAATTCAAGAATGAAACAGAATCAACATAGATAGTGTTTGAGGAGCTGGGAAACCCCTGTCTCCACTTCCCCTAGAGTTGGGGGTCAATATTCATGTGAATCTGGTCTCTATTCTGCCTGGTTCCGTTGGAGTTCAAGTACAAATCCTCCCTGTTACACAGGACATATTGAGACAGAATCTTGCGGAAGGTGTTCCTGAAGTCCTCAATGCGGTAAGCGTAAATAATAGGGTTGACGGCCGAGTTGGCGTGAGACATAAGGATGGCAACGTTCATCACAGAGGTGGGAATATGCAGATTATATATCAGCGTAAGGCAGTTGAGGATGTGAACCGGCAGCCAGCACAGAATAAACAGGCCCACGATTATAGAGAGGGACTTGGCTGCTCGAATCTCCCGTTGCAGCAGCCCGTGGTGATGGCTGTCCCCATTGCCCACACACTTGAGTTTGATCTGCCTGAGCTGCTTCCTGGCCACGGTGAAGATCTTCAGGTAGATGCCCAGCATGATTATGAGCGGAACCAGGACACAGACAAAGAAATTAAAATAGACCATGTAACTCATGTCCACCACACTTTCAAAGAGACATTTGAGTTTGCAGGTCTTTAGAAAGTCTCCTTTACCACTCATCCCGTCCACAAGACATTTTGTAGTGTTTTCCTCCCCTGAGGTGCTGTTGGTTGGCTTAGTGCTGCAGGCCAAGTGTGACTTATTCCAGCCCAAGAAGGGGATAAGGCCGATGATAAAAGACAGGACCCATAATATAGCAATGATCTTCCTGGCTCTCTTTCCTGTCATCAACTCCTTGTACCTGGAAAGGAAGTCATTTTGGTCAATGTTTCATGTTTTATGGTTAAATAAAGGAAATGTTTTTACAATCCATAGTGTATATACGTTTACCGACATACTTTCTTAATGTGTTTTCTAAATGAAGGTAAATGTCCCAGCATATTACACCCTGTCTATACAGTACCTATCCTGTTTAGAATATTTTGTGTACAGAAACCATGCTATCGTGTTTTGAATATATCAAACAAGTTCTATTATATAACCTCCCATGTGTACACTAATGAATGTGTGTGATGATGTCTACAGCTTTTGGTATCCACAAGCCAGTATTACTATTAAAAAATAGTAAAAAAAAAAAAAAAGTGGAACACACACTGTACATTCAAACTGGTGCTCGGGTGCAGGACAGAAATAATAAGTGGGCTACAGTACATTAAAAAAAATCTGATGTTTAGTCCACACCCGTCAACTCCTGCTCCTTCGTGTCATTTAATTGGATATATCATTACACTGAAAATGTTGGGAACACTAACTGTTCATTTTAGTCATTTTAAGTAGTTACGATCAGGCACATGGAAAGGAAAACACAAAGGAAACTAATCTGACTCACACTTGCACAATCGTCGCCATCTCCTTGTACCATCCATCACACGAACACTTATGAAGCAAAAGAGTTTCTTCCTCAATATATTCAGGGCTACTGCATGATAATGAATCATACTAAAATGCATGCAGGCACCAACCCATTTCAGCTCATTTAGTCAAATCTTGTTTTATCTCATACTTCCTGCTTAAATCAGTATAGGCACACATTTGACAGGAAGTTGTGGGTTGAGTGAATTCTTTTTTACACACAGTTGATGCCACCAACTCTACCCATATGGAGGAGAATTTCCCAGTGAAAAGGCTTTTCAGCTTTTTGGTAATTGAAGCTGTTGATGCCTTTTGTAATGGCTAAAATAGAACAGGTCCAATTTATAACTTTTGGCGAACGACACGGTCGGTGATATGACATAAATTATTAGTATATAAATTAGACTTCAATTCAGTGATGTAAAAATCAAATGTTCATCTAGGTCTGTGAGTTCAACTTCTCTTGGCCTATCCCCTGCAGGAAGGGAGGCTTTGCCCAAGGCAAAATTAACAAACCATAAAATAGCCTAGATCCCTCAGGCATATCCAACCGTTCTGTATCTTTCTCCATATGTGCCATTCTTCATTTACACTTTCCTCGTCTATCTATGAATGAGATGTGTGGGCAACAGAGGGCCCATAATCACAGTTATTTGCTTCTGCCCGCCTATCTCTCTTTCTTTGATAGAGCGGCTAGTGTTTCTCTGTGAGAGCCAAGGAAAGGATGGATGACTGAATGGATTAGTTCTGGCATGACGACAGCATGCTGGCATGTTTTTCTTTACCCCGTTCACTTTCTTTTCTCCTCTGCACTACATAGGTCCCTCCTCTCCCCAATGTCACTGAGCTTCCGCCGGGGGCCACAGCCCTCTGCCAGGCTACACACAGTAATACTCAAAGCTTCTATTCAAATGGCCACAGTCATCCCCTGCTTAGCCCCTTACACAACAAATCAGGTGGCTATTCACATCGAGATTCAGACTTCAGTTAAACTTTATGTGTGCATGCCCATCCAGGTAAAATATTTGTATTATACTAATATATGGCAAAATGTAATACTTAATACATTTTTGGAAGTATTCTCTACAAAAATCACACCCGTTGTGAACTGTGAAGTGAGGGGCCCTCACTTCCCCTCTTATCATCGTACATCATCATGACGTAAAGTAGACACTATGCTATTTGCTCAGACACTATGATGAAACATTATCCATTCATTGTCAATGGGAATTTAATGTTTGTCTAGGATGGAAATCTACACTAATAGCTGAATATAGGAGGGGCTAGCGCCCCAGGGGTGCTACGCTTAATTGGATTAATGATCAAACCCAAACAAACAAATTACAAGAATTTTGAAGAATCACAATGCCTCCCTGCTTGGCAGTCATTATCAAGGGTTGGATTGGGGGTAACTCCCTGTGACATACTAGTATCGTGTCCAGGGGGTGTACTTGTACACCATCAATCTGTCTCACACCACAGAAACAGGAGATAGATATACCTACCATGGCTCAGGAACCTGACCTATACCATGGCTCAGGAACCATTGGTTCCCCTAGGCTACTACATTTGTTAGTTACTCAGGGTATAAGGTCCATCCTAGTAAACAGCATGAAAGCTGTGTAGTCACAGCAACCAGGATGTGACTGTAACGCTTTCTGACTACAACATAGGGCCTGAGAAGGTAACATTAATGTGGGCAATGAAAGTCTGTGTGATCCTGCAAGGTCTGTCACCTTTTGCAATAAACCTTGCCAAAGTTTACGTATAGGCACTCAAATACGGCACAGAGAAAAAACAGCTCGAATCTCTATTTCTGGGAACTGAGCAAAAGGAAACAAAGGGGCTTCAATAGTTTGTAAAGTGGGTGTGCAGTTCAACCATCTCATGGGGTTTGAAGCATCTGGATCTGGCCTTCGACTTCCACTAAAGACATCTGTGAAAACACTCCAATCTGCAAGAAAGCCACAAACCCAATGGACTGGACTAGCTGGTTGGACTTGGACTTACATTACACAGACAGACAGACACGCGCGAGCGCGCGCACACACACACACACACACACACGCGCGCGCGCACACACGCACACACAGCGCACTCACATGCACAAAAATGTGATGTAATTTGAGCTCAGCACACACAATGTTCTCATTACTGCACCTGTGATGTGGGTCCGAAATTGTTTTTTTGGGGGAATATTAAACCTAAAGAAAAGTCATGTTCAAAATACTGCAGTGTTGTGAGAATTACAAAAAAATATATATAGAAGGTAGAATGTGAGTGAGTGTATTTTCTCTAGATTGTGTGAGACATCATGAGCTAGTGTTTGAAGTAACAGTAAATCGTAGCCAACTAGCTCCAAGCTCTAATAATCCTTCACTTCCATGCTTGCAAAAACACAATTCCTATGCAGTCATGGAACAGAAAACCAATGTGGACATTAATGTCTAATTCATAGCACCGTATTAAATCCACAAAGAAATCCATCAAAATGTCCCCGTTTACAAATAGGATAGTGCATGGTTTAAAGTTAAACCATCTAATGCACTGAATAAACCCATTGATCACAGTGCCAGTGCCATTTATCAGTGATTGATCAGGCCAAGGATACATAAATTCTACACTAACACTAATAGGTTTTCATCTTAAAAGATGGGTCTAAAAGGGTCTTTAAATCAAGGGTGTCAGTGGTGGTGCTTAACCAGCGAGCATGTCGAGCATGAAGAAGTACCCTGCATGGTCAGGAGTTGAAACCGAACAGTGACGAAAACTGATAGGCAAGGCAACTGATGAAAAACCTTTTTTTTTAACTCGTCATTGACTCACTGGGCAGGTCACCAATTCCCTTTAGTTGTAGGACTATTGTGCTATTAGCACAACCAAGTGAACCAATTGTCAGTCAGAATTTAGTATAAAGTAAAATGGTAAATGGTGCATTTATATAGCACCTTTATCCAAGGCGCTTTACATAGATTGTGCATTACATTCACTCATTCACACACACATTCATACACCGATTGCGGCGGAAGCCATGCAAGGTACCAACCAGCACATCAGGAGCAATTTGGGGTTCAGTGTCTTGCTCAAGGACACTTAGACATGTAGACAGGAGGAGCCGGGATTCGAACCATGGATCATTGGATGACCTGCTCTACCTCTTGAGCCACAGAGCCAAGTAAAGTTTAGTAGGCTACACTAACTATCTACATATAGGCTATTCAGTTAAAGGGGAATACCACTCATTTTCAACATTTTATGTCATTAATATACCTTTTAGCTGTTGTGTGGAAATAATAATAATAAAGTCCCCCCATTCTGTGTTTCCTGGAACTGGAGGTATGAAAAAAATCATTAACATTGTGAATCACATCTTGATGTCATCAAGGGGGGGGGGACTTTTTTATTATTTCCACACAACAGCTCTATAAGGTATATTAATTAATGACAGTAAAATGTTGAAAATGAGTGGTATTCCCCGGTAATAAAAAAATGATAGGCCTCCACCAAATATAACTCGTAAATTGGGCATATTACCTATCATTCTGTCCAAATAAATATAGCCTATATCCGTTCTGGTCCAACGACATGTTCATAGACTAAAGAACTTCAATAAATAAGCCTTTCAGTTTCAGAGATGCTCGAGCTCAGTCAAAAAGATTGGAATGTTGTTATTTTATAGCTACATTATATTAAAAGTTCTGATATGGTACTCACCTTAGAGGAATTTTGACAGCCATATACCGGTCAATTGCAATGGCAAGCAGGCTGAAAATTGAGCTTTGTGTCAGTACTAAGACAAAGCATGCCAGGAAAAGACATCCATAGAAGTCCAAACATATGCCAATACTTATGGTTATGGCAAAGGGAATGGCAAGACAACCAACCAAAATATCCGCCACAGCCAAAGACACCAAAAAGTAGTTGGTTGCGTTTTTCAAAGTGGTGTTTATGGCGACAGCCCAGCAAACCAATACATTGCCTGATATAGACAAAATGGCAATTATTAATTCAATTGTAATATATACAATTTGAGTAAGTGGTTCGGGTGAGTTACCGGTACTCATCTCAGCAAATAACTGGACTAAATCTGTGGGCTATTCAGAAGTAGCCTAACTGTCATGAGCGAGACGGTTCTAGATATTCCAAAATGTTAAAGTAGTTTTGCTGTAATCCAAAAATATTCCACATGAGTGATATATCAGTCCAGCCATCTGCAAGGAAATAACAGAAAAGAACAGTGTAAAGTAAAATGCGTTAGAGAAACAAATCTGGAATGCACATTTTGTCATATAAATAAAAATTATCATAGGATCTTAAATCAATAAAAAAAACTGGCTTACCCTACTTAATCTGTGCATTGTCTGTCGCTATTTTCGCACCAGTTTGGTCTATTTGCGTTTCTACGTCCCTGGTTGCACAGCAGTTGTATATGGCGCAGCGCGCAGCAGAGCAGACTGTGTCACTGAACTTCCCCAACACACGAGTTTTGAAGTAAAGAGAGAGAAAAATGCAGTCGCCACGCCTCAGCGCTGTGATCGTGATGTCTGCGGATTACGCACACAGACACACGCTTTTAATTAGAAAACATGATTTCCAGACTAACGTCACCATGTTAAATGCGTAATTACGCGCCAATAAAGAGCCTCTGCACTCTTGCATGCATCCCCAAAATTCTTTAAGGTTGATGTATTATAGGATCATCCAGACAAGTTGAGACAACACAGCCATGGCTGCATCTGTTTTTCATCAACCCTAAATATTTGGGCTGCGAATTCTGCTTTAAATTAGGCTACGGGTGTTGAGCACTCACTCGACACTCCCTCTATGAAGCTGATCTGTCAATTAGTCAAAAGCAACAGTCAGTCAGTAGAAGAAACTTTAACTCAATTGCAAGTTCCAGTGACGTAGACTCCGTGGGGGCGGCGGGGCTCGAGCCCTCTTGATGATTTTAGGGGATTTCTAGTTTTTCTACATTCCCAATACCTCCCCCCACCCCTGGGCATGCTCAGCCAGTCCCGGGCGGGGGGGTTGCCGGTCCTCCCTCAGATCAAGCATTCAAATGCTAATAGCCATGGGGGTGGTTTGTTTTCACCTGGCCAGGTAGTACTGTAATCTGCTTGTTGAACTGTCAACTTGCAATTCTTACAAAGTGTCAAGGGGGCAACCGCCAGGCAGAGTTACTTTACCAGACACCACGAGACTGGTGACATCACATCATGCAACTCAGAAAGATCATTTTCAGGGCTGAAGAGACTCAAAACCTACCTGCGAAGAAAGATATTGGAATCATAGTCATATCACTCCATAATATATCACAATATAAAATCAAATGGTCTATTTTCTCAAGATAGTGCCTCATGTAAGAAATTGGAGTGGACACTGGACTAACTGATCAGCATCTGCAGCAGACAGACAAATATGAGTCACAAATAGTCTCAGTCAGATACCACACATATTGTACACTGCACCACCAAACCACGCACCTGCCTTCAGGCTACAGGTAAACTACAGGTCACTCGCATTAGCTTCATGCCCACCTCCATTTCACTCTGATCACATTTGTGGGCATTTTAGACACTATACTTGTTGTGGATGTGTTCCCTGTATGACACATGTTCTTAAATAATGACTGTTAAGGGCTTGATATAATTACTACGCGCAACAAACTTTAAATTGTCATCATCAGCTCAAAAAAAATTTGATAATCATACACTCATCTATCCTATCCCATGTTAAGTCATACACTGTTCCACTAAAGGACATTAAGGAAACAACTCCAAGATTTATTTTCAACGTTTTCATGCTGTGCACAGTTGGCTTCATTTGTTGATTGGTAGGTTAGTAAATCATGTTGAAAACCTTTGAAAACAGAGAGACAAAGATTAACAACAATGCCAAACAACAAATGATAATTATTTTTAAACACTTTTCCAATCAATACGTTTTTAACCAGTCTTGTTTTTAAGCAAGTATTTTAAACAAGCAAATGTCTCTTAAACAATTAATGTATTTTAAGCAGTGCAATGCCTCATTTAAAGGACTTAAACTCATTTAGCAGTTTAACCGTCTTATTTTGTAAAGTTATACTTTTAGACTTTAACCACAAATGATTAAAGCTTCCAATCACAACATGAAATACTGCAATGTGCTCCAATCCAAACTGTAGCAGTTACTAAATACATTAGCCCATTAAAGCCAGATTTTAAACACATTAAGCAGTATTGCAAATATCACTGATTAAGACAAAATAATATCACCGACCATTGGCGTCTTTGGACTTGGAACATGACGAGTAGATCTTGCTTCTTGTCTCTAGTGTATAGTTTGTTTGAATGCCCACTCCAGCCTTTCCAGGTGTTCCAGCTCAGCCAAAGAGCAGCCATCTTGCTGGTGCACTCTGGGAGATGTAGTTACCAGAGTGTCATGTTGGAAGATGCCTAGCAAACTCTCCACTTCTGAGTTTCGACCAAACACTTATTCTGTTATATACTTTATCCAACTGTCCCCATTAAACTCATGTGTGTAACTTATGTATGATGAGTGAGCAAACATGTCTAGACACATTGAGCAGACATTCACATTTCCTAATGAACCTGGCAATCTGGTACACTTTCCCTTCTTTCTGTGAAAGTTCTTAATTTGAGCTTGAACTTGAGCTCCTACTTCCCAGTACCGACTACATTAATGTGTCATCCTAGGTCACAGTAGATTCGTTTCTAGTGGTCCATGGCCTGATTATGGGTGGTCTGTATCTTCTTGGCTATACAGGTGGACAGGGACAGGCTCATGTCATTTTCTGACTCAAACCTTGCCCTGTAAATATTCTTCAGGTAGCCTGATATTTATTTGACTATGGATTTGATTTGACCTTCCAGCCAGCTCAATTAAGTATAATCAACTTTTACTGGATATGCGGCGTATTGCATGGATTACTACAGGGGATTTCTTTCAACATGAAATGCTGCATTCAAGTTCATGCAGGAGAGTAATGGAGCAATTCTCTTGAATACTGCCTTCGAGTTTGGCATCAAGATGGGGCATTTGTGGGTTTTTTCACTATAGTAAATGCGGCATCCATGTTCTGGAGATGGCACTTATCCATGTTCTGGAGATGGCACTTTTTAGTTTTACCGATCCATAAAAGGGCAGGGGCTCGTTGAGCCCCCTTTCTTGTCTATGTGTGCATGTGCCTGGTCATTGTCTTGTCTATGTGTGCATGTGCCTGGTCATTGTCTTGTCTGTGCATGTGCCTGGTCATTGTCTTGTCTATGTGTGCATGTGCCTGGTCATTGTCTTGTCTGTGCATGTGCCTGGTCATTGTCTTGTCTATGTGTGCATGTGCCTGGTCATTGTCTTGTCTATGTGTGCATGTGCCTGGTCATTGTCTTGTCTGTGCATGTGCCTGGTCATTGTCTTGTCTGTGTGTGCATGTGCCTGGTCATTGTCTTGTCTGTGTGTGCATGTGCCTGGTCATTGTCTTGTCTATGTGTGCATGTGCCTGGTCATTGTCTTGTCTGTGTGTGCATGTGCCTGGTCATTGTCTTGTCTATGTGTGCATGTGCCTGGTCATTGTCTTGTCTATGTGTGCATGTGCCTGGTCATTGTCTTGTCTATGTGTGCATGTGCCTGGTCATTGTCTTGTCTATGTGTGCATGTGCCTGGTCATTGTCTTGTCTATGTGTGCATGTGCCTGGTCATTGTAGATGTGTGCATGTGCCTGGTCATTGTGACAACAAAATAGCAATACATTGGTTCAATTCCTACTAGACTTTTTTCATATATGAGTAGCTGTCTGTCTATGAGTAGCTGTCTGCCTTCCTGCATGTCCAATTGTCCATGAGTAGCTGTCTGTCTGTCTATGAGTAGCTGTCTGCCTTCCTGCCTGTCCAATTGTCCATGAGTAGCTGTCTGCCTGCCTGTCCAATTCTCCATGAGTAGCTGTCTGTCTGCCTGTCTATGAGTAGCTGTCTGTCTGACTGCCTGCCTGTCCAATTCTCCATGAGTAGCTGTCTGTCTGTCTGCCTGTCTATGAGTAGCTGTCTGCCTGCCTGCCAGCCAGCAAGTTGGTTAACAGAAAATAAATTGTTATGGCTGAGTAAAATAAAATACAATAAACACAATTTGCCTGAAAATAGATTACCCAGCTATGACCTTTTTCATGAAAAAAAAATGAGTAGTGATATGGCTGACTGAGTAAAATAAAACAATCTACCTGAAAATAGATAGCTATAAGTGAAGAGCAATTTCCGCAATTTCCGCAATTACCATTTCCGCAATTTCCATTTCCGCAATTTCCTCAATTTCCATTTCCGCAATTTCCATTTCCACCATTTCCGCAATTTCCGCAATTTCCGCAATTACCATTTCCGCAATTTCCGCAATTTCCATTTCCGCATTTCCGCAATTTCCATTTCCACCATTTCCGCAATTTCCATAATTTCCGCAATTTCCGCAATTTCCATTTCCATTTCCAACTATTAATGGCAGCTGGGTTTCATCATTCAAATAAAATAGAATTCTGTCCGTTTAGCTATAAAATTATGTCAGGGAATAGGGATACACAGTATATGTCTTTCATTTGCATTGCATCTCTGTACAGTACAGTATGAGTAGTACAGTACAGTACACATAGAAGTACAGTATGACTAGTACTGTATGAGTAGTATGAGTAATGCAGTGCAGTACGTACGTATACATGTAGTTGTACCGCTCAGTTCACACGGTGTGATTTTTATTACATAGTAGCCTATACTATGGTTAGCAGCATGGCAACTAACTAAAATGTAATGTCATTTTTGTACAACTAATGGAACGGATTGTCTCTAAAATACGCAAATGTGTAATCTACTTTTCCAGTACAATTTATTCTCGTATTGTTTTACTGCCCTGGCACAGATCTTTAATGGGCATGGTGGAAAACCAATTAAACTTTGTAACCAGAGCATTCTCAACACCGCTGACTCCATAACATGATGTTACAGTTGCATAGGTGATAGTCTAAAAAAACAAACATTCAAGATATCTTTTCACTGTAAACAATGATCAATTGAACCTTGGATTATTTGTAATTAAGAATTTGTAATTAAGTGCTACTGAGAAATAAAAAGGATAAAAACTTAACAATTCTTTATTAATCAATATTCTTCCAAGAGGCTCCAAAGATGACATCTGTAAATACAAAACTGCATACATTTCTGTCCTAATTGTCACTTTGTAGGACACGTAAATAAATAAATAACACTTTAATCTCTCTGTGACAAAACATGAGGGCATCTTCAAATATAAATGTAAATCATGACCACCAACAATGTAATGCCTCAGCTCTTACATGTAAATTATAATTCATTTCAATCAGCATTATTATTTAATACAGCAGGTTCTTGTATGAATTACAAACCATTTGGAGTACCATAGATAGAGATGAGAGAAATCTGTTGGAAAATCACAACATTTCTTGGGAGGACAAAAACACACAAACAAGATACAATGGTTTGATTGAATAAGTAATTAGTGTTTAAAACAGAAACAGCAAGGCTATCTAAAATCATTCCTTTTCATAAAATATATTTCTAGAAAACTATTCTGCAAGTTCAATAGTGTTAGATCTTCTTAGTGTAATATCACATATGGCAGCAAGAGTTTCTCAGATTTCAAATTTTGGACAAACCATGGTACAGATAATCAAAATTCAACATATAAAGGCCTCAGTTAAAACGCAAAGCAGTTATTCTGAAAATACTATCAGAGCTGCAGTTCAAAGAAAATCCCAGCTTTTTTACCGTTCTAAAACTAAGGCGCAAATTCATCCAAGGTTTCAATGTGTGCAAACAACGTGTGCACCAGAAATGGGAAAATTATTGCATGCCATTCACGAATCATGCGCAATGAATGGAGACTGCACAAAGTGCACATTGCATGCCCAGTCAGTTGGCCATCATGCATAGATAATCTTATGACAACTGTGTTTTGGCTGAACAATTGGCACATACGGTATATTAAGTATGCAAAATAGACAAGTCACAGAGAGTTACTGACACTGCAATAATAATGGGCAGATTTAGTTTCCAAAAGCAAATGACAGTTGGTCAGATGGATTACCAGTATATTTGTTTATGTACAACTGTAACTGTAATCAAACTAGAGAATAAAATTAAGTGGACCAACATATTCACAGCAGTTTGTTTATAGAATGAGTCACCAGCCACTGGTGCTTTGTGACCATCGACATGTAAAACTAAGATTGCCAAAAAGACTAATTCCATTGCTATTGAATCAATAGCTGAGTGACTATAGTTGATCATCAGTGCCAAGTTTGCTTTGTAACTAAATTAGACTGAGTTTTTTATTTCTCCATGTGAAGTAAATGCCAACCAAGAATGCTTTACAAGTGAAGTAGTTTGGGGTTAAAACTCAACCAACAGTTGGTCCCTGTGTCACACTCCTTTAAAATAAATATCATCAAGTATTTTTTTGAACTCTGCAATGTGTGTCCACAAGGCTTGTTCTTCTGCAAATATGTATTATCAGTGAATCAGACACTCCCTAGAGTCACTGATATAGGTCAGAAAGGAGCCAATTTGCTCCCCCAGTCCTCGCTGTAGCCTCAGCGAATTTGGGACCTCAATGTCAACTCCAAAGTCTTGTAAAGGAACTTGAGAAAATTGAAACACCAAGCGAGATTTCATTTCTAAAGAACAGAAGGATCCTTGGTAACTTGTAGAGTGTTGTGTAGTATGCAGGAAGGGCTGGGGGGGGGGGGGCAGAAAGTCTGAAAGGGTAAAGGTACACAGTAAAATCCTCAGTATCAATTTTACTCGGAGTGAAAAAAAAATCCTACATTGAATCATTTAGGTCAGTTGTTAGTACACACAGTTAAATGAACACTGAGGATTTTACTATGAGGCATCAAGAGAACGGCGTACTTGGTTAATTGGACCGGGCAGAAAGTGCTGCAGTGCCTCCAATCTTCATTGTCCTCCTAGTGCCCTCTTCCAGCCTGGGTCAGGTCTCAAAGTACTTGTAGATCTGCGCGACATACTGCATGACGCTCTGCCAATCAGGGCGGTCCGTCTGCATCAGTTCCTGCATGTCCTGTGTGGGCAGAGAGAGAATTTATTCTACCCTCAGCAGCATTATGGTGAAAATGTGCACACGTCATCCACAACACATAGAAATATAAGCTGCTGGCTATCTATTTAAAAAAAATCATCCATTGTGTTTATTTTACTGTCAGAGATAGATTAACATGTCAGATATTTCGGTGTAGACTGCACTGGCGCGATGTTCTGCCAATGTGTATTTAGTCTTCTCTTGTTCAAAGGCACTGATGCAAAGCTTTCATGTAGCCTAACATTACGGCAGAGCCAATCATAACAAACAGTGACAACTCAAAAAGCAGAGCAGACAGCCACTACCTTCTGTATACAGTCAAATCCATTTCTAACTCTGAGATCACATTTAAAATGTGTTTACAATGTAACCAAATGGACCATTTGATTACATTTATACATGTGTAAATGGATACTAAGGATTTTACTATGTAGACCTGATGTCCCAATGGGCTGACATACATCAGTAATGGAGCAGGACAGTCACAGTCCTCATGTCTGCTGTCAAATACTCTGCTCTGTTGTGCTTTCAACAGGCCTGTGTGTGTATGTGTGCTGTAAACCTGACCCTGTTTCACCAGGACAGCCAGATAAAGGCTACCCTGACTGGCACCCACACAGACATGTACTTCCATCCGCTGTCAAGAGACACAGCTATTTAGTTTTTATGAAAATCTTAAGGTCATGGGAAACATTTTGCCATATTAAACCCTGACGTCCCAATGTAACCTCAAGAATCCAACTGAGACTTGATAAGAGAAGCAGAAGTGAACCGTGGTTTCTTTAAACCCAATTAAATCATTTGCCTCTGCACCTCCGGCACTTTACTATTTAGAGATGATAATGTTTTCTTTGACTCTTGAATTTCTGAACATCTCACATAAATATTTTAGATGAAGGGTCTAATGATAATAATAATAATAAATTATTCACAGGTAAGAAAACTAATATATATTTGAGACAACAAAAAAGCAAAGGTAATAAAAATCTAAGGAAAGGCCTTAGTTTTCAGAAGCAATTTAAAAGATAACACTGACTTAGCTAACCTTGAATCCTCAGGCAGGGCATTCCAGAGCCCAGGCTGCAAAATCACCCATGGTGGCAAGGGGAGTCTGGGAAACTACCCAGAGAGCTCTACCTGAGGATATACTGTAATTACGACGTATACGGTTCCAGCATATCAAAGACTGTTGGGAGACAGGCCTTGCAACGGCTTTAAAGGTCATCAACCCTGAAACTCACCGGCAGTTACTGAAGGGAAGCTAGGATTGGTGTAATATGGTCATGTCTCTTTGCTAACAACCTTGCTGCAGAAGTTTGCACCATTTGAAGACAGGAGATTTTACTGAGCCCAGAGTATACAGAGTTGCAGTAATTTAGGCGTGATGAGATGAAAGCATTAATAATTTTTTCAAGGTTTGTAAAGGATAAGAATGACTTAATTTTAGCAATGTTTTGTAGTTGGAAGAAACATTATAGTTTCTGTACAACATTGTACAACTTTAGTTACTTTCCCAAAAAAGGACAAGTCGGAGTCAAACATCACACACAGATGGCAGGATGAGATCTTAACATTGATTGCATCGTTAAGTGTGTAAAGTTCTAGGATCTAGGATCTGGGTCACTGGGCTTGAGTGGGATGTATAACTGTGTGTCATCTGCATAACAATGCATGTTGTGGTTTTTGATTGATTGATTGAAATCTTTATTAACAGTTTGCAGAATTACAGTACATTTCAAGCACAAACTCAATACAAAGACTGTTAACTGTGAGTGGACGACCCAATTAAGCCTTACACTTGTTTACAACAGGGTCCACATTGTTCAATTCATCAAAACATTTAGAGACAAACAAATAGACACTTCTATGTAGTTAAAGAACAGAACAGGAATTCATCATATAGGAAGCGAAAAGGGAAAAAAATATATATACAGTGAGGGGGAACAGGGGGATAAAAGAAAACGAATGACAGAGTGTAGGGCGCCTGCACACAACACCATGCGTTGATGCCATGTGTGCATATGTGCAGGCACCCAACACCACGTCCATACAAAAACATAGTACAATCCATAGTACAAAGACAGAGTGTAGGGCGCCTGCACACAACACCATGCGTTGATGCCATGTGTGCATATGTGCAGGCACCCGACACCACGTCCATACAAAAACATAGTACAATCCAGATAAAAATTCAGCTTTTACAGAGGCCAGTTTCGAATTGCAGCCATCCGTAGGTGCCCTTTGAGAGCAGTTTTGAAGGAGCCAAGGGATTCACATGTCTTAATGACTGTTGGTAGGGCGTTCCACATTTTGGTCGCATAGGAGCGAAAATAATTTAGCCCCTTGTTTGTGCCGAATCTGGGTTGTACATGGTTTGTTGCACTCCCTCTGGTGTTGTGGGTGTGGACTTCGTTTACATTAAGGAAGTATTTAGACAGGTACATGGGTATCTTGGTGGTGTATCGAATCTTGTGGACCAGACCCATTGCAAGATGCTGTACTCTGTCGTCGACCCTAAGCCATCCCAGCCTGTCAAAGTGGGCAGGGGTGAGGTGGGTTCGGGGGGTGAGGCCAAGTAGGAGCCTGACCAGTTTGTTTTGGGAGGTCTGGAGCCTTGTTTTAAGGGCCTTTGAGGTGCTGTGGTACCAGGAGGTGGATGCATAGTCAAAGAAACCTTGTACGAGGGCTCCTGTTAAGGTCTTCAAGGTGTTTTTGTCGACCAGTGAGGAGATCCTGTAGAGGAATCTTGTTCTTTGATTGACTTTTTTGATTACGTTGGTGGCCATCTTATCACCGGAAAGATTGGCCTCCAGGATGGTATGTGACCTCTAGAGAAGCATGTAAATTGAAAACAGTAATGGACCCAGAATTGAGCCCTGAAGGACACCACAGGATAAGGGAGCCTGAGAAAATGAGTCTCCCCAATGACCACATAAAGCTAATAACATGGCTCCCATGTGGATCTTGGACTGCATGTGGTCAGTCTATGACGTTAATTATCTACAGTATGACATATCTATGACTAATCTTGTTCAAAACAAATTTGCATATGGGTACCTCCATTTGCCTAAGCGTGCACAAGACCTTCCCCAACAGAACTTCACCTCAGTGCCCCCTTTCAGAAATACGGCTTCCAGCGCACCCCAATGTTCTATGATGCAATCTGTGGAGTTGTATACCGGCCCGGTGAGAAACACTAACATAACATAACCCACTTATAGACGACTCGATCACCTCCTGCAGAGCAACACTGTAAAAATCCTCATGCGGTCACTTATCATAAAACACCTCAAAACAGCAGAGGCAAGAAGTCACAAATGTAGTACATAGTTTGCCATTAACTTCCAGAGGCTGTAGAGTCGAAGACAGTTACAGTAATACGTACCATAAGCCACACAACGCACTTCTCTATGAAACAAGTAAAACAAGATGCCCCAACCTTCCTTTGGATGAAAGCAATGTTGTTCACGATAAATACAGAGCTGGAAACAGCTTACTAAAAAGACTCCAACACATCCAATTTTGTATGTAGTAAATGCAACACGTTGTGACCTTGTATGTTTAGTTCTTTCGGTGAAACCAAAGTTTCTGCAAAATATTATGTGTGTGTGTGTGTGTGTGTGTGTGTGTGTGTGTGTGGGTGTGTGTGTGTGTGTGTGTGTGTGTGTGTGTGTGTGTGTGTGTGTGTGTGTGTGTGTGTGTGTGTGTGTGTGTGTGTGTGTGTGTGTGTGCGCGTGCGTGCGTGCGTGCGTGCGTGCGTGCGTGCGTGCGTGCGTATGTATGTATTGTATTGTCTCACCAGAGAGGGTTTGATGCCAATGCTCTCAGCAGCCTGGAAAGCCAGGGTCAGATTCCGTCCCTGTAGAGAAAACAATTAACAGTGTGCTGAGGAGACGTTGGTGGCGTCTTGTCATGTTTTTATTCTGTCACATTGTATTTACTCAAAATGTAGCATTTTATCATTTGGTTTTGGGTCAGCGCTCTCTAATACCTTATTGAATTTCAACAAAATGTCAGTGACACATTAATGTATGAATGCTCATTAATTTAATCATGGCTCTATGGCTTTACTTGAGGGAACATTGCCAATGCTTACAATTAAACTGTCTCCTTTAGCCCTGCTATTTCATGCTTTACACAGAAGCAGTGGTAAGGGAAATGGAAATAGAATGGTTCATATTAGAGGATTGAAGAGACTCAAAGAGTTATTTATGCCAACATGGTCCTGCTGAATTATTAACAGAGATAGGCTCCACAATGTCTCTGTCATCAGCGTAATGTTACACGGGAGATAGGAACTGTGTTGTTTGTCCATTTCTCTGCCTGATCCTGTTTACGGCTGTATTTACATATTCATTATGATAGGTCCGTCAACAGTAAGATAGATATTATGTTGCACTGGTCTCAGGCTCTACTACTACTGTAGGGAAACGCCATCTTTTGATGGCGTTTGGAGGATTTGAAAGAAAAATGTAAGCCTGGCCTTTGTGGTATCAACCATTTGCTCCCAGCTATCAACACAAATTATTTTGTCACCCAAATTGCCTCAGGAACAGACAGCAAACCGTAAACAAACCACCACCCTCCTGTCCCCAGGTGGGCCTTGAATATCAGTAGAACAAAGACAGACCTTGGAAACGAACTGACTTGCATAATTAAGCCAGCCAGCTAGTAGTCAGACCTACTGAATAAAGGTTACTATACTTTGGTCCGATCGTCTACCTACCCCAAACCCTCACCCTATAACCATAACCGCGAGCACGGGGCAGCACACCTAAACCTAACCAGTAACCCCCAACCCTATCCCGAGTCGGACCAAAGTATGCTCCCCCTGAATAAACAGTACATTTGTTCAAGAACATGAAATATTGTATAGAATTATAGAATCCCAGATATCACATCTTTCTATAGATTCTCCTCTGTATCCACCTAGTTCACCTTAACATTTCAAAGCAAAATGAAAGTAGAATGTGTTTTACTACCTTGAACAGGTTTTGTATATTCAAGAATATGTGTATTTATTTATTGTATTTTTATATGGGATAAATGGGCGAGCGTGCAGACTAGCCAACACAAACTGGGGACTCCTGTCGTGTTGTTACCGCCACTGTTGCGCCAAAGTGTCTACGTAGTCTTTCCTTTCCTAGCTGTGCCTTGGGTGTACAGATTGCTTGCCACCAGGTCTAGGTGCCTGACGGCTGACGCAGTGCCCTGCCAGCCTCATCCTTCTCTCCCTGACCTTGTCTGTGAACCGTTGGAGGCCCCAGGCCCAAGTTTCTGATGTGGTCTGCCTATGTGACACCAAGTGCCATTTGTAGCATTCTTGTGTAGACGGCTAGACGCCATCCAGGGCCTGTATTTTGAGCGTCCATGTCATCCCATGCAGGGCCCTCCAGACCTTCAGATCCTGTTCTGTCCAGGCAGCAAGATATTTGAAGTCCTCGACTACCTCGAGCACCTCAAGTCTGTAGTAGCAATGGTTTTGTCCATTTCTACTGAGAATGATTGATTGATTGATTGATTGATTGATTGAATACTTTATTAACAGTCTGCAAAGACAAGCACTGGAGAGTACAGTTCAATACAAGGTTAAGAGGATTTAGACCCAAGAAAACACTATAGCTTGTTTCCACTGCGGTCCTTTATACTCAATTCATCGAAACATTTAACGACAGACAAATATACAATACAATAATGGATGCAGAGTGAAAATGTTCTTTAGGAGTTTTGAATCATAAACCTTCGGTTTATAAAACCCATGACACACCTCTTGAGCCACAGAAAGTGTTCTTAACAGTGTTCTTGAACGACAAACCTTCACATCTCATGAGCCACAGAGTCATGGAATAATATAACACATGCAATAACACAACAATAAACAATACATGTTAGAGTGTGTCACTTTAATGTCATGAGGCATTCTGTAAAGTCCTTATTATCCAATGACACACCCTGAGACGCTACACTGTGTTTGTAGACACATTTTATTGCGAACCAAAACACACTATTTGGGACTCTGCACCACAGTGACTAATGAGACGATAATATACCAGCCATAAAGTTCACTTTCCCTTCTAATGCATGAAAGAAGAAAGTTAAATGTGAGGTTCCTCTAACATTTTAATAGTTCTTTCACAATGCGTCTAACTTGTCCTTACCCTGCACCAGAAGAAGGTATTGTTATTACACAATACAACTTCACAGATGAAAACTATTAAACTTGTTGAACCAGGGTGTAACACAATACTGTCAGTCTACGTGTGTGGCTAGCTAGGACCATACAGTATCTTCAATTTATTATTAACATGACCTCATATTTCATGCATAGTTTGGGGGGGTTAAATAAACAGTAATGAAAAAGTGTTGTCTTGACCTCAGTGTAATATGTGTGTCTGACTTACAATATTATGTGCTCTATAATTCCACAGTGACCCATGACACCACAAGGGAGATGTCCCACCACAAGGGGATGCGTAGCTATGACACTGCCAGAAAGCGTGAGAAAGTGTGTATGAAACATGGCTGAACTCAAAATCTGTCTGTCTGTGGGTACAGACAGGCTAGCTGAGTACTTTACGTGGTTAAAAGAAATTACACACATCCTCTTTCCATATTAAGCATTTGCATAATATGGAAAGAGGATGTGTGTGGGTGTGCATGCAGTGACTGTGTGGAGTTGAACCATCAGCTCTGCTGCCTGTTATGCATGACAAATGAATAAAAACAAGAAACTGAGTTTAATTTGTTACCTTGTCTTGACTGATGAGTTCCTGGTAGGGAATGTGAGCAGGTAAGTAGGTGTGGAGCAGAGCACAGAATGCCAGGCCATCGCTCCAGCTGCTGCTGAAGTTGGTCACATCAATATTCTGTGGAGAGAATTACACACATAAGGGATAGGCAAAGAGAGAGAGATAATAGGGCAGAAAAGAGTGATAGCTATACAGTTACTAGCTGTACTAGCTGTACAGTTTTCTACAAGTAGAAAAGATTGCATGCTATTTGCAGTCATACACATGCGGTATGTATGCGTATGCATTTGTAAATTTGTAATTTTTACCTAATACATCTTTCCGGACATGAACATTAAAAGGTACTTGTCCGTTGGACAAGTGACTCTTGGTTTCACTTTTTCTGTGTTGCTCGATCCTAGCAGCCAACAATATTGTCTGGCTTTCCTAATAATCACCTTTCCAATATTGTTGTCCGCCATTCAGTTTCAGGAAAACCTAACCTTGTGTTATTCTGTGGCTTGTTTCTTTACTTTCAATGGGAAAAACTACTCTACGTCACTTATTTATTTCAAACGGCTACTGGCCACCATAACGTCTTTCTGTGAGCTAAACAAGCAAGCAATGGCTTGATGATTCATGAAATATTTAAAACATGTTTTAAAATCAAATAAATTATTCAGCAAATAGACCTCTAAGGCCTATTGAGAAAGTATGCATGCCGATCGATGGCCTTCTGTTAACTTGTTGCCCGCCTAGAATGTACACACACACACACACACACACACACACACACACACACACACACACACACACACACACACACACACACACACACACACACACACACACACATAATTGCGTTACATGTCTCATCGTGTCCATGGCAACGAGTAAATCAATATGACAGCTTGATCATGCTGGAATGATTGGAGGCTTTCAAGATGTATTACTGCAGAGTGCCACATCCCTCTCTCAGTTTGTCCTCTTTCTACCACAAGAGTAGATTATAGATAGATCATGCATCACTGCACGTCCTGTGTGTGTGTGTGTGTGTGTGTGTGTGTGTGTGTGTGTGTGTGTGTGTGTGTGTGTGTCTGTGTGTGTGTGTGTGTGTGTGTGTGTGTGTGTGTGTGTGTGTGTGTGTGTGTGTGTACATAATCAGTGTCAAGCACCCACCAAGCCTTCGATGACACCAAGTCACGTATGTCACTGTAGTGATGACAGACTGAAGGAGAAGCTACTTCATCTCGACGATGCCACAGCGGACATTGTCGTGAATTAAGACCTAAAAGTTGTCCTTACGGTGGTGAGTGATGATTCAATTGAATGACTTCTCTGTTGCAGGCAAGCAACAGGAAGAAGACACCAGGCAGTCTCACACGACTGAAGTTTATCAAGCTCATACAGCTGCATATACTAGATATACTGCATATTGTACATACCTACTTTATACATACATTTGTAGATGTGGCTGTGCGCGACACCAACACAAGTGCAACAAAGTACGGTATAAAGCAGGCATTCGAGGCAGTGCAGGCTGTGGCAAGCTGCGCTATTTGTTATGACTGCAAGGCAGACCTGTGCAGTGAGCAGTCATGTCAGACCACATTCTTTTCATAACTCCCCCCCCCCCCTCCGCTCTATAGCTGGCTCAGCAGCAGCCCTGGGATGGGGCTGGATGCATGTGCAGAATGACGCACACGCATGCACGCGCATGCACGAACACACACACACACACACACACACACACACACACACACACACACACACACACACACACACACACACACACACACACACACAGTTGGACTCTAGACATGTCAGACTGACATGGACAATGACAAATGATTAAAGGGTAACAGAGGGGTGTTTGTGCGTGCGTGCGTGCGACGTGCGTGCGTGCGTCCCATCCACAGCTGCTCGGTTAGGTGAGGGTAGAAGAGGAGAAGAGGAGAGGAGTTAGGAGAAGGGAGAGGGAAAGGGAAAAGAGGGAAAAGGGAGAGACGGAGAGAGAGAGAGACATGAATGCTAAAACAGCAGTGGACAACAGCAGCTCTCTGGGAGCCGGCTCAGAAAAGCAAACACAGCATCAAGCGACAGGAAGTGTCTCTGCACAAAAGACCTATCCACTCGCTTTTTAGGGACCCATGGAGAAAGAGGGAGAGATGGGGGCAGTGATAGAGAGAGACTCGAGACAGAAAGAGAGTGTGAGATAGAGAGTGTGAGAGAGAGAGAGAGAGAGAGAGAGAGAGAGAGAGAGAGAGAGAGAGAGAGAGAGAGAGAGAGAGAGAGAGAGAGAGACAGAGACAGAGAGAAGGGTAAAATTACACTCATATCATGTACTTCAACAGGGACAGTGGGGGAACATTGAGTTGATTTAATTTGCTTTGATCTGTCGCAATACGGAAAGCAGATAAGATCTGTGATAACTGATGATTTAATTAAGAGTGAGAGTGAGTGGGAAACTTTCAGCAGCAAACAAAACACATTCAGTGCTACAGTATATGTACATGCTGTACAGCCCTCTTCACTCAAACACACTGGACTGAACAGCCCCAACATCACCAGTAGCTTTGTATTGCTGCACTCCACTACAATGTCCTGTCAGTAGTACGATCATTCATATTAACAGCCATAAACTGCTTTTTTATTTAACATTTTAGATATGGACAATGGATACTAATAATTCCTATCGGGATGCACCACATATCAGTCGGTATTGGTATCGCCGTATCGGGACAGGGCTGTGACCAGTGTATTAGTAAGGACCATGTAGAATGAATCCTTGTGGAACTCTCTCTGCATGTAGCTTTTTCCTCTCTTGAGAGTATACAAATATAACCTGTAAGGGTCCTTCTGGTTACATATTTGTACACTCTGAGATCCCATCCCATATTTTTGTCTGTCACCTCATCATTTAGCAGCCAAGTCTATGGACCCCCGTGACGTACAAATTACAAAAGCAAAAAAGGCACCCCTCACTTCAGACGAGTGTGTTTGTTTTCTTTTAGTACGTTGTCTGGGGTTCTCCTACGCACCTGTAGCCTTTTAGTACGTTGCTGTCTGGGGTTCTCCTACGCACCTGTAGCCTTTTAGTACGTTGCTGTCTGGGGTTCTCCTATGCACCTGTAGCCTTTGTAGGTGTGCAAAAGACTTGCTTTTTTATTTTGACACTGTATACAAATGGATAAATATATGGATAACACTAAGGATTTTGCTGTGCTGTACAGTCAACCTTCACACTCCCCACACCCAGGTGGATAAAGGTGGAGAGTCAGGGTTTACTGTAAATACATATGGTTGTATACGCACTGTTGGTGTAATAGGTTAGATCTAGGCCTGGGGATGATTAAAAATCATTAATCTCTTTGGTGGGTACGGTACGAGATTGGCCTGTTAGAAAGACGCAAAGATTACAAAAGTGGTGATTAAAGAGACGTGAGGTTATATTGGCGCTGAGAACGGGAGTGGGGTGATTGAACATTCACGACCTTTGACTGTCATTGTTGCAGGAAGAGATTATGTGTCATACTGTACTTTACCTCAGTGTTGCCCACTCCAACCTATGACCTTCTGAAGTGAACTATGTTGAGCATACATCCTGTAGCCAGCAGTACCCCCTCACACGGCTTTCATTCAGCCTCACATTATTACAAGTTAAAGTAATGTCTACAGCTTCCCCCTTCCTCTTTTGTGAATTGTGACCCAGACCTCCATTCCTCTCACAGCTGGGGGTCCAATCCTGTGCATGTGTGTGTGTGTGTGTGTGTGTGTGTGTGTGTGTGTGTGTGTTTCTTTCCCAGACATGGCCGGATGAGCTGTGCTCAATCCTTTCCGTATTGTTCTCATCCAGAACAAACGGCAAATTTATTTTTGTTTTGCTTTTCTCGCTAATTGAAGTTGGAGGGAAAACAAAAGTGCAAACCGGAAGCAAATGCTAAATACAGACTTCAAAGAACCTGATGAAAATACAGCAGGGAATATTAGCGAATGTTTTGAAGACAGCGATGACATAGTAAACTAAAAAGACTACTACTGGGGAATATCGTACCGATGGAGGTGTTCATTGGTGATTTGACATCAAGGTTAAGGTTTGGTTGTCTGTGTCAAGCTCAGTGGTGCGGTACTGTACATATGACCATGTGAGATTATAGATTCTCTACAAGCCACTTAAGATCTCTCAGCGTTAGGGTTAGTTCATTAGATTGGTTACCATGGGGTACGTGCCTGTGAGCAAGTACTGTGGGGGGGGGGGGGGGGACTCATAACTCTGAGAACACCCGAGAGGAGGACACAGAGGAATATGACTTGATGCTTGAACAGGACGCTACGGCAACATTGCCATTTATTTAACTTAATCATTGAAATCCATGTTATTTGGTACTTGAATAAGTTATCTGTGCTAATACATAGTTATACTTAAGATACCGGTAGGCTAAAGGCTAATTATATTGACATTCGGTATGTTCTGGGAATGCCCTCCAGTGGCCAGCTTAGGGCTCAGAGGTAGATACGGTAAAACCCACGTACCAGTTCTAAGTTCTAACACATGTGAGGAGTGGAGAAAGTTCGCGGAATCATGAAGGATTCAAGCCATCCCAACCACAGACTGTTTGAGATGCTGCCGCACGGAAAATGGTTTCGAGTCTCAAAGCTACTGGAAATAGACTGCAAAAAAAGCTTCTTTCCACGAACAATCAGTGAAATGAATGAACTGATAGGAACCAGAGTGCACCAGGGAAAATAAATTCCCTACCCCCCTATTCCCTACAGCAGCCTACTGTGACGTCCACAAAGATCCACCTAACTTTGTTTCTACAGGAAAATATATGCATATGTACATATGATGATAGTCTTTTTATTCTTTTTTTTTTTTTTTTTTTTTACACTTTATACTTCTTTATCCTATCTTTTTGCCATTGTTGCTGTTTGTTGTTATCTATGCTGCTGCATTGTCTGAAGGAAGCCAAACAAAAATAAGTTTTACTCTTATGTGTCACTTGAAAAGATTATGGATTTGACAATAAACCGCACCAGGGTTCCTATTCCTCAGGCAACCCCCTTGCATGGTATGCCTGTTGATATACAGTAGGTCCATCCCCTGCTTCCACAGGTCCTGCCTCTGATCATGATACACCTCTGGTGTATTGTATTGTGACGGAGTTGCCCTAAATCTCATGAGACGGGCTTCTACCGATGTAGAAGAGTCAGTTCCACCACCACAAACCCCAAACAAACAAATCGTATATGATATCTTCCCTTCTTCTCTGGAGTCCTGCCTCAGGGCGGACCAGAGGTAGAAAGCTGTCGTTCCCTGATGTCATCGCTAGGGACACATGCTTCAGTAGTGACTACTGGCCAATCACAGCGCATCCACTTTATCACTTGCTCAAGATCAGAGCTTCCGTGCTCCAGACAGTATGACGGAAGCATTAGCTAGAATACAACTGTTTTAGCACCCCACACGGCGTGTCGCGGGTTCGAGTCCCAAGCCTGACGGCCTTTGCCGCATGACTTCCCGCCATCTCTCCCCCTTTCCTATCACATTACTGTATCCTATCAAATAAAGGTAAAAAAGCCATACAAAATATCTTAGAAAAACTATCATCAAGGGCTGACCACTCCCTGTCCACCATGAACCATCTCCACAGAATGACCATACTGTCTCCACATGCTGACCACTCCCTGTCCACCATGAACCATCTCCACAGAATGACTGTCTCCACATGGGCAGATAAAAATGACAAGACACCCCATTTGGACCACATAAAGCTGAACAAGAATATGGGGTCGTCATATACACAGTTACGCACATGCTCCATAATACCCTGAAAAAGGCAAGGCCTAAATTACAGTATAACATTAACGTTTATACTAACAATCCAGTTAGTGGAACAATGATGAATTACGTCCTTGACCTTAGCATGGCTATATAATAAAATGAAAGTGACAGCAAACTGCATGTGGATGCAGCGTTAATACAAAAGCCTCCCTAACCTTCATCAAAGCAGAAGCAACGAGAGAGAGAGAAATGAAAAGACAAGAGAGGAAGCAGCCCTAAGGTGGTTGTCCTATTTGGGCAGGATCATTATCTTCCCTGCCTCAGTCTAGAGCTACCACGTGTGACAGGGCCAGTCACTCTCCAGACATTACGCCTGTAATTAGTGGCATCCTCCTGGACAGGGCCTCGTGGCACTGTATCAGGCTGACCTTTCTGATGAGCGTATTAACGCATTAAGACCTGAGACAGGATTCTACAAATGTCTTCTAATGACTTCTAATCTAAATCACGACAGTTTTCTGAAATTGTTTCTATATCAGTGGTGCTCAAACTATTTCATGTCAAGGACCCCAAAAATGATCGACCCACATTCTAAAATATTTTACCTTACAGAAGCAAAGATTTGAGTTAAAAACATTTGCTGTGAAATAATATATATTCAAAGATTTGCACCACATTTTCACAAATTTTCAAAAATAGCAGATCTAAAGGCTCGTAGCGTGGCACTCGGTGACACACTTTGAGCTTGTAGATCTGCTAATTTTCAACAGCTAAAGTCTAAAATACTGGTTAAAGGGGTTAAAAGCTTAGATGCTTTCCAGGTCTGAGCGTATTAAAGCTCATTGTGCCTGATGCATCCCCGACGGTAACCTTTTCCCCACGGCAGGCAGTGAGAATCACGAGGGCCTGTGGCCACAACTGTTCCTGCATGTGTCACGCTCACTGTGGCTCTTTCTGAAAAACATGCAAGCAAATGTACTGTACAAACATGGTTCACAAACTCGCTCGCTCACTATACTATAGTATCATACAGTACACACATACATGCTCACCTACACACTAGGGATGTGTTAAAGTGTCCAAAATGAAAATCGATTACTATAATTAAATATTAACGATTAATTGATAGTCAACGGAGGATCGGGCCGTTTTTTTCTTTGTTTATATAAACCATAAAAAAGCATCAATTGTGGGGAAATATTATTCTGTTATCCATCCACATAAATGTTGCCTCAGTCAGGCTAATGACAACAGATACATTACCATCAATACCAATAATGCAGGCACACTTTGGTAGGCCTGTAGCCCTGTACTCAACATTGCACATTATTGTTCCTGCTTACTGTAAATCGCTCTGGATTAAGACTGCTAAATGCCTAAATTGTAAATTACACCATAGCATTCAAGTCATGTGCAGTCAAGGCTAAGCTAAGACAATAAATTGTATCTTCTAAAATGCAGGGTTTGGATGACAATATAGAATTTGCAACAGATTTATTTTCCATTAAAATAATATATATTCCATTTTAGGGGATTGGATATGTCATATTATTCCATTCATATATCCCTGAATGGACTAGTATCTAATAACTCAAATAACTAATAACTCAAATCACAGTCAGAAAGGAACTGATTGTTCCATGAACTGAAACGCTCCTAGCTATTAACCAAAGCTTCTTATAGCATTCCTGATGCATGAGAATAATTACACTGACACTGTGTTGTTAATGCCCTTTTGTAAAAAAGGGTACCAGAGGACCAGTCAGATGAGAATGGGTCTCTGGCCAGTAGAGACTCTCTGCTGGCCTGAACTGAAGTGAGCTTTGCATCTCTGACTTGGTTCTTGTCATCAAACAGCACAGCATGTCCTCTGGCACAAGGAAAGCTCCCTGGAACTGAGCATCAGTAAGGCCTGACTCACACCTTCAAAACAGATTGATGTATAGCTGATGCATGAGACTTATTTACTGATGCAAGCTCGCAATGCATTTCCAATGGGAGTCACATGATTTGACACAACAGTTTTGTTGTATGAGGGGGAGGGGGGGGGCAGTCGAAACACAGCCGAAAGCAGTACAACAAAAATGTTGTGTCAAACCATGTGACTAGTGACTTCCATTGGAAATGCATTGGGAGCTTGCATCAGTAAACAAGTGTCATACATCTAGCATGCATCAATGTTGTATGCTAGATCGAAAGGTGTGAGAGGCCAAGACCAACAAACCGCGTTGTCAGGAGTGCCAGCCAGCCAGCCAGGCACAGGACACCCACACCCTCTATCTGGACCACTCAGGCTGGAGGGGCAGGTTGTGCAACAAGTCAAGACCTTCGACCACCACCTGGCCTTTATGTGATTGCCCAACAGTGCATGTTTCTTGCACTGAAGGGTTTTAATGTCAGGCAGGACATATTAACAGCAGTGTAGCGCCATCCTGGTGGCTGGTATAACTCGCTGGAGAACTCCTGTCAACAGGCTTTAAAGAACCTGTCACAGTGAGTCATTTAAGCTCCTCCCATCAGACCGCTGCCTCAAAGCATCTCTGGCCAAAATGAAAACTCACAATAACAACAATAACATTCCTACTGCAGTACCCATTTTAATCACATCCTGTAGGTCAGCTTTGGACACAGTCTCTCTTATATACTTATAGAATAATTTGTGTTTGAAAATAGTTTTATTTGAGTCTTTCATGGGTTTTTATATTTAAGACTCCTCCCATATCAAACTTGTCCCCAATGTCGAAGCTTTTAAATCTCGCCTTAAGTCCCACTTTTGTACCATGGCTTCTGATCCTGTTTGGGAGTTCTGTGGTCTCTGCTTTGATTCACTGTCTGCTGCTAACGCTGCTGCATCTTGTATTCTATTCTATTCTATTGTGATGTGTCTATTTTTGTTGTTGTTTGTATTTGTTTCTTATTTTACTATTGATTTTTGAAGGGTGCTAGCCCCTCTTTTGCTCTTAGGAATATGCTCCCTTTAAATCTGAGACAAACCAGAAGCAGATCTTCGTTTAAAAAATTACTTAAACATAAATTGATGGGTCCCTGTTTTGTACCTTATTCATATTGTATTTTTTTTTGTGTAAACACTGCATTTGTTACTATTGGTCATGCAGAGCGACTTCACTGTTTTAGCTGATAACTAGATCTTGTCTGATTTAAATAAAAATTATCTGTTTTTATTGTATACATTTTGTGTGGACACCAGGAAGACTAGCGACCACTTTGTGGAAACTAATGGGGATCTGAATAAAGAATGAAGAATTATGCCCAGCTTTCCGGGTTTGAGTGAACACAAACATTGGCTTGTGATTGGCTGATCACCCCATAGCGATGATTTGATTGGCTGAACAATAAAGTACATATTGAAGATAAAAGGGAGGGCAGTAAAGTGAAGACGCCAAAAGTGATTGGCCAGAATTACCTTTGTGATGATTTGATTGGCCAAGCACGGAATTTGATGCATAATGATCTATGATTATAAGAGAGCCCCTCATTCACACAAAAGTGTGATTTTTTTTTGGTTTATTTTTTGCTGTTGTTTCTTTTGTGTTTTGGCTTATGTTGTTGTGACAATGTGGGACCAGTACGGTATGTGTACAGGCAGTACGGTATGCGTACAGGCAGTAGGCCTACACCTGCAGGTACAGTACGGTATGCGTACAGGCAGTAGGCCTACACCTGCAGGTACAGTACGGTATGCGTACAGGCAGTAGGCCTACACCTGCAGGTACAGTACGGTATGCGTACCGGCAGTAGGCCTACACCTGCAGGTACTTTGATACTGACGATGACCTTGAATCTGTATTCTTTCAGAGCACTGATAATTTCCCAAAAAATCTGCCAATCCATTATTTTGTCGCACGCACGCACGCACGCACGCACGCACGCACGCACGCACGCACGCACGCACGCACACACACACACACACACACACACACACACACACACACACACACACACACACACACACACACACACACACACACACACACACACACACACACACACACACACACACACACACACACACACACACAGAGAGAGAGCTTTTTTAGCTTGTTTGTTGCTCCAACAATAATGAAAAGCTGGAGGGTGAGTACTGACTGGCCCCCCTCCCTCCATGTCTATTCTTTATAGTACAGGCTGGAAACAAACGCTCCGCTAAAGCCTCATTTAAGAGTTTTAGCAGTTAGCTGGCATGCTGGCACCCACACATGCTCATTACAGGGGCCAAAGTCGAAGCCCACCAGGCTCCTTAAACTGGCTATTACTGGAGTGGAAAAGCCAGGTGATTGTCAACACATGGCTCAATGAGCCACAGGGACTTAATGGAGACACAACACAGTAACAATGCGCCAATTAAACAGACATGCATGCATAAACACGAGGATGCTCATATAAACTGGTGGACATTTTCCCCCTCATACATGCTCGCATTCACACATAACAGTACAACACGTACAACTGTTACAAATCCCTAGCATTGTTTCGGCTACTCATGTGAAACAGGAGTTTGAGTTCCCCATGCAGACAGACACAATGGTGTGCATCTGACAGCAGCAGTGTGTGAGTGTGTGTGTGTGTGTGTGTGTGTGTGTGTGTGTGTGTGTGTGTGTGTGTGTGTGTGTGTGTGTGTGCGTGCGTGCGTGTTTGCGTGCGATGGCGTGTGTGCATGTGTAAAACATAACACATTAATTGTGTCAGAGTGAATTATTACAGAGTGAAGTGCTGACTAGGGGTGTGCAGAAATATTATATCGATATTGCGATATATATCGATACGTCCTCCCGCGATAAATAATCGACAAAAAATGTATAGAAAAGGAGGAAACAAAAAATAGCAAATCCGTACTGAATTACTGGATGGTGATTTGTCCAAACCGCTTTGTGGGAATACAAAATGCGACGGCGTGCGTGATAACGATATATTGTGATATATCGTTGATGAAATTTCATACAATATATCGATATATCGCAATATATCGCATATCGTGATATTATCGTTATCGAGGGCCTAATATCGTGATATATATCGTATCGTGAGGTACCCATATCGTCCCACCCCTAGTGCTGACAGCTCGCTGTTGGGGAGAAAGAAGATCCCAAATGGAGCTGTCAGATGCAGACAGGGAAATAAGAGGGACCAGGGATCTGAATATCTAGAGCAAGAGGTCTTTCTTTGACCTTTGAGCCCTACCGGATAGCCCTCTGTTTTCTTCTGGCACCACTTCAGTAGAGCGTTCCTCTTAGATCCTCCATACTCCCTCGCCAGTGCGGCCAAAGGGTCCTTTCTTTCCACACTGTTACCATGGAAACACATACCACAGTGATGGACGGGGAGAGAGAGGGAGAGAGAGAGAGAGAGAGAGAGAGAGAGAGAGAGAGAGAGAGAGAGAGAGAGAGAGAGAGAGTGTCAGAGTCACAAGTTCACAACAGTTATGTCATCTGGTGAATAGTGGTGCAGCAACATTATCGCCTTCACATTGATGGACAACCTTTAGCGCACGTGCTGCGGATACAGTACAGTCGAGTTCAAGTAGATGTTTTAACCACTTCCTCTTAACTCATTCTATTTGACTTCTTTTACACAAAGTGCCTCCAGGCCAAAGATGTTTTTAACTTATTTATAAAGGGGCTTAAATTGATAACATTGATAATCATGACTTAAGAACAAATCTATGGTGACCTGTGCTAACTATTGCTACTGCCATTTAGCGGTGGGTGAGTTAATCACTTTCACTCCGACATACCTATTTTGAGCGTGGTTCTTTTCACTATTATTATTATTCTTTCACGCATTGGGGTTTGGTAGATCAAAGAGCTGTGGTGTTGTTAGCTTGATGATGAATTGTTTTCAAGCTAAAACAAGTGTGGTGTTGTTAGCTTGAAGATCAGTTATTTTTGGCGAGCCAAGGTTAAAATACTGGCTTAATTTGCCAATATTTTTAACCATGTTGGATAAACTAGCAAAAAAAATACACAATCCAACATTTTAAAAGTGCTAAAAGACTACCGTAGTCAAAAGTCTTTCTAAAAGGCATTGCATACAGTAGGCCCAGGTTCCGGATGGCCCACGGGTAAAGTTCATGCCTCGACTCCTACATTTCCACGGTGGGAAGCCGGCAGGTTGGCCAGGGCACCGGTTCAGCGGGGATAGTATGTTCCTCCACATGCATTACACCCTTGCAGTGTACCTCCTCACGGACAGGTGAAAAGAAGCACATGGCAATTCCATGTGCATTGGAGAACACATAGTGGTTATCTGCATTCTCCCCAAGACCAAACAGTATAGGGTTCAGGGTTCAGCACTGACAGGGACTACTGGGGGGGACTGGGAATAATTGTCATAACAGTGAGCAGATATCCTCGGTGTGTGTGTGTGTGTGTGTGTGTGTGTGTGTGTGTGTGTGTGTGTGTGTCTGTGTGTGTGTGTGTGTGTGTGTGTGTGTGTCTGTGTGTGTGTGTGTGTGTGTGTGTGTGTGTGTGTGTGTGTGTGTGTGTGTGTGTGTGTGTGTGTGTGTGTGACTGTGATTTCCGTTTCTAGCATGTTTGTATTTCAGTACAATATATTTATGTTAAATGAAAACATTGAAACTATATTTAGCAATGCAGCTTTGAAACAGCGTGCTCAAGCACCAGACATCATTAAAACCCACACGTCCAGACTTAAGCGTTCCCTATTAATGTTCCTATTGCTTCGGTCTATTCTTCGAGTGGTATATATCCTGTTAATTTCCTATCTGGATGAGGGTTTCCTCCCCAGGGCTTGCATTGGAGCGGAGGCCATGGGAAGCCTGCGTGACGGTCATTGCTCTATGCATGGTAAACATTTCACAAGACATCATCAAGACCTACTCTGTTTAAGGCGCTGTGTGACCATGAGTGTGGAAACTATCAAAACAAATGTTGCAGTAGCTGGAGGATATAAACATGATATAGCGATGGTATATAACACAAACAATACCAAAAAAAGTAATGGTTTGACCATCTTGATCACTGCATGTCATGAGAGCGTGCAAGGGTTGGCTGGCTGGCTCACATTAACGACCAGTGTTTTGTGCTACACACTCACCTACTGTTTATCAAATGTCTCACAACTCTGGCCATCAGAATGATTACTTCTGGCTCAGCAATCATTTCGTCACAACAGTGCGGTACAGTGACTGAAACACCGCCCCTGCTGCTCCGATTCTATTGCTGATCTCCTGCTCTGTCCTCCCCTCACTCATGAACAAGCCCCCGAGATACTTAAACACCTTCACCTGAGGCAAAATCTCATTGCCTACCCGGACTGCACAATCCATCAGTTTCCTGCTAAGAACCATGGCCTCAAATTTGGAGATGCTGATCATCCCAGCTGCCATACACTCGACTGCGAACCGATCCAGTGAGAGCTGAAGGTCTCGGGCCGATGGTGCCATCAGGACCACATCATCTGCAAAAAGCAGTGAAGCAACCCTTACTGTAGCTCACCGAACTGTACACCCTCTCCACCATGACTTCGCCTTGAGATCCTGTCCATGAAAATCTAAATCACCAACAGAATAGGTGAAAAGGCGCAGCCCTGGCGGAGGCCAAGCCCCACCGGAAACAAATCCGACTTACTCCCGAGCACACGGACACAGCTCTCGCTTTGGGTGAGACTGGATGGCCCTCAACAAGATCCCCCTCACCCCATACTCCCGCAGCACCTCCCGGGGGACCCGGTCATATGCCTTCTCCAAATCCACAAAACACACGTAGGCCGGATATGCATACTCCCAGGCCTTCTTCAGGATCCCTGCGAGAGTAAAGAGCACCTACAGTACTTTGACGCAGATGCAGATCCTGCCCACTATCTGACATGCAAGATTAGAAGGAGAGGTGAAGCTGATTTAGCCCTCCCAAATGTTGCTAATCTACAAAGAGAGCGCTCATCGTCATATTTCTTGTTGCCTTGCTTATAAATAAATCCATATATATTTTTTCACCAAAGACGGAGTGCCTTGGAATCTTTTTCTTTGCAAGTCTGCATTTTACACCTTTTGGGAATTAAGCAGTATCAAAGCAGATACTTTGAAAAAGGAATCACATCTACTTATTTATTTCCAATCTTACTAAGAATTCTCTGCGTGTTCCAAGTGAAGACTATGTCACTTGCTGAAAATAGAATTTCAGATTAAATCAGTTACTTTCGGGAAGAGAGGCTTAAGAGGGGTGCTTAATCAGAAGAGACATTATAATCACAGATTTTAGAACTCTGTTAGATTGTATGAAAAGGATGGAATTCCTACCTGAGCTTGCTATTGGCTCGGTTGTAGCGACTGCTGAGGGAGACAGGGATTTTGATCACAGACTCCAAGGAAGGGCTCTTTCTCATAAGGCTATTAGGTTTCAAATCTTCTCCACAGCCCGACATCATATCTGGGAAACCGTGAGAGCGAGTGAAGAAAGCATAGTGGGAAATGTTAAGACTCAGTTAGCTGGAACGAACAGTGAGTCAGAAACAAGCACTTTCCAAAGAAGGGATGTTGTTTACATAGAGAACTAAATGTCATGACAGAAGCACAAGTTTCACACATAAGTATTATGGAGCACAGTTACAATCACATTGTGGGTCACAGTAAATTATACAGATACTTGTTGATACTTTCTTTAGGCAATTTCATACTAGCCGTGGAAAATACTAAATAGCGCATATTTTTACATTAAAGAAATAAGTAATCTTGTAATGCAACACAATGTGCATGAGTTATCATTCAGTTTCCAGACACTTTGAGCTTGCCTCATTGGTCAAAGTACAGTAGAACTCAGTAGTACAGTAATTGTGTTTCACGGTCATGGCAGTTTGCAAGGCTTACCATTTACATCATGAGAGTGATTGCAAAATTATATGGACAGCATAAATACATGCAATACTGCAGCGTGAACTCTGTGTTTGACATACCGGGATGAGCGAATTCCCCATGGTTGATCCTTTTCTCCAACGTCTTTGAGAGTGGTTTAATATACGAATGTCTCTACATACAAGGACATGGACCAGAATCAGGGTTATTACATCAGGACAGAAGTTTATCAGCATTCTCTAAGAAAAAGAAAGGAACTGGGGCATATTGTACCTGTATAGGTGAGACTGCAGCAGCAGGGGCTGTGCGGACAGGGATACCACTTAGAGGACTTCTCTGTGAGGAGTGCATTTGGACCATGTGGCCTGATCCTGGTCCGTCTGAAACACCCATACAGTGCATGCATAGGCCTACTATATTAGTTTATGTGTCACCACCACATGAATGATAAATAGTGTAACTTGATATAGAAAGATAACATGACATCACACCATTGAAAGTAATAAGCTTAAAACCCCACAAGATGGTGCCAGCTGGAATATGCCAAGTTAACTGTATTTTCTTTATTTAAACAGGAGAAAATTCCATTGAGATTTAAAAGTATATATACTGTATATTTTCCCATGGAAGCCCTGGAATTAATGTAATAATAACTAATAATATCTGATAGCTGATGTTCCGATGACAAACGTTTATCTTAAAAAAAAAAATCACTGAGCAGTGAGCACAAATAGACCTATTTTTACATCCAAAGGGCCTCAACAGTTTTTGTAAGTGTGCAGGCTTTCTCTGATTATGTTGGACTATAATAATAATCTGCACATTTGTTGGAAAATGTGACCAGGATAAACCTTTCCACCGAGCTGATACTGAGCACAGCTCATGAGCAAAACCAGGGAGAAGTGTCTTCATTCCTACAGTGATTCTGTTGATAAAGCTACAGTACAGTATACAAACCAATACCCTTCAGTTCTGCCTGTGGCCAGTCTAAATAACGCTGTCAATTCCCATCAACAGATGACCATATAGGACTCTGCTGTAGAGGAAGCTAGGAAACATCCCAGCTGGATATCTCTACTCATTTGTGCCTGTCTGTCTGTCTGTCATATGAGGACCCCCTGGGGGTCCCCAACCCACAGGTTTAGAACCTGGACTTGGACTACCTGGGATTTGCCTGTTGTACAAACTATTAAGTATAAATGATACAGATGTAAAGTGCACTAAAAGTATATTAACAGTATAATAGCCATAACTATAGCCAAAGTGTGCATAAACAGTCATCCCCAGTTATGTTGGTAAAAATGAACAGTCAACTAGCACTCGAGTCGATATGAACCAATACTGTATATGAACCCATATCATGTGTATGTTTGTTTTAAATTGATCTGTGCTCACTCTGTCCAACTGTATCAAAGGACGTGATAAGGGATTTCACAGTAGCCTCTGGCTCTAGATCGCCATCTCCGTTAGAGGTTGTCCACTCTGCCTGGGCCGTCTGGGATATCGGGATGCCACACCAGTGATGAGCTTCGTCCGGGTCAGTTGTTCTCCCCTCGTCACTTTGGGACCTAAGGGACACAATTGAAGTAGTGTGGAAATATACTGGGCAAAGCCGTGTTGTGGCATGCAGGGCATGCACAATGGCAAATGTGCAAAAATGTGACATGTGCCATTTGTGCCAATGTATATGTTGTATTCATGAATTGATGTTTATCAAAACAAGGTATTAACCATAAGAGTTTAGAAATCACTCACTATACATGAAAAGTGGGGACCGGACAGGTTAATTAATTGACCTTAATGTACCGAATAGCACTCGAATGTTGAGCTACGTTTGCGTAAAAAACTGTGAATAACTGGGCACATGTTCTAGAATAGATAACCAGGTCTAAATTTGGAACCAATAACACTTAGTGCTTGAAAGAGACTTTGCATCCATATCCTCTATTGTTGACATTGGATTCCAGATCAGTAAGCCTGGAGGAGACCAGTAACTTTATCAGTCGATGAGAAACTCGTGATAGATAAAGCCCAATATATTCTGGGTTGCACACGGTTTCGTGCACTGAAAATAGCCAATCTATACAAACTCACAATGCATTGTGCTGTCACTGCTGTGACGTGTTGTGATCTGGTAGATGCTATTGTCGGTGCTCGACCCCAGCATGCAAATAAGTATAAATCACCCTTAAGGTGCAAAGAGCAAGCACACACACACACACACACACACACACACACACACGCACACGCACACGCACACACGCACAGAGACACCACAGTTGGACTGGAGTAATTTCATTTATTAATTTGCTCCAATAACAAAAGATTGAACTGGACAAACAGAATTGTGTATTTTGATGATCTGTCATAGGCACAAAACCGATCACAAGTCTCTCCTTGATAAAACACCACTAAATAAATTACAAAAAACAGTTCCACATTTATTGACAGTAATTGTTGAGCAAATGTGTTGACTATAGACACTTCAAATTGACAGTCAGTGACATAGTTAATACCTCATCTTGCCTTACAGTAGGTGGTCTATTAGAAGTTATCCACCTGCCCACCAGCTTCTGGTCAAATGTTATGGCTTTTCATAAAACCACACAAATGTACAGTAATAACACTGGTGAAAGCTGGAGTGTAGGTGTAACCTGAGATTGGGCAGCCGGTTATATTCTATGCTACCCTGCTTGCTAATCACACCGGATTTGAATCATACAAGTGCAATGATATGCAGACAGTCTACTCTCCATGTCTGCTCATCCTGTTGTACTACAGTATGTACTATATCAGTATGTACTGTGAGGTCAACATGTCTTTGCTCCAATGTAAGACAGAAAACTCCATATTAGGTGATGAAATTGGTCCTGATTAACTTCATTGTGGCATCAGAGCCACAGACCCAACAGTTCTGTGGCTCAGCAACAATGTCTATTGACCCTCTCTATGGTCAATGTTGGTCCATGATGGAAAGTCCTACCCCACCGAAATTATTTAGGAGATGAACTGATCATGTGTTAGAATTCCATTTAATGTGATTACATATTCCTTCAAGGAACTTGCAGCACAGTTCTTTTTTGTTTTACGATGTCCAAACTCACACTAATGATAGAAATGAGTGTGAGGCAAGGCTATTTGTGGTTGTGGCAGTGATGACAAATTTGGGCAGTGCTCTTAGTACTGCCAGCATAGCCTATTGTATATCTATGTTCCCTGTGTAGACCATGTAGACTTACATCAGCATTGTTCAATTGTCACATTTGGCAGACAGAATTAGATCTATAAGATGATCTATAAACTGAAGCAGAATATATGAATACATGGCTAATACATGTACAAAATACTGTAGTAGGTGTTAGTGCAGTTGATCTCATTAAGGATTTAATCTGGTTGCTGCTCATATTGAGTTCAATTGTGCCATCTGGTGGCTAAACATAGTACTGCATTCATTTCAAATACCCCATTACAGCAGCAGACCAACCCACGGTCTCTAGTAAAAATAAGAAAACTGATTGAAAGAAATATCTTCACAGATCATGAACACCAAGATTTTATGGTGTCACTTGTCATAACTTAAGTCAGATTTAACATACATACGTTAAATAGAAAGCAGTTGACCTAAATATTTTAACATGGTAATAAATGTGAAAGACTTGGTGGGGGGGGGGGGGGGGGATAATAATTAAAAAAACAAGTTATATTAATATATATTTGTGATTCTCTCACTTAGCAAATTCAAATCCTAAAAGGCACAAAAAGTAAAACTATCAAAAAGGATCGTCTCTCCAATAACTGTCATCTCTTTGACATAGGCCAAGGAAGTCACACAGAAAAAGTACATTCACAGAAACAGATAAAAAAAAACATTACACATAATTACACAGAAGGTTCCAAGCATATAAAAACACCAGACACATTTGTCACATGAGACTGTGGAGAATGGAGATATATCATACTTCATATACTTGTCTACCAGTCACCCTGACAAAATTTAAATAACTAATGACATTTTGACAAATGGACATACGACACAGTTGAGTTGGTTTTGAGCTGGTGGGTGGAAACCCTCTATCGGCCTTCCACTGCCGTCTTAGTGTCGAACGTGGACCCGCTGGTGATCCTGGAAATAAACAGAGGAGGGAACCCAGTGTTAAGTTTAAATTAGACCTTATTTCCTTTATTTCTTTACAGAATGATAACATACCATCCCGTTTATGTATTATCAACATTATAGTTGAGCAGCATAATTACCCACTTAGCCGAGATTCTCCTTTCTGAAAGGACAATTATAAAAAGAAATCAACCAAGGTTCATGTTTTAGGTTGTTATTAAAGTAAAAGATAAGTGTTCATTTGCTACTTTCTTTCATTTTAAACATTTTAGATAATTTTGACAGGGGGCGGAGGTAAGTGTCTAAATATGTCTTTTGTTTACATTTTTTACAGCGATTTCTTTATTATTACTTACTATAGTCCGACACTCCGACTCCTACTAGACCCTAATTACATCTGGCCATAAAAGATCACCAAGATCACAAACTACCATATTGAGCCTACGACACACAGTATGGCATCCCCCTAGTATCCCCCGTCACATTCAGTAGATCCCGTGATCTTTTGTGGCCAGATGTCATTTCTTGGGGTCTAGTACGACTGTAGTAAATAACAATAAAGAAATCGCCGTAAAATCATATTTAGACTCAAATGAGTCAAAGGACTCATCTTTTACTTTCTCAATATCAGAACCAGTTGAAATAGAGCATGGGATTCCTCAAGGAAGTATTTTAGGACCCATCCTCTTCTCCTTATATGCTGCCACTTGGTCACATCATTAGACGCCATAATGTTAATTATCACTGCAGATGACACCCAATTACACATATCTGTTTCACCAGACAACCCCAATGCCCTGAGTGATCTCACTTCCTGTCTCAATGACATCCATCTTTGGATGTGTAATAACTTTCTAAAACTTAATGAAGGAAAAACTGAGATCCTTCTCACTGGTCCCCATTCTGAGAGAGCTAATGCTTGGATCCCTGGCTAGACATGTCAAAACAGAGGTCACAGACCTGGGTGTGACTTTTAATTATCATTTCAGTAAGATCACAAGAACCAGCTTTTTTTTCATTTAAGAAACATGGCTAAAGTAAGACCTTTTTTAAATCAGAGAGATGCAGAAGTTTATATTATTATATTATTATTAATAACAACCTAAAACATGAACCTTGGCTGAAAAAAAAGCAAAGTTGTCCTTTAACAAAACAGACTTGTTGACAGACTCACTGTTTCCTTTATTCCATGCATATCCTACAGATTAATATCGCCAAACATGGTCTAAAGTTCATTTAAATGACTAGTCTGTATACTTCTAAAATTGGTCTGAAGCAGATGAGTTCATTTCAAGTCATGCTGGGCAGAACACCCTCCTGAACAAAAAAAAAAGAAAAAACGGTAGGAGAGTTGTTCACTAAAAAAACAGCAGGTGGTGCCAAACACAAGCAGGGATATACTACAATCTAACCAGGCAAAGCAACAAGACTCAAGGCACAAAAACAGACATGGGAGCCCCCAACAGGCACAGTCCAGTCAGCCAGTCCATCAGACAGGCATACAGAGAGAGAAACAAAGTCATTATGAAGCAGCAAAGGGGAAGTAAACCAAAGATGAAAGGCCATTCAGCAGCAGCAGAGAGAGAGAGAGAGAGATGTTAGGTTGGCTGAAAGTGGTCTGACAGGACAGGGAACTCACCTGGTCTTGACATAAGGTTGCTTGTCAGAGGGACATCTTTGAATGAGTCATCTGAGGGAGCTGCTGCAGGAGGGGAGGGGAGCCGACATAGCATAGCGGCTAATCCCAGAGAAAATGGGCTAGTTTATCTACCGTCTAATATACACTGACAGAGCATTCTGTAGCCTAGAATGTCGATAACAGACCGATTACAATTACATTTTGTACCAAACATAAATGTTCTTTTGTTAGATCAAATTAAAATGGCCCTTGAGGGTTTTGAATTGATATGACCGTTTGTTTTATAAAGTTAATTTACTTCATTTGTTTTTGCTTTTATATACCGGTATATATATATTTTTTTACGAAATATATAGTAAAATACAGCAATAGTAGCAAATCCAAGCTGACTTTGCCACATGGGGATTTGACCTGACATGATAATGAGAAGGGACAACACTGTCAAAAATACTACAGCATGCACACGCTCACATATAGTACATACTGTACAGTGTACACACACAGTCACAGACACACTATCAATGCACCAGTCACATCACTGGAAGGCTACAGTGCAAGAGCAGCAATACTGCCTCACAGATGAATTTAGCCGCTTTTAAACGGCTCCTACAGTTAGAGGAAGGAGCAGTGAATGCAAAGTAGTACACGGCACGTATTGTTGTATTGTACACCACTTAGATTGAGGCAGCACGAGAATGAGAACATCTACTAAAACTTTCCCCCGCAGAAAGAGTACCCGATATTTGTGCAGTGTGAGGGTTGAGCGTTACGACAGGTGGTCAGTGTGGAAGAGACAAAGAGAGAGACGGAGGAAGGCAGCAGCTCAGAGGACCAAAGTAAACAGAGGGAGAGACTGCAGGAGACTGCTAAACCTACCAACAGAGCTTGCCAAGTCCCAGAACACTAAACTCTCTTGTCTTGAGGATTCATTAAGCCATACAACTCACAGATTTGGACTATAACAGATAATATCGTTAAGACTATAAATGTGGCTGTATTATACAGTACAATTCGTAAACAACAGATGGGTCTCAAGAATTTAAATTTAGAAACTAAAGCCTCTTAAAGTGAGGGTGGAATGGTTGCCTTCAGGAACTGTTGTGGAAAAATGTACTACACACATCACTGAGTGCATTCTGAATGAATAAAGATGCAGAATGAAGGGGATATGGCAAGGCTCTGACAGGTATCTATAATAAATAAAGATGCAGACTGAAGGAGATATGACAAGGCTCTGACAGGTGTCTATAATGAATAAAGATGCAGAATGAAGGGGATATGGCAAGGCTCTGACAGGTATCTCATGTCCAGACTGTGTTAGGAAGAGTAAGGGGAACCGCAGCCCGTAGCTCAGAGGGGATGCCAGGGAGGAGAGGAGGGTGGGTTTGTGGGGGCCAAAAAACAAATAAATAATTCAATGAAGACTACAATAGAGCTGGTACCTGACTCCCTGCAATGCCTCAAGGTCAGAGGAGAGCTTGGCATTGCGATCCTGCTCCTCCTGGAGATGCCTCCGGATGGCTCGCAGCTCCTGCTGGGCCTCCACCTTGATGTCATTGGCCACCACCACAGCCGTCTGGAGGTCCGCCTGGAAGCGACGCCATTCTTCCTTTTCATCCTGGGAGCACACAGACATGTATATTGGCACACACGTGGTTTGACAATTGTCATGTCCTGAACAGTGATTGAGCCAAGATTTGTGCACATGAGGGACATTCAGGCACTAAAGGCAGCACAGCAGTTAAGATAAAGATAAAAAGCACTGTAAATAGAGCAGTAAAAGTACCGGTACATCACATAATTGGCAAAAAATTAAAAAAATATACAAAATACAACCCTATACATACACCCTCAGCAGTGCTTAAAAGAGAACGCAGTAACGCAAAGTAATTATGTCAGATAGTGTCCGTACTGTAGTTTCTGTAGGCTATTGAACGAGCGATAAACGGTGTGCCTGGAGGTTATTCTGGAGGTTACGTTTGTGATGTTGACCAACCATCCACTGTTACCTGTGTAACCTCTTGTGTGCTATCTTCCACACTTCCCCTCCTTGCTGAACAGGCACCCCGACCCACCAGTAGGAGGCGCAGTAGTACAGTGACAAAGACACAATCCCCTACTGGCTTCCCACCTGCCAACACTGCAGAGCGCAAGACTAAACCATATTTATCCAGTATCAGCTTTATTGTCACCGATTTTGCGACGTGTCTTCAGCCTGTGATGTGATGATCACTGCGGCACCACTTGCTGCCAAATTAAGTAAGGTAATCACTTATGTTGAAGTGATTGCTTTACCAATAGATCAATCTTACCTTAAGTTGTTTATTCTGAACCTTCAGTTGTCTCTCCACATCAGATTTCTGGTGTTCCAACTTTTTCACGTGGTCTGCAATGACAACGAACATCTATGATAAACAGCTTATTTGCCTTAAACTCTAGTGGGATTGGCGCTATTCAAATACAATACAGCAAGTCATGTTGAAGATACAGTGGAAATACAACAGCCTCATGGCAGTCTCTTGTAAAGTTCTTGGCTGCAACATATCTTTTCCCCAAGTATTTCTCATTCATTAAATTGTCGTGACATCAGTCACACATCCAACTCCATGTCATAAATCGACAAAATCTGTCATGACTCATGACTATCCATGGAAATATCATTCATCCTGTCAAGTATCAATGGAATGGGAGACAACCTGGATCATACAGAAGTATGCAGTCAGAACCAAGTGCCTGTGTCTGCTGAAGATGTGTGTCCTTTAGGCATCAAGGCTGCTATGCTAGTGGGAGTGACAGATGTTCCCCATCTGCTATTATCTAAAATTATATTAGTCCATATCCAGGGATGCTTGCACCACAACTGACACTGTTCCCATACACTAATAAACATTACATTTGGGAAAATCAGCTTCAATCATTTAGATAATAGATGAGAACAGCAACTGTGTAAAAGTCCTAATGATCATGATCTACTGCAGAGAGTCTCTACAGCAGTGGTGGTACCGTACAGTATTCCTATTAACTATCTTTTTTGACCAATCCCATCAGTCGTTTCATTCATGGAGAATGTAAACCATTTTGTAAAGCGGCAGCGTCATTTTCTTGGGCGGTACTTCTACCAAATTCCAGTACTTTAGATAGTTACATTTGTATTACTACGATGAGCTAGGCGGAGACCCTGACAGAGGCGCCCCATGTGAATCAGAGTTGAGTCACAAGGGGCAGCGACTCAGCGCCGTTCAAGTTATGTCCTGATAGGGACAGAATCGTAAATCATCACAAAGACACACACACACACACACACACACACACACACACACACACACACACACACACACACACACACACACACACACACACACACACACACACACACACACACACACACACACACACACACACACACACACACACACACACACACACACACACACACACACACACACACACACACACACACACACACACACACACACACACACACACACAGGGTTGGGTAACCTACTCTCCATGTCCAGGACGGTCTGGTTGGTGTGGAGGTTAATGGCCCTCTGCTGTTCCACCTGGTCCTCCAGCTCAAAGATGGTCTCCTTCAGCTCCTTCAGCTTGTTCTCCGCCTGGACTGCCACGTCCTCCAGGATGTTCACCCTGACACTCAGCTCCTGCTCCCTCCTCTCCGCTCGCTCCTGGACCTGTTGGCACTTGGCTTCCACCTGTGCACAAAAGAAGGAAACGTTTTGGAAAATGCACTCGCTCTCCCTCACAAGATTTTCTGTCTTTTTTTTAACAAATGCAGAAACAAAAAATTTATAAGACGAAAAATAAAACAAATAGTGTTGTCTCCTGACTTTCTTTTCTTCTTTCTAATGATTTGATCGTCCCAAAATATTGTGTTCATTGTCATGATTCGTCACGATCCGAATTGGCTTTGTCCGCGGCGTAACCGTCTTTAAATAAATTATATTAAAAGTGCCGATGGGAGAATGCATGGGGCTTCCACTTCCTGGGCCACTCGCTTTTCTGAAAGGGGGCGGGGACTGCGGCGCTCTATTGGATTAATGTAATAAAAATGACAAATGTCTATATCTATGTATCCTTGAATATGTATGGACAAGCACTGAAGTGCTTCTTCTCTACCTGACTTCTCTACACAACAATGATCAATCAACGTTTTTCTAACATCTCACAGTGTATCCTTCCCACCAACTCAAGCTGAACTGAGCTAATCTTCTTCCCAGGTAAGACCTGCCCCGTGTAGGATCTATTTCCATAGACAACTCTATGGAAATAAACTTGACTACTGTAACTCCCTCCTTACTGGCCTCCCAGCATGCTCACTTAAGCCCCTCCAAATGATCCAGAATGCCACAGCACGCCTGGTCTTCAACCAGCCAACATTTTAACATGTCTCCCCCTTTTCTGCTCCCCACTGGCTCTCGGTTGCTGCCTGCACCGAGTACAAAACACTATTACAAGCAGCTTGTAGCGAGTTATTATGCTGGCAGTGGCAACGCATAGTTTTGCGAAGCGTCGGTCGCAGGTTTCAGCACCCATTTATTGTTTATTGGTCTAACTTCGCCGATCGTCTCCCTCTCCCCTATTTTATTCACAACAAAAGATGAAATGGCCATGGTTGTGTAAATTAGGACTGTATTTTTATTAGATGTTTTTAAGTGTTTAAGGGCTTTTTGATAATGTACAGTAACTGACAGAAATATAAGGAGAGAGGTGGGGAGTGACACGCAGCAAAGGTCGTTGGGATCGGCAGTCGAACCCACAACACGACTGGATTGGCAGCCTAGATGCCCGGACCGCTAGGCTGGCTCGGACATCTATATTTCTTACACTTTCCAACCCTTTGTTGTACAGTTTTCTCATACTATAAAAGTAGTAAAATAGTAGTAATAGTAATTTGTTCCCCAAAATCTTCCACACTGTACCAGACTTATAGGAGTCCTGCTGTCTCAATAAAGCATCTTCTAATAATGAACTATTAATGCATTAGAGCAGGCAACCCATTGATCTCAGCTGTATGATGACAGTAACACAGACTTGATAAACAACAGGTCATAGTGTAAGATGACTCATGGAATTCAGAGTCTGGACCACGTCTGACCCTGTCGGACTACAGTAACTCAAGATGACACTACTTTAGTCCATATAAGCAGCATAAGGCAGACCTCTATGAGCGTGTATACCAAAAGTAATCCAGATGCACTGCACACAATATGACTAACAGTGAGGTTATGGAACGGCTTCCCCCTCACACCCATGTGACAGAGGCCAACAGGCTGAGTCAGAGATCATGCTATTGCATGGACCATCCATCAGATGGACACCAACAATGATGACATCATACAGCTGATGAGGACACACCCCACTGCCCGCGGACGTGACCCCACGGACACTGCCTCAGTGCTGCCGACATTTGTGGCAACGAAGGGGAAATCCACTGCCGCTGAGCCCTCAAACACACGAAAGCAATTTGGATGACATGAGTTCATGTGCTATGGTGGTGGGGGAAAGTGACTAGCACCACCACAAAGCACAGTCTATTGACCACAGACTGTCATCTTCAAACCGCTGTAGCACACAGCATTGTTTTATTCATTAACCACTTTCAACCTTGCGTATTTTAACAATGTCATAAGAGTGTATATAGGGGTCAAGTTAAATCCAATGTTCGGAAATTTTGTCTCATAGCAGTCTGCTTGAAATTAATTTTGAAATTCTTTGAAGATTTTTGTCAAAACGTCCAAAATAGAGATGCCAGGTTTAAAACTGGTTAAAGTTCATTGTTTATTTTTCTTGTTTTCTTCCTTCCCTCCAGTACTTTCTTTGCAGTAAATGTATTGCAGATGTTAATGTTTACCGCAACTAAGTAAAATCCTCATCATAATAATCATTGTTATCACCACCACAAACAATGCATCAACATGGAACAACTAAGCTGTCTGACTGCAATGAGTCACATGTAGGACATGCACCGTAAACGGGTTTGCAACTTTGCACACAACACAACAAACTGGAGCAGGACCAAAAAACAACCTCTGACTTGCAAAGGCCAATGAAAAGTACAGTTCCTAATCAGACAACACTAACTTAATTCATCAGCACACATACAGTATAGGAATAAATCTTGTAACCTCTGAATCCCACAAGGGACTGAATTTTGAGAGACAATACAGTCAATACATTATGAATGGCACAGTTTCACCTCCACCTACCTTGGATATGGTGTCTCGGGCATGCTCTGTCTCAGCCCGCGCCTCTAGAAGCTCCTGTCTCAGCTCTGAGAGCTCCACCTCCAGCCTGTCTCTGTCTGCGTGGGCCATCTTCAGCAGACCTTGCAGCTCAGTGCTATCACTGGTGCTCTGCATGGCCTTCAGCTCAGACAACTTCTGCCTCTCTATGTCCAGCTGGGCCTTCAACCTGCTGTTCTCCAGTTTCAGACCGTCTGCCATGGCCTTGTATTCCTCTGTGGCGCGCGCCGCCACTCCCCCAGCCTCCAGTTCCCTGTCCAGCTGAGCATGCAGGCTGTCCTTCTCTTCCCTTAGGCAGCACACCTGGACCTGGGCGTCCTGGTGCTCCTGCTCCAAAGCCCTCAGACCGCCTGTCAGCTGCTGCTGGATGTCTACCAGCTTCTCCCGCTCGAAGCGGGAGCTTTCAACCAGCTCAACATACCTCTGCTCCAGCTCGGCCAGACGGGGGCCCTGACCCACCAGCTCCTCCTCTCTCTGGGCATGGGCCTGCGCCTGCTCCTGGAGCCCATTGGCCAGCGTCTCATTCTTCTGGGCCATCAAGTCCATCCGCTCCCTCTGCTGCTGCAGGGAGGTTTGCAGGAGACGCTTCTCCTCGATCAACCGCGTGCTCTCTGCCGTCAGCTCCTGCACCACCTGCTGCTGCTCGGCCAGCTCTTGCAGGGTGGCCTGAAGCTCCTCGGAGGTGCTGTGGTGGCTCTCCTCCATCTTGTGGATCTGCTTAGTCAGGCTCTCCAGCGACACGTCGCGGCCCTCCACACCTCCTCCCAGGCCCGTGATGCCCTCACCGCACGCGCTGCTACTGACCGAGGTGGAGCGCGATGGGATCTTCTCAAACTCCGAGGAGTCGGGTGAAGAGCTGGAGGTTTTGAGGGGACTGGCGGAGGAAGGGGGGCTGTGGTCTTGAGCAGCAGAGGGAGAGCTGAGGTCCGATGGCAGACCATTGACCAGAAGCGTAGTGCTGCTGGTGGACAGGGGAGAATCCTCCAAGCACAGCAGTTTCTCCTTCAGGGTCTGGTTTTCCTCCCGGAGAGCTGCCAGCTCCCTCTGAAACTTTCCGTTCTTCTCTCTCAGCTCTCCGACAAGCACCAGCGCCTCGGCCACCTGACCCTGGCCTTGCTCTGGCAGGGCCTCCTGGCACACAGCATTGCTAGGCGAAGAGGACGCAGAAGAGGCGGAGGAGGCTTTCCCCTTGCAGCGCTGCAGCTCCATCCTCAGATTGCTGATCTGCAAGTCTTTGGCTTTGGCTTCAGCCAGTAGCTCTTTGACCTGGCTCTCCAGCAGCACATGGTCCGTGACACCCTCTGTGTCCACCCGCGTCTTGGCTGTGCTGCGCTGCTGCTTGGCCAGGGTGGAGAGGCTGGAGGTGCTGGAACTAGGAACCATTTTCTTTGCCGTGGAGGTCCGCAGCTCGTACCTCAGTGAGACGCGGTCTCTAGCGATGGTGGGAGGGAGCTCCTTGGGAGCAGGTATCCCAGACTTCTTGGCTGCATGGGCACCTGCTGCAACACAGATCACAACACATGTTCAGCATATACAGTGGGGGATACATTTTCATACAAAAGTTCATACAAAAGCACGTAATTAACACACTGGCAATGACCTGCATTTTCTTAGCATAAAGTCTGTGGGGTTGAAATTTATGCCATGTTAAAGCCATTAAGTGATGGTTGTTGGAAGGTGATTTTTCAGAGAAATAAATGTTTAACCAGTTCATGATACAATCTAACGGCTTAATGCTTGACTATAATCAAGAATTTGGTGAATATACCAATTACACGCTTACTGTAAATCTAATCTATACATAGCTTGTGGTGCAGGATTCAAACATTTTGCCAGAAAATAGTTTAATATATTATGTTCAGCGTATATTCAGCATAATCAAAGTGTCCTTGAGCGGGTTCCATTTGTACACTCTCAGAGTTATGGGCGTTCTTGAAATTAAAAGGTTTGAGAACCACTGTACACTAAATGAAATAGAGCCTTAATTAGTATCATTGGTAACACCTGTGAAGGATTTTTTTTTTCTTTTTGCTTTACTGCCTTTTTTGATAGATACAATTGACAATTGAGGGGGAGGGACAGGGGGAGACATGTCACATGCAGCAAAGGTTGTCATGAACACACGACACACTGTCAGGCCAGAGCCTATGTGCCATGTGCCATGCACCTGGACCACTAGGCCAGCGGGCGCCCAGTAGGAAGAGTTATTACCAAAATGGCTGCTGTGCATAGAGCCTATTGGCAATAAGATGAGATGAGATGAACTTTATTAATCCCGACTCCCGAGGGGAAATTGAAGCGTTACAACAGCATAATGTGGCACATAAATAAAGCTAAAACTACTGGACAAACAGAAAAAACAACAGACACAAGTGGACATAACATAACCACACAAGACCAGGACCACCAAGTACCAATGCCATTTAGGGGAGGCAGTTCTTATGCATTTGCATTATAGAGTCTGATAGCAGTTGGCATGAAAGAGAGTCTGTATCGCTCCGTATGAATTCTCGGGGGAGTGTGAGCCTACGGCTGAAGGTGCTCACCCTATCCAATTTAAATTAATTATAATTTTAAGCTAAAACAAAAAATAACTTCAAGATAATGTCTTCAGGTTAAATTGGCAGTAAGTGCTTGAAATTTAAATCAGAGATGTTGCTGAATGTTTTAATATAGCTATATACTATGAAACAATTGTCACCAGTTGCGAAGAGGTAATACATTTGCTAAAACCATGGAAAGACTCATTCATGTATGTCACATTTAGATCCATCCACTGTTCAGCAATTTAATTTAACTAGTCATGCACGTGCGTGCGTGCGTTCGCATGCGTGTGTGTAGTGCTCATTCATTGCTTTGGCATGGCCTGTTAATGTGGCATTTCAATGGCATTTCAGAGTGTGGGCTACCAGCCCGGGTCTTTTCCAGATCTCTCTGAATATGAAGAGCATTTACTGATGTCCTGCATGAACTGGACTCTGCCTGAAAAGGTTTTATTGTTTGTTTTCAGATCATCAGCAAACAGCCACACAGACACAATGGGGCTGCTTGTTCCAGACGATGACAATGGTCCCCTGGCACGTGGAACGTTTAGGCACAAAAGCAGATTCACTATGGATAGACACAAAGAGAGTGCTGTTGGACACACATGCACGTGTGCATGCCGCACAGACACACAGTCACGCACGCGCACGCACACACACACAGTCACGCACGCACACACACACTCATGTCATCAAACCCATAGGACACAGACTAGACAGGCAGACAGTCTGGGAGCAAAGATAAAGCAGGCTGAACAACACACACTTGACAGACGGAAAACAATAACGCACACTTAGTACATGGTACATGTTCACCAAGAATTCCACCAACAGACAGCTTGGCCTAATTTAGAATGGAAATCCTATACTCCTGTGGGTTCTCCTAAGTACTCTACCATTGATAGGCACAAGACAATCCGCCCCTCATGCAGCTGAATAGCGAATGGGGCAGTTGCTGCCAACTCTAGCTCAATCTCTGGGGTACAGATGCTGTTTAGAATTCTCAAAATGTCCCGCTGTGGTTGAAGAGAAGAGTACTTAGGTAAGGTTGCAGCCAAGGATTGGTATGAAATCACAAAAGACAGATGTCTGGTGGTCAGGACACCATCAGGACTCATACTTAATAATGTTCAGTCAAACCTGCCTCTCCTCCAGGACTCTTTAGGTGTAAGCTGGTCGGGTTAAGCCAGCAAGGAAAGGCTTGCCTACCACCAGTTATCGTCCCCAGCTCAATTTCCCAGTAGACCAGACTGCACTTTGATATAAAAACCTGCATTTCCTCTGCATTTCCCTGGAGGATGAACCCGTTACTGATAGAACGAGGACAAAGCTTCTAAATTATGTATTTTTGACACCAAAGATTCTAACACAAAATATTTTGTGCGCATTAATACATTTATATTTATGGGGGGGGGGGGGGGGGGGGGGGGGTGGTACCACCTGAATACCAGCACACACTCATCAGAGTGTGTGATTGTTTTGTTGCCGTTTGTGATCAATAGCAAGACCCAGTTAGAGTTTAACAGTAGCTGTTTAAAAGTAAATAATAATAAAATAGCATCCCTGGCCTATTTTAATATACAATTAAACATTTTTCCCTGGTAATAATCACATTTTAACAGTCCCGTTTAATGTAAAATCAGTGAGATGTTTTCTAAATGATGTAATCAACAGAATAATAATAATAAGGCTTTTTTTGCCTTTATTGATACAAGTGGACATAGACAGGAAAGAGGGAGAGAGAAGGGGAGAGACATGCAGCAAAGGTCGTCATGAATGGGACTCGAACACGTGACACACTGTCAGGCCAAAGCCTATATGTGGCATGTGTCCGGACCACTTGGCCAGCGGACGCCCCAAAACAAAGATTTTAAGAGCAAACGGGGTTAAAAAAATATATACATTTTGGTAAATAGTTAGTGTATCTGAGGCTAGTGTCTGGGTAGCGGAGTCAGTAGAGCACTCGTCTTTGGATAACAAGGTTCTAGGTTGGATCCTGAGCACCGCCACCTCAGTGTATGAGTAGTGCAGCTAGGATTACTCTGACGTGCGATAAGTAAGTACTGGGAGTTATTTAGCTTCCTATCAATTGATAACATTATAATTGGGATTTACCGCAGATCGGGGCTCCCGCTCGATCGGCAGCTCTCGGCTTGATTGGCTTTGCCTGGAGACTTATGGTGGTGGGAATAAGAACAACCCTGGAGGCTTTTGTAGGCCTTAACCAATAAGACGCCCTGAGGGCGAGAAGCCCCTAACGGGCCAGATCCTGTGCACGAATCCGCCTGGGTGTCGGCAGATGGCAGACTGCTGGCGCTTTGGCATGGGGGGTCAGATCAACATATGGAATTAATTCTGTACTGGCCATATATGGAGCGTGTCTTGAGTGTACAGGGTTTGATGAGGTCAGATCAACATATGGAATGTCAGCACAGGAAGGACGGGTGGGAAATGCACGTAAATGCATAGTAAAAACCTGCGGTCGCAATAAACGAATACATTTTCTGGCAAAGGGATGCCAGAGTTTAAGAGGCTAAATAGGACACAAAACACAAACTGAAATCGCTCAAGCAATTCATATGGCCGAAGAAAATGATGTTGTAGCTAACGTGATCTAATTTAATAAAGGAATAACACAGGCCGCTTTCCAACTATTTCAAAAGTATTAAATTATTTCATGCCAAGTTCCCTGATCTCAATAATGCACTGCTACTGCTTCTGTCTTCATAATGAAGATAAGCTTTCACATCGACGTGGGCCTGGGGGGGGGGGGGGGAGGGGCTTTAATTTATTGTGCAAGGGGAAACTGATGATACATTAGTAAGTACTGCTGGTGTCAGGGAGCTGGCACCAAACGTATGACGCAGAATGTGGTTTTGTCACAATTACGTATAAGGTCTTATACTCTCCCCACTACCCTGTTTCCTCTTTAATCATTCCAGGAAGTGTGCTTGTGCTGTTTTCCAGCTAGGTGAAAATGGAGGGCAGAGATAGAAAACATCAGCGCTTGCGGGCGTGCGTGCCTGCGTGCGTGCGTGTCTGTCCGTGTGTGTGTGTGCAGTCTTCCTGTTGTCGACGGTCAGTTTATGGAGCAGGTCAACGAAACCATATCAATCAGACACTAAGAACTCATATAATAAGCATTCCTTTCCTCTGACTGGTGAAGAGGGAGAGACAATGAACTGTTATGGTGAGGGAGCACATTATGTCCTGGATGCCGGGTCACATTCAGAATAACATACCTGCATAACCACGCACACACCTCGAGTCATGAAATCCCTTGTGGGTTGCAGCATGTATGCTGAAGTTGCTTCTTCACTGAAATACTATTTAAAGCATCCATATCCGCATTATCCGGCAGCACAATAAATAAATAAAAATCTGTCACAATAAGGTTGACGTGGTTTAGGCTTAAGAAACACATGAAATTTAATGTAGAACAAAATGCAAAAATAAATAAATATATATAAGTATTCTTTTTCCCCCCTGAACATTCATGGAGTCTGCTTCAGGTTCATGACATCATGTGCAGGGTGAATGAACGCACTGCTATGCTACAGTATAAGACTATCAATCTTAAGATTAGATTGGCTCAGTGCAGATTTAGTGAGAGCTGATATTGCCTTAGGCATAAATTCCACTACGACCAACGAGAGATGTAGAGGCGCTCACTGTTAATACTGGATCGCAAAAAAGAAAACCATGCATATACCCAAAGACTGTGTCAGAAAAACACTCAGGCTAGTGCTTTGTTCATGCGTTTGTTGATAAAGGTAATATATACCGTAAGCAATGCTGATGATGTCCATTTCACGTTCCAAACTTTTGTGTGCCAATTTGCCAAAGTTGTTTTTCTTTTATTGCTGCAGGTCTTCCATGTTGCTGTTACTGTATGTCAACTGGGATACTACAAAAACAACAACATGGCCTAAGATGATATACAGTACACCCAGTGACCCTGTGACTCTGCAGATAATCACTTCACTTCCAAACTTTGGCTGCAAAGTGCTTTTGATTTCAACCACCAAGTACACAGTATGTTGGATAAACTCAAGACCATTTACAATCGGTGTATAGAGACAATAGACATTTAGAAATATGATATGCAAGTTACGGATTCAAAACAACTACAGAACTAGAAAATTGCGCTCCTGGAGCACAGGTCTCTGCCAGGCCGGGTTGTCTACTCAGGGGCCATACATTTGGAAGGCAGTTATAGACAATTGGAATGGTATATGAGACATCTGACTGATTTGATCACATGACATTAGAGATAATGTGTAGTTTGTGTACCAATTAGGGATGTGAATGACTCGGTATTTCGCGAGTCGACGTGTCAAGGCAATTTATCGATGTGTCGATCGATCTTTCGATCGATTTTTCGATCACTGTCTGTATCAGAAATGACGTTGGGCAGCTGATCAATGCATCTTGAGAGGCTAGGATAAAGATACCAAGGATTTGAAATCGATGTCACTTTTATTTTTGATATATTGGATTACACGCCTGCAAGCGAGTCAACAGTGGATGCTTCCGCAAACATTCGGCCGATCGCTGCCAATGCAACACGTCATGGCTTCCAGGTCACAGAGGTCACAAGAGAAGCTATAGCGACGTAACAACGGGGTCAGTCTGTGAGAGCTATGCCAACAACATTAGCTCTCCACCGCTTCAAATAACCAACGCACCCCCACAGATCAACACAGCTGACATCGACGAAGCCAACGCAGATCCAGCACATTATTTCAATGGTCGAGATGAACATGAGTGGAAAGTCAAGTAAAAAATATTTTTTTCACATCCCTAGTACTAGTACCAATTTTGCACAAAACTTGTACGAGTTGTAACAAAAGGTGTGTTTTGAAGAAAACGATAAATATAGGCCCATCCAATATAGGACGGACCTATATAAAATCCAAGGAATCCAGGGGGAAATTATTTTGATTGTGTGGTCACACAATCAAATTCAAGGTTCAATTCAAGGTTTCTTCATTACAACAATGTTTCTCAACAGGGGCGATACCACCCCCCAAGGGGCATTCAAAGAACATCGGGGGGCTTTAGGAATAGAAGTTTTCTTTTGAATTGGGGGCACTGAGGTGCCCCCGATTCAAAGGACCTTGATATTGTTTAGTGGGTGCTGGCCCAAATAGTTTGAGAACTAGACAAAACCAAACTGTACGTTATGAACGTAACCCCAGTATTACAAGCGAGATGTCCCACTTATGGGGGAGTGCATAATAAAAATAACTACAAGTTGGACACCAACACAAAGGTCTGGGCTTTAATTAACACCAGATGCACTCCAGAAAAATGTCACTCTGTCATCATCATCAGGTCAAAGATGTTTGTATTTGGAGGTCTAAGGGACCAGTGGGCCCACTACAACAACATCAGAGTGTTTGACACAGAGACCCACTTCTGGCTGAACACGCCTTCTGAACAACTTCTTCCAGAAGAATGCAGGGCTCATTCAGCCTTTGCTTACAATGGAGAGCTGTACATATTTGGTGGCAACAACTTTGAACATATACCTTCAATGATCTTGACGTGTCTATATCGGTTCCCCCCTTCTAAGGGCTGTTGCATGATGGGAGATCGAATCATCCACTTTGGATCATACAACACTCCCACCGAGTTGATTGTGATACATTTTGAGACTCAGTTGGAGTCTGATGTTCCATTATAATTGTTATTTAACCCATTAAGACCGGGAAAGCCTATATGTTGTTATACGTACCTTTAAAGATGGAGTGCCGTGATTTTTGTACTTTTTCTGTTTTGCATGTGTCTACTGTATGTAGTTAACATTACTCTAATAGACCCCCAGGTGTGGTTATAATATTCAAATATGTCTTCCCTGTGTATTTTTGGTTTCTTCATGAAAGCTGAAAGCCTTTGAGTCAAAAGGCCCAATCGAACCATTTTAGTGACATCATAACCCTAACCCCTCCCACATTATCATACAACAACAGCTGTGGGCGAAGTTCAGGTGGGTGGTGCTAAGGTGAAAACCAGGCATACTTAATGAACGGGTGGGTGTGGCGTGGCCATATAAAAACATAATTTTAACACTTTCGGTTTCTTTCAAATCTTCCTCCTAGTATAATCATAGTACCTGAGGATCATATTTTAGGGGGGCACTCCATATTTAAAACCGGGAAAGCATCTGTGTCATTTTATATGCTATGTATATAGCAACAGGAATCAAATGTTTTGAATAAAAAGGCATCTGGTTATCGGATAGTGGGGGCTGTCCCCCAAAAAACCACTGCGTTACAAGAACAGTAGCATGTTGGTGAATGTAGAGGTAATGAAAGTGAGACTGTGAAGCAGCATTACTTACAGGAGAAGGCTGGACTGGGGAGGGAGACACTTTTCACTTCTGATTTGTAAAGAGATTAATTGGATTCTGTAAATAGAAAACTCATTACTGGAATGGAGTGAATGGCAGCAGGAGCTGCTTCGCTGTGACTGAATAAAAGTAAATGGATTGCAGAGAGAGTGCACCTATACAGTATGAGTATTCCTATTCCCATTGGTAAGCAGAGGTAAAACACCCATAGATACTGCTAATCTGTTGTCAGCAGAGGTTAACATGTTAATCAAATGAGCCCATTGCTGAGAAGGAAAAGCTTCTGTAGTTTAGTGGCAGCATCATTTACACAAGCTAAGCACTTGAGCTTTCTGTCCATCTCTGCATGAGCACTTCATCACAACATGAAGGCCTCTGGACCCATCTGAAAATGTTTTGTTCAAGGGAAGATTTATCTATAGCTATTTTTGAATAGCCAACATATACATTCTTTAATACATTTTTCAGAAAACTTAAGGTTAGGATTTAGAATCGGCCACAGGTCTTAAAGGGCCACTTCACCACTTTTCACCCTATCTTCATACAATTGGTTCTCACTAATGTTCATGATAAAATACCACCATTCTTTTCTATTCAGCCTGTGTCTCATAGGAGGGCTGTGGGCAGTCCACCAGTGACATCATTGTTAGGCAGATAAAAAAATATGTCCAAGGCATAATTAGTGATAAATGTTGTAACATGTTACAACAACATGTTGTAACATGTTACAACAACAACATTACAATCTAATGGACTGAATGCACAGGCGGCCAAAGTCTTAACAGTTTTCTGGAAAACTTCACATTCCTATTAAAAGAAAGAAAGAAAGAAAGAAAGAAAGAAAGAAAGAAAGAAAGAGATGCTATATTGAAAGGTCTCTAAATGAACAGGTCTAAATGGTAAGAACGAATAATTTGTTTTTTGAAAGTGGATGCGACGTGTGCTTTTCTGAGAGGGATTTGACCACAAAACAAAATCTCTCAACACACTTTAACAAAGCTAGTCTGACTCTACGTATCAACACATGGACACACAATCAAGGGGGAGCATGTATAAATTCCTGAGATTACCCTCAGTGGGGGGAATCTCTGGTGGTGTGACCTTGCAGCAAGCGTCTGTCCTCAGGACAAACACAGTCCTGGATAAAAGATACCACAACAAACAACCAAGCGTCTGTCCTCAGGACAAACACAGTACTGGATAAAAGATAACACAACAAACAACCAAGCGTCTGTCCTCAGGACAAACACAGTCCTGGATAAAAGATACCACAACAAACAACCAAGCGTCTGTCCTCAGGACAAACACAGTCCTGGATAAAAGATACCACAACAAACAACCAAGCGTCTGTCCTCAGGACAAACACAGTACTGGATAAAAGATACCACAACAAACAACCAAGCGTCTGTCCTCAGGACAAACACAGTCCTGGATAAAAGATACCACAACAAACAACCAAGCGTCTGTCCTCAGGACAAACACAGTACTGGATAAAAGATACCACAACAAACAACCAAGGAAAGGCCACGATTGCCATTCTCACTCTTGAGTCAAATCAGCAGCCAACTGCCAGATACGCAAACCGCCGTTTGATTTGATAATGCCTTGAACACACAATCACAGAAAAAAGGATGGCTCACATGTCTATGTCTCTAAGTGTTGGCGTTTTTATCCACACTATATCGTTAGTTGCTCTGCCAACAAATTAGTGTTCATTTGAGTTCCGAGTTTGAAGGCTGTAATCAACCTTGCTTTGATGCCTGTGTGTGTCCCGACTCCCGGGCCATGATCTCCATTTACCACACACACACCAGTGGGTTACTACACTTGAGAGGACCTCAACGTTTTAGGCCTGCAATTTCATAAATGCCATTTTGACCCTTAACCCTGAATGCAGAGTTATACATACAGGTGCACAGAGATGTCACATACCTAAAGTAGTAGATCTACAAGCTCACTATGTGTCACGCTGCGATACGTTGTGAGCTTGTACATCTTCTATTTTCAGTGTGCGACACAGGTGCGCAACTAGTATAAATCAACTTATGTTCTTGTCTTTATTGACAGTCCACAGCATAGGGAACAGGGAGAGAGAGCATACAGCAAAGGTCTGAGAGGCCAGGGACGCCAACCTAGGACTCTGTCAGGCATCACAGTATGTGGTACGTGCCTTAACTCAGCTGTGGGCACCCCCAAATCAGGCATACCTCCAACCCTAACCTCCCTAAACTTAACCTTAAAGGCAACCCAAATCATTTCCTAATTGTAAGCCTACAGTACTTCTCCAAAATGTTTTAATAAAACATATTTCTTTAACCATGAAACAACCATTTATTTCTCTTGTGTGAGGAAAAAGACAATTTCACTCAAAATGTGTATTTCTCAAATTATATTACACACACACACACACACACACACACACACACACACACACACACACACACACACACACACACACACACACACACACACACACACACACACTTAAACAGGACAAAAACCGGCGAGTGTGTTGACATTTATCAACTGCCTATCTATCTGCTGTGGAAATTATGAAAGTGACTTCCTCTGGGTCCCCGCAGTTGAAGGAGGGACAAAGTTGTTTCCATGTAATGTAGAATCCCTCATCTTTCTGGTGCTGAGGCGGCAGATAGGAAGCTCTTCATGGTCATAGACTGCTCTACTCTGGAGAGGAGTATATCCACCGTCACGGAATTTAATGGAAATTTCCCGCTGTGTTCAAGATTTTAGGCATTTTGTTCAAAATTGACCAATCCTGCAAACTTTAGATGGCAATCTTAGCCAATGGGGATGGAATATGTGGAAGCGGACGGGTCTGTGTTGATCACATGACTATAGAGATAGTGTATACCGATTTGTGTGATGTATGGATAAAATGTGTAAGAGTGATGTATAATAAATGTGTTTTGCACAAATCGGCCTCATGGTGGCGCTATAACAGGCCATTGTAAAATAATTGGGGCAATTGTTGGCATCCAGGGAGTGTGTGTGCAGAGTTTGGCATCGACCGGGCCAACAATGCGGGAGATTAGCTGGTAACAGACGGACAGACACAATTCAATTCAATTCAAAGGGCTTTATTGGCACGAGAAAACATACGTTTACATTGCCAAAGCAGAAAGAACAATACAACAATACAGCAATACAATCAAAACAAAAATTATGTACTTTGAAGGTCAGAATCTTCAATAGATCAACTTCTGTGTACCAAGATAACTCGATGCAGGTATAGTGCAGGAATATACACAATTATTAGTCTTTAGGGTGGTTGTGTTCCATTTGATATCCTTCTCCTATCACAGCAACTCACAAATCTTGCTGCTGTGTTTGCACATTGTTGTACTTCGCCCAGCAGATATGGGAGTTTTTTGTCATTGGTCATGTTTTCAAAATCTCCGTGTGTGGTTGTAATCTGTGGGAAGTATGTGTCTCTGATGTCTTGGTACAATGGGCAGATGGTTAGGAAGTGTAGCTCGGTTTCCACTTCGTTTAGTGTGCAGTGGGTGCATAGTCTGTCTTCTCTCGGGATACAGGTCTGCCTATGACGGCCTTTCTCGATCGCGAGACTGTGCTCACTGAGTCTGTACCTAGTTAAGATTTTTCTTTGTTTTGGGTCGGTCACGGTGCTCAGGTATTCTGCCACTGTGTATTCTCTGTTTAGGGCCAGATAGCATTCTAGTTTACTCTGCTTTTGTGTTGCTTCTTTCCAATGTGTCAGATAGTTTTCCCTTTGCTGTTTTATAATTTGGTTTAGTCCAATGGGTTTTCTATCTCGTGGCTCTGTTTGTGTTTGTGCCCGGAGTTCCAGGGCCAGCTGGCTGAGGGGGCATCTCTCTAGAGTTTCACTGTGTGTGAGTGCCTTGTTATGGAGTGCATCTAGGTCACTTTCTTTTAGGTGGTTGTAGAACTTAAGTGCTCTCTTTTTTATTTTGATTATGAGTGGGTATCGTCCTAATTCTGCCCTGCATGCATTATTTGGTGTTTTTCGCTGGGTACGGAGAATGGATTTGCAGAATTCTGTGTGTAGGGTCTCGGTTTGGTGTTTATCCCATTTTTCCAGGTCATGGTTTGCTAATGGTCCCCAGATCTCGCAACCATAGAGGGAAATTGGTTCTATCACCGAGTCCAGTATTTTAAGCCAGGTTTTAATTGGGATGTCTATTTTGATGTTTCTTTTGATGGCATAGAATGCCCTTCTTGCCTTGTCTCTCAGGTCCTTTACAGCTTGGTTGTAGTTCCCTGTGCTGCTGATGTTTAGGCCAAGGTACACGGACAGACACACGGACACACATGGACGTACGGAGTGCAAAACATACTCTCCCCATACCTTCGGCCTGGGGACAACAACAGCCGACTGGCTGCGAATAGGCAACGAGGAAAGGCAGAGACATCCGACATGGCATTGGTCGCATTATCCGACTATTACTAACCCTAAGCCTAAATCTAACCCTAACGCTAACCCTAACCTCACTCTTATTAACCAGCTACGCAAGTCCCCTAACCTCATATCAGTCTTACCTGGCCATGTAAGTCAGTTTTACTATTTTTCGTTTTGGTGGCAGTCATTTCACTTCCGTGTTTCCTAATGGCATAACATTTGAAGCGGGTGTCTCAGTACATACAGGTAACCTACTGGTGATTATCAGTTGATAACATTTGAAGCGGGTGTCTCAGTACATACAGGTCAGGGCTCATTCCACTGAATAATTACTGCATTATTCCAGCTTGATGGGTCTTTTCAATGTGACCAAACTGCACATAACAGCCAAGTGGACAGTACCACACAGCTATCTGTGATGTTTGAACTGAATGTTATTGTACCGGTACTTAAATAATGCCATCTCTATACTTCTCTATACTAAATTTTTTCTTTCAGTCAAGGCACTAGGTGACCCCGGAGTCTGTGATGCTTCTTGCCTTCTTTCCATTAAAAACAACTGACTTCTCTTCTGGTTGCCTTTGCTGCCGATGTAAGTAAAAAACAGGCGGCTGTTCCAATGACAACACTGTTATTGCTACACTGGTATCAACCCTCCTCTCTCAAACAATGCTCATGTTTTTCCAGCACTTTGGCAGCTTCTTTGCTACATTACAGCTCCCTCCAAGCATCCCCCATGCTGCAATGCTGGAGGAACCATGGTGAGTGGAGGGAATGCCAAAGTTCCCTTTTTTGACCAATGCGATAGTCGGCAGTCGTTGATTTCACCTCAGAGAAAAAACATTTGGTCATGCCCGGAGATTTTTGAATTCCTTTTTATTCTGCATCCAAATCGTTATACAACCGATTGAGGTCAGCGCTGAAAATAAACGGACCAGGGCGTTGTTTCTTTTCTTAACCATATTATTCTGACTACTGAGTCAATCAACAGCAAGAATTTGCATTCAACACGGGTAGCAGTCTGGGTCACTCTAGTAGGGGAGGCACGGTTCAGTAACACGATTGTGATAAAGACCTTCCTATCTCTGGGCCAGACAACAGCCGACTCCTCAGCCCTCCGCGCCAGCGATAACGATATGAATCAAATCTAAATGAGTTCATTTGGTTCCCACGTCTCTCTCTAACCGCACTGCCCAGCACCACAACAAGCGGACTTGTTCTGTTCTCTTCAAAAGTCAAAACTGATCCTCTGACAAACCACAGCTGCCCATGTCAGAGGGATGTTAGTACACCGGCTGAGTGTAGCAGGAGTGTGTGTGTGTGTGTGTGTGTGTGTGTGTGTGTGTGTGTGTGTGTGTGTGTGTGTGTGTGTAGAATACATATGGAGAGAACTGTAACTGTAAACAAATTTTGTTCATCAATGAAGCAGAGGATTAATCATTAACCATTTTCAATGGGCATTTAGCAGACGCTCAGTACGATCAAAGTATTAAGTAAGCACTATAGACTGCTATGTCCACATACTAATCAATCTTCAGAGAGGTGAAAAAGTGGTTGCACATACAATCCTATATTGGATACTCTAGAATAGATGAAGGTGGTTTGGGCGTTAATAACTTGTTAATAACTTTCCTGTCCGACCAACTGTGTTGCTCTCTGTAGAACCTCATTTAAGATACCTGCACCATAACCTTTGGCAGTAAACCTGGAGCACAACTCAGCCGCCTGTTCTTAAAACATTGAGTCTTCATTTAATAGCTTTCAAGGTGATGACACAGTTGGCACCTGTATTCAATTGCACTTGATTGTATCATATATATATATATATATATATATATATACATCTTGTCACAATGCTGTGCACAGAACGGACGCGTTTCAGCCTGATGGGCCCATCAGGCTGAAAGGCGTCCGTTCTGTCAGAGGTAAATAAAGCATGTGAAAAGGACATCCTTTATTCCCATTTGTACCCTTGACCCGTAACTGCACCTATACATATAAGACTAGCCTTCTACTTTGGAGTGCTGCAGGTTTTCTGCTTTTGCAGTTTGTCTTTCTCGCTGTTAATCACCAGTCACATAACAACCGCAACGGAAGAACTTGACGTGAAAAGGCAATCAAATCATTCCTCTTGATTTGATTGCTGGCGGGGCGATCAACCCATTTAATGATCAATTCTCATTTACAATATGGAGACTAGAGAGGGTCATTTGATGAAATGGAGTGCGGCTATACGAGCAGAATAAGAGAAACATCAATCCACATTAGAGAGGATATTGGACTGTAGCGATTAGAGATTCACGTGGGTGCTCACTGCTCAGCTATGGTCCAATCAAATGTCATTCCACCAAAATATGGAATGACCTACCAAAATCCATACAGTAAGGCAGGGGTTCTCAACGTTTTGGCTGGGGACCCCCGGAAATGCTTTGGCTATGTCTCGCGACCCCCGCCCCGCTCCCCCTCCCCACCCCCAATACAAACTGACTGCAAAATAACCTTAAAGGACCACTTCACCACTTTTCAACCCATCTTCATATAATAGGCCCTCAGTAATAATCATGATAAAATGGCACAATTTTGTTCTACTCAGTCTGTGTCTCATAGGAGGGCTGTGGGCAGTCTTCCAGTGACATCATCATTAGGCAGATTATTGTTTAAACAAGATTTTCTTTTACAAAAATTAGATTTTCATTATCGTGAGAACGATGACTTCCATTTTCACATTGCAACTTTTCAGGAATAGCTTGCAGTTTTTATTAGCTTGTATTCCCCATCGATGAGGTCACTGGAAGACGGTTTCTGAACTGCCCACAGCCCTCCTATGAGACACAGACAGAGTAGAAAAAAATCGTGCCGTTTTTTCAAGGTTATTAGTGAGGATCTATTATATGAAGATAGGTTGAAAAGTGGTGAAGTGGTCCTTTAATAATAGAGAGAATATATCATTAATGAATACTGAAACCAGATATAATTATTAAGGACAGTTTATGCATGTACTACGTATGTGTACTATCTATCTATCTTCATTTTTCAGCTATTCAGTTCCAATTTATTTGTTATTTTTTTAATAATAATTTGGCGGCCCCTATAGGGGTCGTGACACAAGGGTTGAGAACCGCTGCAGTACAGTATGGTAAGGTTCTCTATGCCTTAAGGACAGTTTATGCATGTACTATGTGTACTATCTATCCATCTTCATTTCCATTTTTCAGCAATTCAGTTCCAATTTCATTTCCCCCTTGAACCCCTTGATAGCAGAAACCTCTTCCCTACCCCCCTTTCTCTGTAAAATAATATGTGATTTAGGTTTGTTGTTGACTCCACGGCCCTAGTTACTACAAAGGGCTCTAGAAGTCTCCATCAAACCCAAGGGGTGGTGGGTGAGGATCCGTCCAGTCGCATGCAGGCGCGGAGAACATATTCCAACACAACGAGGTATTCACATACATTTTGAAGTTGATTACAGACTGAGAAATATATACAGTAAGAACAGTGAATCTATGATATCCCTAGCAGATTATGGAAACAGGAAACATGCAACGTCCAATATTGTAGTGGAGTCATCATGTCATGGTTATCAATATGCTTATACAGATAAATGATTTGTCACTGAGTCAGGCAGCTGAGGTCATATATCATAACTGTTAGTGAGCTTTATTTCAATTGTAATAGTACTTAGTTTAGACTAGTCATTGGTTAGACCAGTCATTGGTCCTACAACCTATCTCAAACCCTCACCCTAACCCTAACCTCCCACGGGGCAGCACACCTAAACCTAACCTTAAGCCTCTCCCAACCCTTAACGCACCCCTCACAAACCTTAATCCGGTAGTTTTAACGCACCCCTTACTAACCTTAATCCGGTCTATTTAACAAACCCCTCACCAACCTTATGTCTAACCAATGACTAGTCTAAACTAATGCACCCCTGTAATAATTATTAGTGTGGTTGCCAGAGACAACCAGACTATAGTAATTGCCTGATTTTATTTATTTATTCTGTGTAAACCTTTTCGGGTCCCTGTGATGTGGATCAATACATCATCATACTGTACTTATGCAAGACTCAAAGCTTGAAATTGTCAGTACAATCACACTTACAATTTCCCATAATTGCTAGTTATACGTTAATGATGAATTGACTACAATGGAACACAATGGAAACACTTTTTGTGTTGTCCTTAATTACAAAACCTTTGACTGTAGCCGGGGGCGGCGGTGGCTCAGGGGTAGAGTGCCTGAATGGGAACCACAAGGTTGCCAGTTCGAACCCGGGCTCCCCCAGAGTTACTGTCGAAGTGTCCTTGAGCAAGACACTGAACCCCTAATTGCTCCCGATGTGCTAGTTGGTGCCTTGCATGGTTTCCGCTGCCATCGGTGTGTGAATGGGTGAATGTAATGCACAATCTATGTAAAGCGCCTTGGATAAAGGCGCTATATAAATGCACCATTTACCATTTACTAGTACTGTTATGTACCGTTAACCGTGTTAATAAATTAATCAATCAATCAATCAAAAGCTTACAGATCAGGCACGCGTACCAATCATTAAATACATTACACAGCCCAGAAAATGTCAACATGGTCAGCCCTGATGAAGACCGTATAGGTCGAAACATCTCGGTTCAATAAAGTTTTCCTCCTTTTAACATCAAGTGTGCCCGGATCTCCCCTTTGTTCTATATGGTCCTGGTAGCGCTGTGGTCAAGAAATGTCAGTTCTTCATGAACACTCAGGATACACTAATATGTGACTAATATGCATCTATAAAGCACCACTCACAATCTCATGTGATTTGAAAAGAATTCCACACAAACACATCAACATCAACAAATATTATTCCTGACACTGAAACAGTAACTGACTCAGGCACTCAACAGCTATGGTAATGCAGAAGTACTGATCAATAGTTGGTCAAAAACTAAATATCATGTAGCTGTCAAGAACACAACTTCTAACCATTAACATAATAACGTATAACATCTGATAATGTAATACAACTTAAGAGACTACAAATTCACATTGCATCACATTGCATCAATTTGCATTGCATAACAAAGGTGCATTTTTGTGTGTGAAGGACACTGGGACTTATCAACTGTTGCCTCTCAATATCAGCCTACAGCACTGTGTTCTATCTCACAGCACGCATGTGTGCACAAACACCACACACACAATAAAATAAAAGCCTCAACACCTGCCACAGATAGAATGTGCCACTGTGTGTGTGTGTGTGTGTGTGTGTGTGTGTGTGTGTGTGTGTGTGTGTGTGTGTGTGTGGGGTGGCCATCACCCTGGCTGGCAGTGTACTTCTAGTCTATTCTGTGTGTTCTTTTGTGACATGGGGACACATTAGCAATGAACATGACCTTTGGCTGGAATCTGACAGCAGACAAACACAGATAAACCAATATACAGGCCAGGTCATGCATGCAGCGCATGCACGCACACACACACTTACAGTTCACCAGGAAAGGAAATATCGTCCAAACATGTCACCTCAGAGATGTACAGCAAAGGAAGGCCACGCAAAACAAAGGAAAAACTACGGACAGGAACGACTAATCGATAAAATCTTTTTCATACACAGACAGCCCACAACTAGTTTCAAACTTTTTCATTTTTAAGAACCCCCCAGCATTCTAGGCCACAGACCCCCATGACTCTGAGATGTATACTAATGACCCCCTGGAACCCCTTCAAGGACCCCACTTTGACAACCACACTGCTGTAGGGAATATACGGTAGGAGAAACAGGCATCTGGTTGATTGATTGGCTGTTAATCTTTCAAGGCTCTCGCTGACATTAGCAAGACATAAGATATATATTATATTAATATCTATGGCTTCTACTAACATCTCTGCTCCCTACATGAACAGAGAGACAACTAGAGACAGTGAGACAGACAGACAGACAGATGTGATGCTGAGTCAAGCTGGCATACAACACAATGATAAAAAGGGGGGGGGGGTTGCAGACCTGACTCTGTCTCCTCCTGCCTGCCCGCCTGGTTCCCCATGCTGCTGGTCCGCGTTCCACACCTCCCACACTCCACTCCGGGGGGGCCGGGCTAATCCAAGAACCGTGGCTGTACTTGGTGCCGACCGTCTGTCCGTACCCCCTCTTGCAACGTGCCCGTATCGTAAACCCCGCAAGAAAACAAATGAATGAATATAAATAAAAACAAGTTTCTGTCCTCTCTCCTTCTGTTCCTGTCGTCTGGCCACTGCTCCTCCGGGACGACTGTGTGCATGCGGAGGCAGGCAGGCTGGAAGTCCCGTTCCGTGCGAGTGGCCAAGTGATTGTGTATGTGTATCCTCTTGGATGGTGACGGGGTGACACACTTGTTGGCAGGCAGTCGTCGTGTGGGCTTCATTATCAGTGTGCTGACTGGAATCAGCAGCACGCAGCTAGGGAGGAGGAGTGGCTTCCCCAGCAACACACACACACACACACACACAGCACATGCACCATCACTCCTTCCTCAAGCTCCTCCTCTTCTGACTGCTGTCCAGTCTCCCAGACAGAGCTGGTACAGTCTCCCCTCCTCACATTAGAGGAGAGGAGCTCCATTTGTCTTGGGTCTGTCAGAAGGTGACGTCACAGCTGCGTCTTTTGTGTGAACTTTCTTTTTTTTTCTCCAAATACCGCCAGTCTGGGAGCCTCTAGCGAACTCTTGTGCGATATTCAAAACAAATACACACCCACACACACTCTCACACACACACGGCAGCTTTTTTGTTCTTTTAGGGGGAGCACACAATGCTGAATGCACTGCTTTTTCTATTCTCAGTACAGCTAACACAGAAGGAGAGGGGAATGGAGAGATGTGAGAGAGATAGAAGAGCAGAGAGGGAGAAAAAGAGAGACAGAAGAGAGGGGGGAGACAGGGAGAGAGGGTATTGAGAGAGGGGAGGGTATTGAGAGAGGAGAGATAAAGGAGGGAGACATGCATGGGGACAGTAGAGAGAGTGGAGGGCGACAGGAAGAGAGGAGGGGGGAGGGATAGGTATAGAGGGAAAAGAGAGAGAAAGAGGGAAACAGGGAGAAAGCAGATGGGGAGAGAGAAAGAGCTGCAGAGAGAGAGAGAGAGAGAGAGGAGGGAGACAGGGACCGAGGGGGGAGAGAGAGAGAGGGAGAGAAAGAATAAAAGGTTGTTAAGGTGAATGAATCACACGACTGCACTGATCTCTGCAATATTCATGGTGTTAAAAGCTACAGGGGAAGAAGGGAGTTGACTTGTGTAGACTCACTGGTTTTTGGTTGCGAGAGGCCCGGATATAGTCACTGTTTTAGTGTGTATGAGTGAGTCAGTCAGTGTGAGGTTATTTCCCATGACAAAGAGGCACTACCACTAACACGAAGAGCATCTAAATGCCCAAGTCACGTCAAAAACAGCTGCTGTATAGGTCACATGCAGTGTTAATTCTGATTGACACCAAGTATAGGCTAACAACGAATATGTGCCATTAGCTTGCTTTGCTGCATATTATTGTGAAGATGGAGGGTGCACAGCACACTCTGTGACCTTGTGATGTTTTGAATGACGACTTTAAAGAATTTCAAGATGTGTATGGGCTCAGATAAGTCATATGCTTTACTCCAATCAATGTCTAATATATATTGGGGGATATAAAGTTTTGCATTTCAAATCATATCAAAAGCATATCATGCTATCATACATTTGATTCCTCATGTGTGATGAGGATGTACAAACTATTGCTGCTTCCTCCTCTTGCCTCCTATATAATGTCCTTGTGTTGGAGAAGCATGTCCACCCTGGTAAACAAACAGTCCTCTAATCCTGCTAAGAATGTTCTCTGCGCCACAGGACCCCCGTCTACACGTCCCTGCAGGCCTCTTTCAAGGTCTGGCGAGAGAATCTCTCTTTCTCCTTGACATTTCAAACTTTTGCTAACACGTGATGAGTCATGATAATAGAGATTTATTAACTCTGTGGCAAAAAAACGAAACAATATCACTATATGGTGGCAGGCAAGAGTGTGTTTCCATGTTTAGGTCCTGGTGGTATAAATAATGTAACGTTGTGACGTGTTTATGCTTATGTCTGAAGCACATTCCCAGATGAGCTATGTTGATTAGGAGCAGCACGGTTCCATGTCATGATATTTGTGCACTGCATAAGCCTGTAATGCGTTGTGTGTGTGTGTGTGTGTGTGTGTGTGTGTGTGTGTGTGTGTGTGTGTGCGTGCAGAAAGCCCATGTCCGTCCACATGTGTAATCAGCAGCACATTATGCTCATACTGGGACATGGAAGTGCGGGTGTCAGTGTGTGTCTGTCACGGCTGAGTGCTTATGCAGGCTGAGGCGTCCCAGTGAGACTGAGGGATGTTTGATTAATTCATCTGACAGGTATGAGGTGTCTGGGTCTGAGCCCCGCACACCAGCCCCACCCCACTCTGAAAGCTGACACACGGCAGATGGGGGGGTCTGAGCTTATCCAGAGTAAAAACCTATTAGACCTACCATTGGTCTATACAGTATATAGCATATACAGTATACTATATTTTTCTCTGCGCAATACATTCATTAATTTCATTAACACTGTGTAGCTGCCTTCCTCTGCCTCACAGTGGCAGTCAAGGTTAAAAACATAAAACCACCATATTCCCAAGGGCGCTATACTAGAACTCCTCCTGTTTTCGCTCTACACGAAATATTTTCTCTGAAAACAGCTGCTCTACAGCGCGGCACAAAATGAGACAAGTTGTGAGCATGTAGAATGGCTATTTTATGCTGAATGTTAGCCACAGAATAGGGATGCTAGGGTTCAGGACAGGTGGCTAACCAAACCAACACACATGATCTCTCTCTCTCTCTCTCTCTCCCCCCCCCCCCCCCTCTATCCCTCCCTGCAAGCCAAGGTGAGAGGACACTATCAGTTTAGAAACCGATGGAAGCTGTGGATCTCGTGTGCGGACAACAGAAGACCGCAACCCATCTGCCGATAGCTTGCTGAACATATGGCGTATAACCTGAGGCGACATCCACTCCATCAGTGAATGACAGCCTTTTCATACAGCCAAGTGGTGGAGGTTGACGAGGAACACACTGTACTTGCTTGCCACATCCTCCCTGAATGACACAGCAAAATAAAAATATTGGTATAGGGCTGGGAGATATGGAGATAACATCAAATATCAAGATATCTTTGACCAAATATCTCAATATTAATATTGTGACGATAAGATCGTATTGTGACAATGCATTTTGTTTTTTCCACTTAAAGGACCACTTCACCAATTTCCAACCTATTTTCATATAATTGGTCCTCACTAATGTTCGTTATAAAATACCAAACAAAATCTACTCTGTCTCATAGGAGGGCTATGGGCAGTTCAGAAACCCGTCCATCAGTGACATAATCGATAAGGAATCCAAGCTAATAGAAACTACAGGCTTTCTATTCATGAAAAGTTGCAATGCAAAATGGAAGCCATCGTTCTCACGATAATAAAAATATACATGTTTTTAAAACAAAATCTTGTTTAAAAAAAAGTCTGTTTAACGATGATTTCTGAACTGCCCACAGCCCTCCTATGAGACACAGACAGAGTAGAAAACAAATGGTATTTTATAACGAACATTAGTAGGACCAATTATATGAAGATACCTGTATTGAAAAGTGGTGAAGTTGTCCTTTAAGGCTCAAGTGATTAAAACCAGGAAAAGACAACACTTGTGTTATATCATGACATTATTACGGTAAAAAAGGAAAAGCTATCCAAAATCCTAGACAATATCTAGCCTCATAACTATATATCAATATATTGCCCAATCATACCTGCAGGTACACTACAACTGTACAACAGCGAGTAAAAAAACCTTTATGGCATAGTAAACCTAACAGCAGGCAGAGAGAGGGGGAGATTGATAGGACGAAGGATAAGCAGTAAGCACGTTAGATAATTAGGCCCATATTCATCAACACGGTGAACACTCAATTTTGGGTGTACACAGCGTTAATAAATAAGGGCCTATAGTCTCTTCCATGTTTACAGACAGTGAAACATCTCTCGCAGGACTCTTAATGAAATGGAAGGGTGGATAAACATGGAAGTGGTTTCGGTGGCATAAGAAAGGAGGTCAACGCTCCATATAAAAGCCTACAGTACAGTAAGCTGGTTCCTGTGATTCACCACATGTTGTCACATCAGCAATGACTGGGAAATACTGGAAGTGTCGTCCAGGCCCCCCCACCCCCCCCAATTCGGACCTTAGCTTGTTTACATATGACGTAAGTTTGACTAAGGTAGGAAGGAAGCAAGTACAGACAACTCCATTCTAAAACATGTGAACATGCACGTGAATCTGTGATTTACAAGTTTAGATTCTCACGTACATTGAGACTGACCGACGCTATAGCAAGTCTAATCAGTTGTGACAGTAGCAGTAACTCAACAGCAGCAAGCCAAGAGTGAGAGAGAATCCATAGGTGAAGTTGTGCCATGATGTGCTCGGCTTGCCCAATGGGCCTGTTATTTATAGAGTGGAACTGACTGACTGTCCTCTCTCACATGCTCCGTAGGGGCTCCTCTCCAGCGAAAGCTTCAGTAAAATATTGATGAAGTGTTTTTAAATTAGTTATCAGCACGAGCCCAGGCTTTAACCCTTTGTCTGGTAGAACACAGCGTCTGATGACATGGAGAGAGACATTGCTCCTTAGTTAAACTAACTTGTTAACATGAGAGACTGAAATGATTGACCCTCTCAGCTTCTGTGGGTGATGTTGTGTGGCTATACTAATAGCTTGGCGATAATAACTGGAAGCGATATTGAAGTTATCAATATAGGGATGGGTCTTTTCAATTTATCGTTAATAGGATCAAAACTCTCCTGCAAAGGTTATATTGTCATCCAAACCCTGCTCATAGTAACTACATTTTAAACTTAAAGGATACCATTTATTTTGTTTTCTTAGGCCAACTGCAGGTGAATACTCTATGGTGCAATGTTGAGTACAGGTCTACCAAAGTGGGCCTGCATTATTGCGACCGCAGATCGCAGTTTACTATGAAAACCTGCATGTCTTGTCGGTCACGGCTCGTGACATCACGCCTCCATATATGGTCACGCCTCGTGACATCACGCCTCCAAATATGGTCACGCCTCGTGACATCACACCTCCATATATGGTCACACCCTCATGACATCACACCTCAATACAGTATATGGTCACGCCACGTGACATCACGCCTCGTAACACGTCACGCCAACATATATGGCCGTCTCCATATATGAAGATCACAACACCGACCTCATCTAACCCTGAATAGCCATACATGGAGAAGACTGGATCATCACCTAGATCTGCATATATGGAACAGACCAGCAACTCTACATCTGACCTCAAACCCTTAGATCTCCATATATGGAGCTGACCTGTTCTGACATTCCATATGTTGATCCCTCCCCACCCGTCCTTCCTTTTCGATGTCTCCCTTTTGACTGATACCTGTCCATTCAAACTCTAGACGGGCCTGCTCCAAAGTTATTAGTGCATCCGCACCCGGCAGCCAGCGAAAAATAGAGTCCCCTACAGGCCCGAAAATTAAGGCCCAGCCCTACCTGGGCCCTCATCAAACCCTGTACACTCAAGACACTGCCACCGCTGCCACCCTTAGATCTCCATATATGGAGCTGACCTGTTCTGACATTTCATGTTGATCTGACCGCATCAAACCCTGTACACTCAAGACACGTTTCATATATGGCCAGACCTCATCAAACCCTGTACACTCAAGACAATGCCCCTGTTGCCACCCTTAGATCTCCATATATGGAGCTGACCTGTTCTGACATTCCATATGTTGATCTGACCCCCCATGCCAAAGCGCCAGCACTCGCCCAGCAGCCTGCCATCACCCAGGCGGATGCGTGGGCCTCTTACTGGTTGGTATTGATGGTATTAGACTGTTTGAGGCAACATAATGTGGATGGATAACAGAATAAAAATGTTTTCCCACAATATATGCTTTTTACGGTTTATTAATCATAAATCCAGGCCAGGTCAGCAATGTGTCAAATCGATGTATGTCTCTGCAAGACTGCGCCGTAGAATGGCTGCTCAAACCACTAAAACCCGGTTCAGGAAATATGTCACGCCTTCTGGCCGGTCTCTCCGACACCAAGCACTAGATAACAAAGCATGTTCACAGTCCAAGGTCGTAACCAAACTGTTTTTTGATTCTGCTGTGTTATATGCTGTTTTTAACCTTGCCCTGTGCAGCACTGGAATTTTGTTTTGAAACGTGCTATATAATAATTATCATTATCAAACATGGCAGCACTTCTACATGTGTGAAATACTTTTTATTTTCTCATTTTAAAGTATTCTGGCATAATTCAAATGCTGAATTCAAGCCTAGTGCAACCCAAAGGACACAGCTCTTTTGACAGTTCATGCTCTTTTTGAAAAGTGTGATCATCATATACTGTAGCACTGCTGAAGTCTGCCATGTGTGCCTCAGAGTCTGGCTGCTTCCGGATGCCAGGCTGATTTCCATCAGACAGATATGAGCACTGACAGTGCTCAGAGTCTGGCTGACCCCCCATGCCAGGCTGAGTTCCATCAGACAGATATGAGCACAACACTGACAGTGCTTCCTACAGTAAGTGACATGATCACTTTCACAGACACATCTAAATAGCCATTGATCGCATTATCGATACTGGCTTCATCTTGATTTGCCATGAAAGACATTTTTTATCCATTTTGTTCTTCCCGCACCTGTGCACATACAGTACAGCATGTTCCACAGATTATTGCAGGACAACATCATAGGATTCAAATATCACAGGGCACTATGCCGATTAAAAAACGGGCAATCCTCGATTCCTCTAAACAAAACTAAGTGCCCTGTACTTAGTGACTTACAGTAGTGCTATGAGCAGAAGGCTATGTTGTGGTTCTCAACCCCTTGCATGCGTGATTGACTAGCACACTTTTTCCACCGCATGTCTAATCTGATTTAACAATGGCTGATTAGCCTGATTGGTGGACCTGTTTGACTTCTTCTTGTCCATAATGGCATTAGTTGTCTGTCTTCATATGACATGATGTGTGCTAGTGTGGAGCCTTTAGCGTGGAAGCCTTTCAGTACAGTTAGCCCGCTGGGAACACTAGTTTTTTTTTGCATGTGCTGTAACAGGGTTACATATAGCTCAAATATGGGAAGCAATGGATAGAGAAGCTAACCTAATACACTGGCAGACAAATCTAGCCTAAATCAGATCTGTGCCACATCGAGATTGAAATCCGATTGGTTTAAATTAGTCCAACATGTCACATCATCACATTTAAACAAATCAGATTCCAGTCTGGATGTGGCTCAGAGCTCAGATTCAGGCTGGATTTGGCTGCCAGTGTAAATGGGGCCTAAGTGAATCGAGTAAGGTGAATCTTGATAGAGCAGAGAATAATCTTTTTGTAGAAAAATGAAAAGGAATCAAAGGAAGAGGTTTTAGAGAGAAGGGGAAACGAGCCTACACGTAATGATTCTGCAGGGGTAATTTTAAACACTGCTTTAGATGTTGGACGGATGCAAACTAGAAATTGCCAGAATGCAAAACAATCTCTACATCAGCTTGTTTTGCATACTAGATCTCTGCCTGGGAGGAGGGGGTCGGAGGAGCTCACAGCCTCACACTCTCATAACATAAGTTTGTCTTCACGGCTTGCTGTTAATAAAAACAAAAAGCTAGTTATCAAAGAGAGAATAAGGTAATTATGTCCATAAACCAATGGCAACCAATTGACGATAACAAATCTAGGCCAAAGCCAGTTTTAAGCAAGCATGTTAATTAACATAACGTGCTTGACACAAAAGAAGGGATCTGTCACTTGTGCGGAAAAACCCAAAGGTTGCTTATTAGGGACTCAAATCCAATGAGAGCATATCATGCTCTAAAAATGCATGTGAAAAGGCTTGAGAGGGACATGCTTGGACCTGGGTTCTAAGTGTCTCTATGTCCTATGGGAATCCCTTCGTTTGCTAGGAATCAATTAGTCTCGCTTCAACACAACAGCCCTTTGAAGAAGTAATCTCACCAATAACACAACAGCCAAACACTGTGTGTATGGGCTCCTGTAAGCAAGCATGACAACAGTACCATATTATGCTGAAAACAAGACAATTACAAGAAAATGAAAACCTAGAATACAACAATTACAATGTCTGTTTGACACGAAACAATGCGGTTAATACAACAATGGCTGTCGTAATAAAGCATCACCTTATGCATTTTCAATACTTAATACAGTGATTAATTAAAATGCCTGAAACTGTGTAATGTAATCACCACCAGTAATTAACATGTGCTGTTAGATTGCAAATGCCTGCCCTGCCTTTAGTGGAGTAAAGGGACTGTACAGTGTAAAACATTTCCCATGGGTTGCTAAAGGGCTTGATATCGTTGTTGAGTGGGGTGTTGCACACTGAAAATAGCTGTTTTACAACCTCACAACAACGTGTGGTGATGCGTTGTGAGCTTGTAGATCTGCCATGTTCAAGCAAGTATAAATCCGGCTTACCATCCTCCGTACCTGAAATGCAAGCTGCGTGCGGTCTGTCAGTTCCTACCATGATCACTGTCACTGTGACTGTGTGGTTAGTTACACCCTACATCTGGTATTTGCCATGATACCAGGGCTGTAAAAAACCTGGATTCCTTTACAATGTCAGACTAAGTATTGATGGCGTTGTGGCCAACCTGACACACCCGTACAGGTAACGTAACCACATTGCATTGGAGCAAGTGAAAAAAATGCAGATGTCAGATAAAACCATTGAGGATCATTATTTTCCTTTTTCTATATGAGAAATACATCATCTTTTCCATGCAATGCCAAAAACAGTTGGACTGCTGTTCAGGAAGTTCAATAGACAAGTGCCAGAGCGGCAGGCCAAGAATGTGTCCATTCTGTTAGCTCTGGACCAGACCACAGACAACCACCTGCATCACACCATGAATGTGTCCATTCTGTTAGCTCTGGACCAGACCACAGACAACCACCTGCATCACACCATGAATGTGTCCATTCTGTTAGCTCTGGACCAGACCACAGACAACCACCTGCATCACACCATGAATGTGTCCATTCTGTTAGCTCTGGACCAGACCACAGACAACCACCTGCATCACACCAAGCCAGCCAAACAGGAAACGAGACAAGGCGGGAACAGAACACAGTCTTAATCTAGACTAGAGAGTGTGCTCCAGTGAGGTATAGGATTGTGGTGATCAGCTGGGGCCCTCTAGTGGCCACCTGCAGGTAGCTGCACTTATTTTTACACAGCAAGATGGAGAGAGGACATTAACACAAATCTTGCTCTACTCTTTCACCTCTTTCAGAAATGTAACTAGAAAAGGCTGCTCCTCAGAGCACAGGTCTTCACCAGGGGTTCTATCCAGGGCTATGTCCGATGTGAGATGTAGCCGACAGGACACGAGGAAGCTACAGGCGTCAAAAGCGTTTCTATGACATAATGGTTCAACTTCTCACATGTATGATGCCCCCTATGGGCAGAACAAAAAGCGCTTTTGGAGGTGCAGAGGCCCCTCAAACAGGCGATACCAATTTGGGGTTGATGTTGCATTCAAGATAGTGTTTTTGTACGAATTACAATTAGGCCCCACCCACTAATCTCTGAAGCCAGTTATAGGCATACAGTATGGAATATCAAAATCACGTTTCAAGGTCCACATATAACAGTGTGTGTGCTGCTACTTCTCAAGAGTGTTGTAAAAGAAGATAATTGCTAGCAGATGAAATTCACTGAAAACTGCACCACTGGCTCGGGTGGTGCAGTGGTAAAGTCCCTGCCCATGCACCACCACAGAGGTTGTGGGTTAGAATCCACCGTGGTGCATCTGGCTTTGTCAGGCATCTATGTGAACACAATTGGCCCATGTTTGGGGAGAGCCGGGTGGGGAGGGTGCTACTGGTCATTGCACATATTCCTATGGGCTGGGGTGGCACCGGTCAGCAGGGTGTGTTGGTGGGACTCGGAAGGAGTAGGACAAAGGCCCTACGTCCCTACAGCTCCTCACTGCCAGGTGAGTCGGTCAGTAGGATACAACAGCAATGGCAACACAGAGATGTGTGTGGGGAGGAATTAATTGGCATGACTGAAATCAAAGCCTTTATACAGTGGATGTAACATAGTGTGAAGCATGTCAACGTGAGCTGCAATGTAATGGGTCTCTTACCAGTGAGGCTACGAGGACGTGCCTCTGTCAGGTCCGAGATGGCACTCATGGTGACCGTCTTTTTCATGCGTGAGCTGGCTGCTGTGCCCAGGGAGGGCTTGGTCAACGCATCATCACTGCTGGCTCTCTTCAGCTATAACAAGACAGGAGGATGTGCCATTATTGTACTGTACACCTTCGGCCTATAGGTAAACACCCGGTTTTGATTTCTACAATGAAATACTGTAAGTATGCGACTTGCCATCATCGTATCTGAGAATTAACACGCAACCAAGCATGCCAACTTTGCCAAGCATGTAATAGTGCACCAAGATAAAGACCTTGCGCTGCCGACATTTGAATTTTCGCATGGCATATTTATTTATAGCACGTCATAAAATGTATATATCTCTTTTTGTCTGTCAAAATAAGTTGACGTTATTGAACTGGTTACCGTAATGTAGAGCGTGCCAGTATCTGGTCGTGCGCTAGTATGTGTAGTGATAACTTTACCTTACTGAGGCGAAGATCTGAGGCCAGTGTGCTGGATGATCTGGAGGTCTTCATGGCTGTGGAAGAGGGGGTGAAGCTGGCCGGCTTTGCCCGCTCCTGGTGTCCTGGCTTGGGCAGGCCCACCTTGGTGGTGCCCGCTTTCAACATGACAGTTTACCTGCACCTGCGGAAAACCACAGTAGGGAGTGAGGTGGAAAGGTATGATTATCACACATGGTAAAATCAATACTCAGAAGTACAACTATAGGTTCAATCATTATTGGAGCATCACGGCTGGGTGCCGGCACAATTGTGGATCAATAGCTTTGGCTGACAAATAAAAAGCTCATTATGTGCAGATGGTGAATGAGAACACTTCTCCTAATAGAACACGGTTTGGTATTAATAGCACCAATGGTTTATGGCCACTTCAAAAGAAGTAAGCCAACAGTGGGGCACAGAGAAGACGGGACATTAGGCCACTTCCTGTTGGAGGGAGGAGTGAAGAAAAGAATGCCAAGCACGCTCACCAAACTACTTTTGAGCTCCTTGCGGTAGTTTGAACATAAAAGACTTAAAAGTATACAATAATGCTATTGTTCAGTTTTGATATAAATTTGAACGCTACAGGATATGGCCACAGGGAGTCATACATTTTACTAAGCGATCTGCTTTGCCAACTAGTAACTACCATAGGTGCGTAGGCAGTGAGTAACCAAAAAGGAAGGGCACTTAAGGAGAGCCATTATTACAGTGGTAAATGAGCTATGCAGCTCCCAGGATATTATCTCATTGATTTTAGGGGACGAACTTGGAAGTGATTCATGATGGGGTAACCCGATCCTTCGCTTTTGAGGGCTTTGTGAGCTAATAGGGAGTCCCTATCCGTCTGTCTTCTCCTTCGGGAGTAAAAAGGGTCATCTTGCTGCAGGGCTGAGCTTGGCAAGATTTCATTCTGCTTCCTTCGATTGCAATATATATGGCTATGTTGCAATTATTGGTTTGAGATTCTTTACATTTGTGGGATTCCTGCATCACCATTTCGTGGCTCCATCCCAGTTCTAGTTCATACAAAAGTTACTGAGAACTAAACACAGAATGATTAAATGTAGTATAAAACCATGAGATAAGAGACAATGTAACGAACTACAGCTGTGGGACAACTTTATTGTCACAATACAGTTTTAAAAGTAAAAAGTGAAATTTGTTTTTGTGCATAGTTCTCAACGGTAAATCAAGCAACTCTGAGCCTGAAGTAGATCCAGGTCAGCCACATATTCCCAAAGGAGGGTTTGTGGTGCCTGATAAGGCTTCACACTAGTAGAGGAGTATAATTATAGAGAAACCTTGCAGGTCCTTACAGACTGATTTGGAACACACTGTATGTGCTGTTTCTGTCTCTATTTACTGTTTGTATAGCACCTCTGGCATTATCATATGACACCAAGCCCCTTTCATGGCAATGTCGTGTGAGCGAGGGTCAACATCTTGTGATTATCATTGCTTCTCTCAAATCTTTGACTTTCCCAGACAAATAAACTTTGGTTCCAATATCATTTGACATACTCACTGCACCACCTACCAAGGCACACAATTGACATTTTCTCAAGCAATGGTGAACTTTGTGTAGGCGTGATGAGGAAGGATTGTCCTCTTGAGGATATATCCTTCTGTGATGTGGGAGTTAATTGAGGAACTAAATGTTCTGTGAATATGTTCTACACATTTGCACAACAATTTATGACATGATGTGAGAAGAAGTTCAGAGTACAGCGTCCCTAACCTACTACTGTTTTCAGAATCTTTGTACCACTGCAACGGATCTTTAAACAGGAACTCTTCGTTCCTCTGCAGTGATACAGTACTATAGGAGCAGTTTCTCTGTAGTCAGGACGCTGTCCCACTTACTGCCAAGCGGCCTAATTAGAAACCCAAATGTCTTTTGAGAGACAGAAGGCTGACTGCATTTTCAACTTGAGCCTGCCAATGGGAGAGAAGAGACACACCACTGGCATTAGAGTCAATCTGACATCTCACTGTGGAAAGGTGATCCCGGTGACAAAGATACTGTACTGTAAGCAACATTTACACGTCTTGTTTTTACACAGCTGCGTTTTAACAAAGCAAACAACGTGTCGGATTAACTCTGGGTCCGGTAGAAAGGCTCAGTCTGCATAACCTAAATATGGAATTTGCTAGGAAAGTTAGCAAATTAGAAAGCTGAATATAATTTGTAGCCACCGCAACCCTAACTATTGGGTTGTGCTGTGCCTTAATTACATTGCTTTTTTTCCTGAAGCAGGGATGTGAATATGACCAGTATAGTAAATGAGTAACCGCTCACATCATTTCTGGTCTTTCGCTGCTGGGAGTAGATAAGAAAGAGGAAGGACTTTAGATGGCTAGATGACTTTAGATGGCGGTGGCTCAGGGGTAGAGTGCCTGGATGGGAACCGCAAGGTTGCCAGTTCGAACCCGGGCTCCCCCAGAGTTACTGTCGAAGTGTCCTTGAGCAAGACACTGAACCCCTAATTGCTCCCGATGTGCTAGTTGGTGCCTTGCATGGTTTCCGCTGCCATCGGTGTATGAATGGGTGAATGTAATGCACAATCTATGTAAAGCGCCTTGGATAAAGGCGCTATATAAATGCACCATTTACCATTTATCAACCGACATACTTATCAGTTAAGGCCTCGATGAGACAGTCTCTCAAACATGACCCTGAAGCAGTTTCACCGACACAAATTAGATCCACTGATCCTGTAAATACAGATGCTTTCAGTCAGAACAAGTCAAGAGCAGGCTCACAAACTCAAGCTCCCTGAAATGAATGGCATTACCCATACATTTATCATCCATTTGTGTCAGCTCAAAACAATATCCAACAGTTTTGCACAAATACACTTCTCACAGTGATACACTGATGTGTTAACACTAGTTTACCAAATTTTGCCATCCTCTGGAAAAAAACGTCTATGCCAACCTCCTGAAGGTCCGCAAGGCCAAGTACCACGCCTGGGGAGACAGGGCCTTCTAAGTTTCGGCCCCCAAACTCTGGAATGAACCCAACCATCTCAGAGCTGCTCCCTCTCTCCTCTCATTCAAAACTTCACTCAAAACCCACCTCTTCAGGATAGCTTTCCCCAGCTGAGGTCTGGTTAGGATGTCCCCCCCTTCCCTCCTTTATCCTTTTATCTTTTTAACCTTGTACTGTTGTATCTGCTATGTTTTGCTTAGTTTTTTTCCTAATAAAAGTCTGTTCATAGTGTTCTTATGTAAAGCGCTTTGGGTATTTAGAAAAGCGCTATATAAATTTGAGCTATTATTATTATGCCTTCAACCGGCAGTTTTGGACAAAAAACTAAACAAACTACTACACCACTCATCCAAGGAAATGTAAAATTAACAAGATGCATGTGATTACAGTACCTACTACTACCTACCTACATTTTATTCAAAAGCACAACCAGAAAGAACACACCCAATATTAAAAAATGTGGTTTTGTCCAAATAAGCCCCCATAATAAGAATAGTTGTAATGCTGCACCCTGCACTAGATCCAAAATACTGACAAACTTAGAAACAAAACCTCAGAATTAGCTGCCCCTCTCCCAACCAGCACTACTAGAAAAGAATTACAAAAGGAACACAAGACACTCTTCTTATACTCCTCAAAACGAATGAGATATTGGCATACTCTTTACTAACCCTAACCCATCAAAAACAAATCACCCTCCAACTTAAGCCCCATAGCTCATAAATACTGAAATATATGTACTGTATATACAGTTGGGGAGCACAATATGGGTATTGCCGTCTTCCATCATCAGGAAACTAATTCAGCATTGCAGTGACAGCTCCCATCTCTTTTCTCTGAGCATAAAGAATCACTGCCTCAAGAAAGTTAAAGATGATGGGATGACAGGTTAATCTTTCCTCTGCTGCACACAATTCTACTAGAAGCCTAAATAACGTTAAATGTTTAGGCAACATTTTCATTTATCACAGGCAGCCACTATTAAGTTCTGTTCTCGCAGTGATCACAAGAGACCAAACCCTCAAAGCCATGTTACATCGAGTGATTTTCTAAAACCCAGTCGATTCTAATGTCTTCTACTAGCTACGTGCATGCGTCAAATAATAACACCTGATTTGTACTTAGTTGTGCACACAAAAAACAGCGGATGACTGATGACAATTTTTGAAAGTATAAGATAAGGCACGACTGGACCAGGAATAGACAATATCCAAAAACCCAAACAATATCTAGTCTCTTATCCCTAATCAATGTAATAAATGATACAGTATATTGCCCAGCCTGTGGCTCCGATCCACCAGGGTCAAGCCTGGCAGGAGGCTGGATACAGGATGCTGGGCTGAGTATCACTGCTTCATCACATCCTCTGTTTCTATATCTACAGTCCTTTTTAACCCATGGCAGGGCACACACTACACAGGTTCAAATAGGCGCTCCAATCAGAAACCACTGGTCAGCTGCAACAGGAAATACCTTTCAAAAATATGCTCCAGTCTGAGTCTACGGTACCATGACGTGGACCACTTACTTTTAAGAGAATAAAACGTCAGATGTATAATGTTCCTGTTGGGTCATCGGATAAACTATTCACTCAGCTTTCCATTGTCAAACTGTCCAATTCCAGGCATCTAAACCAAGCAGTGTCATGCTGTTTATTATACGGCAAAACCAGTCTCCAAGTCTCCCAGTGTTCCTCCGGAAATATCTTAAAACCCACTGATATCATCTGAGAATTCTGGCAATTAGAGAGTGGGGCGTAAAAGAGAGACAGAAACACAGAAAATAAATACTCACAACAGTGTAGTAGTGTGTTGGGGGTGGATGATGTCTTAGAGCCTGCCCCCTGCCTGTGCCTGAAGTGACCTGGACTACAGAACTAGACTAAAAGCAGCCATCCTGAGTGGAGCTCCAATCAGACCAGTTGAGGAGAAAGAAGTGTCCGAAGCAGCAGCTGTCTGCCTCCACGCAGCAATCAGGACAGGGAAGTACTGCAGGACTGCCAGCCGCTGCGCTCTCTCTCTCTCTCTCTCTCTCTCTCTCTCTCAGACACTCTCAGACAGGGAGAGTAGGACAGAGTCTAGCCATGGGCAGGTTTTTCCGTCTTGCTCACATTTTTTTTTCTTCACCTTTTCTCCCTTGTGAAGATCACAAAGCAGAGAACTGTAGTTACGGTAGTGATTCTGTCACATATGACGTTGAGGCCACTGGGCTATCCGTGGGCCCAAATAAGGATAATCACTTTTTATCGTAATTTATGAGTGTTTAAGTACATAGCAAGTAGCATTTTGCTGTGCGTTGGGAATTTCCTCATTAGGATAGTGGTTAAGCCTTGGAAAATGCATTCCAGTGGTTTATTCACAATTGCCCCATTGTAGCATTCAGGGCTGTGGACAGTACATGCATAGTAAAGAACACATCACTGTCCAGGAACAACTTGCTCCTTCAAAATTATGTGTGTGTACATCACATGTCAGTACTGATACCTTCAATTAACTGCTTAGATCTACAAAATAAAGACTGACTTGGGACGCCAGTGACGCCACCACAGCATGCATGCACTCCTTGTTCAGTGGAGTGTGCAGTGGGCTGTTGAAATCAAAACTGCAGCTTGCTAGCTAACACTGACACTGACAAAGTCTGTCTTTGTCCCTGAAAACACACTTCTTCATACCGTGAGGGTGGAACGTTTGTGGAGGGGCCTGCATTTTATGTGCTTCCGAGCCGTTTGAATTTGGATCCCACGTTGAGCGGCATGCCAAGGCCGTAGAGCGTGTGGGTAGAAGAAGCACAGCTTCACTGGGACTGGGATGAAACAAGCTCCCAGATTGTGGTGGGTGGTAAATGGGGAAACTCGGGCAGACCACACCCCTACACCGCCACAAAAGCTGCTTTCCAAAAGGGCACTGCAACGAGGCTGAGAAAAGGCTGCTTCTGAATACTTTTTAAGCACCACATCCTGTTTGACACCCTGGCCTGCACAGATTCAGCATGTGATTACGCATGCCTGCCTACTTTCGACTGCACCAGTCAAGAAACCCTGACACGGGCAACAACAAGCTTAAATTTATTCAGTCCATTCAAAAGCCGTCTAAATGCAACAGCATTCTTTTAATTCTTCACTGCTAAGAGCTCAAATGTGCGCCTGCTGGTATAGTGTTGATTAGTAAACATTGTGCAATGAAGAGACTATTAACAACAATAATCACCAGCAGTTAGTGGTCATGTTGGAACTATACAGCATCGTTACTTGTAGTGATAGACGTGTATGGAAAAGATTCCAGGAATTGATGGCCTAAATGTTCTGCGCCTATGATCAGATGCACGACTAAAATTAGATGCTATGAGGGTACAGAGGGAGAAAGAGCATGAGACTCTTAGTCGTAGGCCAAACATGTTCATAAATTGTAGTGTAACGTAGATCAGTGTCTGGCGGCTGGCTGGGTGAGGGGATGTTGATCTGTAGAGCCACCTGCCAGTGCTTGTGTGGATATCCCATATTGAGTGGCCAGCCTCAAAGAGCCGGCCACTCAATATCACACTCCTCTGAGAGAAATATGAGACGGGACGGCCTGGCCACCACACTGGAACTGTAGTCGTGTAGACCAGTAGTTCTCATGCCAATGACCCCTAAATCGATATACATGTATTTAGCTGGGGACCACCATTTTTAATTATTTAGTGGCAAAATTATTCAAACGTTTTCACAGATCTACAAGCTCATAATATATTGTGAGTTTGTAGATCAGCTGATTTTTTTAATAGCTGAAGTATACTATACACTAGGCTCTCCACACTTTATCTGTTTATTCATGATTTATCGTTTGATTACATATTTTTGGTTAATCAATACATTATATTTCTTTGGTAAACTGCGTCTCCCCTGTTTTTAGTTGTGTATCTTGGCACCCCCTAGGCCAGGTATATAACACCGCTTAGTGTATACTTAAGTATTAACTCATTTTCATGAGGACAACCTGAAAGGACAACTTTGAGAACCCCTGCTCTAGACTATAGTCTCTGGAGTACTGGACAGAGATCCTGGCCACTCTCTCTCTCTCTCTCTCTCCCGCTCTCATACAGGAACAAACACTGAGCAGACTCACCACACTTGGACAATATATCTCCACTGCACAGGATGTAAAAAAAAAAAGTGAAACACACAAGGGTGATGACTCAACTGTGTGTGGTACTGTGGTTAAGCATACTGCTTTTTCCATATCCTTGTCATACAGACTTGAATAACATAGGCCTAGCCTAAAGAAAGAAAGAAAGATTCAACATGGAACACAAAAACATAATGAAATGCAATAGCAGCAGGATAACGGGATCAACCTTGCCACATTTGAAATGCACACGGTGGAGGTAAATGACCCAACTTGCAAGCCAAGCATGATTTTGAGTAATTAGTTGGGCAAAAAAAACCTAACGATTGTGTTTTTCTCCCTCCACATGATGTTCTATTCAACAAAGTCATTGTGTAATTAACCAAACAAAGGTCGGAGTTAATAAGGTTTGATCCATGCCCTTGTTAGGGTTTACTGAGCATCAAGACAGGCATCTCTGCCTATTCCCCAAAAACTAAGTACATCTGTCCTCATCAGATCGATCTAAACGTTCACATGGGCATTGACCATGGGCACACGCAGGGTGTGAGTTATTCGGCTTTTTTACATTCCAAAATGTAAGCTGTTTATTAGCATTTTTGGGCTGGACGCGACACCTGTCAGGGAGTTGGGTGGGAGGAGTAGCACGAATGCTTTATGTCCACACAAATGTGTGTGGGGAGGAATTGGTGGAACGATTAAGTTGGGGTAAAAAGCTAAATAAATAATTAGATTTAGGTTAGAGCCAGCCATAGTCCAAGGGGAATCCCCATATAAATACATTAACTGTGATCTTACATGTACAAAGAAATACGATATCAAGGGCCTGTGAAGGGAACTGTGATCACCACTGTTTCACTTAAATAGTGTTAAGCTGCTGATGTTGCATTGCCAATTGCCAGTAACAGTTCCTGAACATCTGAGCCACATCTGCGCTACAATCCAGTGAGTGCGACCAGGACAGACCGCTGCTGCTGTATGCTCTTTCACTGTGTGTTTAACCTCCATTTCACTTTCAAGAAAAGAAAACCACAGCCTTTATTGGAACTAATGAACAACATAAACTGAGTTTGGGCTACGTGTCAGCTTTTAAGTGTAAAAATATTGTGTTATGTGCTCAAGTATATGTACACGTGCACACATTTTATATGTCAGTCTAACCACGTCGGCAGCTCTGAAGCATCTGTGCAGCACCTGGGTTTAAGGAAGTGATGTTTGCTAAGCCATTAACTCCACCAAAGTGAAACAGGAAGTATCTAGATCAGACTGTGTTCCATGCTGTGAGACTGTCTCTGCTCTCCCTCTGGGTTCCCTTTTACTCTGGGGGATCTGAAACCATGCATTCAACAGGACATGGACGGACGCACCCCATCGCCAATACATCAGTACGCTTGTAGCATTAAGTGCTGCTTAGATTTCCACAGAGTGATGCAGGAAGTCTGATGCTTCTTTGCAGTCAACAGGTATTTGAATAGCATAGAGCGAGCACAGCCTCGATTCAATTTGCATTACACTGTAATAATGACCATCCAGGTCTAGGCTACGATGTAGCCTGATAGCGTGTTGCAGGTTCGAGTCCCGATCCCAACGGCCTTTGCTGCGTGTTGCTCCCCATCTCTCTCTCCCCATTTCCTGTCAGCCTACTGTCCTATCCATGATAAAGGCACAAAAAGCCCCCCCAAAAAATAGATAAATAATAATAATGACCATCCAATCCAATAGTCTTTAGTACTATTAAAGGTATTTTGCTCATCTGTAAGAACATTTTTGAACTCAAATACATAGTACTGGTATGGCTAGAATGTCCAGTGGAGCACCACACTGAATCAAAATGAGGAAGAACTGTAAGATCTGTAAGCATCAAAAATAGATGAGAGGAAAACGGAACAAGCTAAAAAAGAAAAGTGCTGCGTCTGCAATTTCCCGAGTCAGATCTGGCTGAAAGATCAATGCTTAAGCCATGTGACACAGAGGGATACCTCTGTGTATCACAGAGGTATCCCAAGATTTTTCCTGCAAATGAGAAATGCAGTCTTGTCTTTCACCCTGGGAAGCAGCCAGGCTCATTAAACCATACTACTCTACTCTTGATTTGTGGAAGCACACCAGCAGACGGCCTAATGGTTTGAGGACTTGAGGTACACTGAGGGGCTCATTCAATGCAATGCAAATTATATTCATAATCACACGTGTGAGGTAAGGGGTGCCTGGTAATGTTTGTTTAAAGTGCTCTAAAAAATATGACGTAATTTCAAAAGCCGGACTTTGGAGGGGCTAGCCGCTAGCGAGTAGCGACACTCGAAAAAGGAAGAACACTGATCTTTGAAAAACAACCAATCTCTTCCTATTTTTTAAACAAACAAACAAACGTACTTATACCGTAATAACATTAATACAAATCTGCATCTACAACCACCATAACGTGGATAGGAGCGAGGACTGGAAATGTATGATTGCTGTACAGTTGCCTACAGTACAGTATATCAGGCACCAGAGGCAGCACAACAGTTAAGGTACAGATATGAGTACAGAATCCTAGTGTAAGGCAAATATGCAAAAAACACACGCCTGCAAAAATTGACAATTTAGCAGACGCTCTTGATCCAAAGCGACTTACATTTAAGCAAAAACAAAATGCATGCAAAATGCATGCAATGCAATGTTGTTAAAACATCACAGAAATACACCGATATCATTGCAGAGATACTATAAACAGTATAGTAAGCTAAGCGTACAGTGTTACTGCTGAATAGAATACACCGGTGATAACAGCCTCTGCACACACTGTGAAAACATTTTCTCTTGACCAAGCAGAGTGGCCATTGCGTGCCTCGTTGTAAAATCTTCTTGGTTTGAAATATTAGCAGTCACCATCACCATAGCATCTGGACCCATAGGGAGAAAGCCTTGCTAATGTACTTTTACCGGTATCGCCACACAAGCTCTCACAGCGGAACCATTATCTCTCATGATCTCTGCTGGATTTAGTGTGGTAGAGGTGAGATGGCTTTGGCCTTTCACGTACAGAATATTTAGTGCAGCTGGGCTCCCCAAGGGCCCACACTTCCTGTTCTGAAAATGTCGAAGTTCTCCTCCGATAAACAAGCCGGTCAAAGCTGTATCTCAGAGATGCCTGCTGCCTCTTTCTCATCCCTTTGCTGTGCTCCTTGTACACTGAGTGGGAGGATTCCATAGAAACGCTACCATATTATCGATGGGAGAAAATAAATGCACTTGTGAATGTTCTGACTGAGCAGTGTAAAATCCACCCTGCAATATCACAGTCCAAGTTCAGAACACGCACTATTGAGCATTAAGCTTTGTCTATAGGACTGTTCTCTACTCTGCAGCCTACTGGTTTAGTAGCCGGTGGCGTGAAAGCTATTTGATGGACATTATCTGTTGTTTTTTCTATATCATACAGGCAAAAAGACAAATGACAACAGGGTCAATGTTCTTTCAGCAACTGTGAGCAAATGTCTGACAACCACACTGTATGTGGATGTCATTGTCATCTAAAAACATGAAAGTCGACCTGGAAAAATGAAAATTATTTCATGTATTTTATTCATGTATTACACTTTTTGCTTCGAATTCATCTCCCAACACAGGGAGAATATTATTGTTTTTGGATTACGTTGCAGGCAGCGAGTGAACCAGACATGTCAAGACCGTATCTCTGCTGTTGCTCCGACTAAATGACTCTGGCTCAGAAGACCCATTTATAGAAACGGCAGCATTCCTTGCAGTTAGTGAGTCAGGACTACGATTCTTCACAAGTATGAGGCCCACTTCCTGGACTTTCTTGAAGTAAAACAGTGGAGAGGAAAAGAGGCCTGGTGTTACCTTCCTTCACAGCAAAATTAACTTATACGATGTAGTATACTATAGTGCAGTGCAATTGCCAGGATTTTGCTCCGCTGGGATTTGATACATTACACCCGTCATGAAGGGATGAATGGAGAAGAAAACCCAAATGCCAAATGTTAGATTGTAACCGCCTACTGTCTCTTCCTCTGTCAGGAAACAGAGGTGGCACTGCTCTCCGAACAGACCGACCCACAACAAGAGAATTGGACATGGATTAGATTTGAAGTCAGTGCTTCAATTGGTCTAGCTTCACTTATCTACGCAATTGACTCTCTGGCAGTATGCAGAGACCCAGCCAAGGCTTTTAGGGAATATCTTACTACAGCGATTCCCAACCTGTGGGCTGTGAGGATATTGCAAGTGGGCCCCAAAATAATTAGCAAAACACTAAGATAAAAACATCTTTCAGAAAGAATACCTTGAAATATTAGTTTTCATTTTGTATACTACATTAGTTCCATTGATCCAAGCCGAAACACAATTGATCATTAAAACAAAAATGCTTGAGGGCCCACTCATCTGACCACTTACACTGCATCACTTACACCATTTAAGACGCAGCTGCCGTGTTAAGTGGTCATATGGGTGGGCTCAGCTCTCCCTGACTGCTCTGATATCCTAATGTCTGTGTGTGTGTGTGTGTGTGTGTGTGTGTGTGTGTGTGTGTGTGTGTGTGTGTGTGTGTGTGCGAGCGACTGTGCGTGCGTGCGTGTGTGCGTGCTTTAAGCAGTAGTGTTTTAAGCAACAGTGAAACAACTGCCATTCAGTAAATTGCTGAATGGATGTTAATAAAAGTGTGAGAAAAGAAATAGTCTCCCTCGGACAGTCAGTCCAATAAGAGTTACAAATCTATGACTAATGACTATTAGCCGTCAGCGAGGTTACAGTCCTTTGGTAACAACTAGCAGGTGTCCTATGAAAAACCCTTTCATAGTGGCCTTATTTCGGGCACGTCATTATAGGCGAAACAGCGCATCACATCATGATGCGTTGTGAGCTTGTGGGTCGGCTATTTTCAATGTAAATTATTACCTAAGTGGTTACAAATATCTACTTGGATACAAAACAACACGTTGTAATACTGTGAAAGTGACTGGTGGCTTGTGAGACTGATCAGCCAATGAGGCCAGTGGACAAAGTTCTCTACCCTGGCTATTAGCCTTCTATTCATTCATAACTGACCAGGGGAATACCCACTGGGCCTCATTATTCCACTTAGTCCTACACCACGGATCAATACAACATCAGCACCTCCAATGCTGAGAGCAAGTCATTAACTACAGTTCCATATGCCCTTGCTTTGACTAAGACCTTCCAATTTTGGCTATGAGTGAGAGCTGCATTGTGTCCACATTACGATCTACACTTCTACAGCTTAGAGTGAAACCACACTCACAATCAAAAGAAGCAGCAGAAGCGTATGGTGCACAGTCAAACAGTATCACAAAAGTTGGAAGAAAGCCAGCACTCAACAATCTAAAATGTATTTGCCTGTAATTGCCTCATATCCGGGACCAACACAAACAGATGCATTTCAGCCGAGCACTGAGAGCGGAGAAAGTTTACAGAGCTTGACTGCAGTGCAGTGGGCAACTGATCCCCTATAAGGAGGATTACACATATTAGTGTCTTCTTAAAGGACATGTCACTGCTTACCACAGCTGGAGAAGGTGAGTCCAATGCTTGTTCTTCACCCCACCCCCAACTCAAATATGCTATAAGCAGCACAAGGGAGGACAGGCGTTATGCACATTAATGTTTGTGTAAAACTCAAAAGTTTCCAAATGGCCACATGCACACAGCAACAAACAATACAGTCAGAGTCTGATCTGGCCTAGAAAAGTGAACTGAGGACACCTTGAATTCCCCTCCCTTCATCTTTATTGTGCAGACTCAGATGAGCAGGACATGTCAAGGAGACCATCGGGCATATTGAATCATCCCCAACTTGCACAACTGCAACTGGACTTGGGCCGGCTCAACGCATACTGTAAGGCTGGGCTAAAAATAGCACACCTGAATTAAGTGCTCAGCAGAGGACAGCAACCAACACAGGAGGAGCGGTGATAATGACGAGAAGGAAGCACAGTCACTGCTCTAGGCCTTCTGAGGACACACTGGGAGAAAGAGTTCTAGAGCACGAGTGATGCCACAATTTTATATAACGGGTTGAATCTAGAGTTGCAACATCAGCCATTGACAATCCATCGAAACAGAAAAGTCTGATCTGCTTGTATTAGACGACGTTAAACTCACCAAGTTGCAGCTGTAAGGGAAGCTTGAATTATCCTCTTTTAATCTGCAAAGTGTTTGAGCTACTTTGTTATGAGCTACTTTCTGCTAAGAAATTTGTGCTGTGTTAATTGTTTTTAAGTGTTGGAGTTTGGAAGCGCTCGTCGGAAGTCACTCAACGACCCTGCGTTCCACCTGCTTCGAATTTGCACATAAAGCAGGAAACAGCAGCACAATGTGCTAATGAAAACGAGTGCTTCCAAACCACAACACTTATGGAAAAGTTAAGTGAGGGGCACTCTTATCGTCATACATCATCACATTCCGGCCAATCACAATTGGCGTCTTCAATTTTCTGCCCTGACTTTTAATCCTCACTGGGTGCATCCACACAGTAGATTCACTAAGATGCCAGTTGCCGCTTAGAGCAGGAATCTCTTCCTCTCTTCTCTTTTGCGGTTTTCTGGCCGACGCTGCAAGTTGCCGCGTGGGTGCGGAGATTCATTTCCATCCACCAGCTGTTTAAAAACCCGGAAAAGACTCCTGCCGCACCAGCTGTTTAAATAAAAATAAACTTAAAATCGTGACTTGAAGATGTGCACTATTTACACTAGTTTGGGTCCCAGGGACACGTAACATTTCTCTTCTGAGTCTCAAGCTAAAACGTTTGGGAACCACTGCCCTAGAACATCAGCCAAAGACATATTTATAGTTATTTCCATTTCTTGGAGGGTTAGCAATGAGGAGAAAGAAACGAGGGATGTAATTATCTACAAGCGCTTAAATGACTAGTGCTCTGCTGCTGACATCTGAACTCTTAACCCTCACAATGGTCAAAGGTGCACATGATAAAGTAATAGGTTTGAGGAAGAAATGAAATAAAGGTGTTGTTAGTTAGTCTTTTGATAAACAACAGTACATACCCTTGGATGAATTGAGTAGTGGACAACAATGGAAGCATGAGCCCCCGGGAGCTTTTTGTTATGCTTTAAGCATAACCTTTGACTGTAGTACCGACCTGTAGCTGTTATTATCAAGCTTATTAATAATAATCGATGTCACTGGTCGTCAAATAAAAAAAAATGACCTCCTCTATGATGAATTTATCAATCAATCAAGCATAGCAGCAGGGGCAACAACAATTATTTGACAGTTCCCATTCCAAACACGTCACTGACACTTGGTTAAGTGATTATTTTTTAATTTCAAAGACCCCACGCTGAGACCCCTGTGTTACTGTATAGAATAGATGGTCAGTGTGCGTTTTTCTGCACTACTAGGATAAGGGGTTAAGTGTCCACTGTGTCCACGTGACGTAGATATGTGCTCTTCTACACAATAATTTGAAGAAAGCAATGTGGTGATAATGACTATATTGTAGTAGCCGTTTGGTCGTGAATGAAAACGCCACCCAACAACGGTGGGGAGGTAGGCTAACAACATGTTCACATTTCACACTATCGAAGTTTACCGCTTCAAGAATGAATCAACAACATTAATTGGAAAGGAAGTTGAAAGAGAATTGTCTGTGGCTGTCTTCACTAAGGCAACAAGCGGTTGTGTTTCCAAACTCATTTTCTGCGTTGGCGCGCTGCTGCCGTCAAGAGACTTCAATTGAAAAATAATGAAAATAAAATTGACAGCTGATTATGTGCCACCTGAATGGTTTCAATAAACAAACGGTTATTAGTTTGTAGTAGGCTACATAATAAATACACACAATTGACAATTGACACAAATGACAACCGGAGCGGATATTCGCGCAGAGACACAGCAAGAAAACGAGTGTTTGATGATCTCACCTGTTCAGTATTAGGCTATATTGCGGCTGTGCGTGTGTTGCCTTGCTGCTGCTGTCAAACTCTCCCCCGGTCGGCCCAATCAAAAAGGTGCCACTAGGTGGAGCGCGCGAGTTTGGTGCAGTGCTCACGTGGACTTCTGGGCCGTGTAGTTCTTTTAGACCCCCGGCGGCCGGCCCGGCCCCAATCGTTCCAATAATATTTGCATTCATATTTGTATGTCCTGTCCAGCAAAAAAAAAACGACAATGTAGTGTAAATGCATTGGTGAGATCCCATCTAGCCCTCCCTGCTGTGAAATGCAATGCACGTCACGAGTGTCCACCAACGCGCTCAAGGTCACCTGTCATCGCTCTGCAGTCACATTAATTGTGTCGAATCTGTCGAAACTAATAAGAATACACGTCACAAAGGAATCACTCATTTATTGAATATGTACATGCGCTAATTATATATGAATTTAGTTGAAAACACAAGTGGACATGTCATCGTGCTACGACGCTACACGTGTGTCGAAACTATATTTAATTTTTCATAACTGCATTTACATAACGGACTAGTGTTGCCATGTCTGCTTGTTATAAGCGACATTGAGCTTGTACAGCTGCTTGTAAATGGCTTGTTTCTAAACTTAGTCACCTTAAAGTGTAGTAGCTTTTGGGCTTGTTTTTCCTAATGTTGTTTAAATCGTGGTTCTCAAACATTTTCATGTCAAGGACACCCAAATGTATACATTTGTAGATTTTGTACACAAACCCCTGCTGCCTCCATGATCTAAAAGTATTTTGTGACACATGCATCATGCATCGGATTTGTGTTGTTAAAATGTTTCAAAAGAATATTCAAGATTTTGTTTTGAAAATAGCAGATCACAAGGCGTCGCGATGCGTTTTACTTTAAAAATATCTGACGGTCATTTCGCTTCTTTTGGTCTCGTTTTGTATGGCAACACTGTAACAGCCTCTCATCGGAAAACATGGCTGCGTCCATGGATGCTGCAAATGCTCCTGTCTCCGACTTACAAGGCTCAGCCATGACTAGTTCGAGCGATGATAGCCAAAACTTTCAGTATAGCGTACTCTTGGAACATCTTATAGGCGAAAAGAAGCAAATCAAGGACCTAAATCCCACTGTTATGGGCGGCCTGCCGGTGCCCTACAAGAGTGACGACCAGAAGATGATTGAAAGAGGAATGGAGAGCTGTGCCTTCAAGGCAGTACTAGCGTGTGTTGGAGGTCTGTACAAATTATATCTTATAACATATTACAATAATGTGTGTGTGTGTGTGTGTGTGTGTGTGTGTGTGTGTGTGTGTGTGTGTGTGTGTGTGTGTGTGTGTGTGGGGGGGGGTGCCTGTGATGATGGTGAGGATAATTTCTTTAAATGTCTTGATGAGTGTAAAGTTTTGATACGCTTGTAATCTTACTTTAGTCTTTAGATTAGAACACAGGACGCTCTGACCAACGCTTGCGGCCGCGGGGGTTACATATCAACTCGTTTATTCATCACGTGTGCCAATCATTCACAACTCACACATACCGGCGTGCGCATGCGCACAACAGACTTGGCATAATGGCATATGTAGTCCTATTAGTTTGACACATGTAGTTCACTTTACATGACAATGAGTTGAATACACAGGACCAAAATGTAAACAAACCTCTAGGGCTTTTTGTGTTATCGTTTTAACAATCAAAGTCTGTACTTACTGTCTGTCTGTCTTACTCTCTACTATTTTCAATTTAAAGTATTTTTGTTAAAGTATTTAATCAATACATCAAAAAAAGGGCATACAATGCTCTAGTCCAGTAATAGTTTATTTAGGGGAATGATGTACCTACCCACTAATGTGCAGTTACATTTACTAATCAGATTCATTGTTTGCTGCAGGTTTTGTCCTCGGAGGAGCTTTTGGAGTTTTCACAGCAGGCATTGACACCAATGTTGGCTTTGACCCCAAAGACCCCCTGAGAACACCGACAGCAAAAGAGGTTCTCAAGGATATGGGCCAGAGAGGAATGTCATATGCTAAGAACTTTGCCATGATTGGTGCCATGTTCTCCTGCACAGAGTGCATTATTGAATCAGTAGGTTACCGATATCCTTTACTTCTACTATATTTTTTATGACACACCACTGATTTCTGAATTCACCTCCATTATAGTGTTGTGGAATATAAATGCTATTAATAATAGAGGCTATGTGCATGACATCATCGTACATGGTACTGAGACGAGACCCCTTTTCCAATGGGAACCGGTTCAGTTCTTTTTGGTTCTTAGTCCATGAGCCAGAGCTCCAAAATTGGTGGGAAAAACTAGACCTATATTAAATTGTTTATAAGATCAATTCAAGTAAATTAATACATGATAACCCTTCCACAGTAGTAGCTTTTTCATATTTTCGATTATTTTCGCACATTTTCCTACATAATGCCTCATTTGCATATTTAAATATTATGTAAAATTTGTAATACAATAAATCATTGTCTTCGTATAAGTATTCAATTGGGGAAGTGTCATTGTGATAACAATCTAATATAGATATGGTTTTGCCTAGCCCTAGAACGGCCCTAGAACGGCTCTTGTTGTTTCATACAGTATGTACTGTACAGTACAGTATTTCACATACAGAGCCATAGAACGGTCTGCTTAACTTCTGTTAGGGGTTCTAAATTGGCGGCCTAAATGTGATGAATGCTCCGTTTGTACTCGCCCATTAAATTATTCCAAAGACGTGGAGTGAAATATGGTCCTCTAGTTTTATATCCATGTGAAAGTTCTGGCACAAAACGTGTATTTAGTCATAGTCATTGCGATAGGTGCTGGGTAATTAATCACACCACCTGCCAATTGTGTGACCCAAACTTTTGTGTTTCCCTGGTCAATTAGTGATGACATCTGCGGTAAACAGGACGCATAATCAGTTCATCGATCATTCCGGCCCCCCCTCGCCTGGAGAGAAAGACGTCTGTGTGCATCTCTTGAAAAAGTGGTGATAATTGACTAAATACACGTTTTGTGCCAGAACTTTCACATGGATATAAAACTAGAGGACCATATTTTACTCCACGTCAAACGGAGCATTTATCACATTTAGGCCGCCAATTTAGAACCCGAACAGAATTAAGCAGACCGTTCTATGCCTCTGATACATGAAAATGTATGTAAATGAAAAGTTAATTAAATGATCACAGGCTTTCTAGGTCTAGGTTTTGCCCACTCAATTCATAATTAATGTTCCAATTGTGAAGCTCTGGCTCATGGACTAAGAACAAAAAAGAACTGAACTGGTTCCCATTGGGAACCAACGGGTGGCAAAAAACAACTTTCTGGCCTTAACAGCCCATGCATCCAAACAGACAATTTGGGTGGGATTATTAAACTCGCCAGCATTGTAGCTGTATGGAAAGCTTGAATTATTCTCTTTCTATGTTTTTATTTCATAAACATCCAACATAGATATGGACTTTCGGAGTGCTTCCAAACCTCAACTCTGTCCCGGTGGAAAAGTGATTAATGTGCATACTCTATTATACACAGTAAAACTCAGTGTTATCTCTGAGAGTGTACAAATGTTAGATTTATACACTCAGTTACAAATGGATAAATTAACACTAGTACTGTGTACAGTACAACTACTGCTACTCTCCACTTATTTTCTTGCTATTCTAACCACTGACTGAGAATAGAATGTCCCGATCACGTTGTTTTGCTCCCGATTCCGATTTGATTTTGAGTATGTGCCGATATCTTTATATTTTTATACAACACTTATGCCATATCACAATAGTATAATATCCTAAATAACAGTCTATATCCAGTCTAATATGATATGGATATAATATTGATGCCCTGCCTATGCACCAATAGCCCCAAAGTGATTTAAAATACAAATACTACTGTAGGCATGCATATATATATATATATACACATTACACACACTACCATATAGTCTGAGATGCTATAGAATTCATGTATTTTCTAACTGCCTAATTTTATATCATACTCGGAAGTTATGCGGGAACGCCTACTAAGTGGCAAAAAACTACTTCCTGGTCTTGACAGCCCATGCATCCAATAAGAAACGTCCTATCTGATTGCATTAAATGAAGTTTAAACTTTAGCTCACTTTGCCACTCGAATTGCCACTCACCTTATGCATGCGCATAGCCGTCTATGAAGATGACTTAAACAATAATTTTGAGAATGTCTGAGTGAGAGCACTAATGACAAGTTGATTTAGTATAGTCTCCTTAGCAACTTGGAAACTATCATATTCGCTTTGATGTGGGCATACAGAGGTTGGGTAGGGACCAGCTGATGTACTGTAGAGCGACAGACCACCAGATATGTTGTAACTCAGACATTTATTGGTTTTCATTTTATTTATTGTGGCAATCGTTTGTTTGGCTAGAAATAATTGACTAGTAGTAACAGTAGTAAAATGTTTCCCTCAGTGGTCACATAGCACCCTCTTGTGGTGTTATGGTTTACTGTTACCGGTATATGTTTTTCTGGTTGTATGACATGCATGCATGCAAAATATACATGTATTCCTGACAACACTGATTTGTTCAGAATCTGATGAAAAGACCATGCCTTATATTTACAGCACAGAGGAAAATCAGACTGGAAGAATGCAGTTTACAGTGGTTGTGTTACTGGGGGAGCAATTGGATTCCGCGGTATGTGAACCTGCATGTGTCGTCCTTTGTTTAAAAAGCAGTTTCAGTGTTCCTGTGTTTCAGTTTTGTTCTGACATCTCTTTCTCTGTTCTGTTGTGCAGCTGGTCTGAAGGCAGGCGTACTGGGATGTGGAGGCTTTGCGGCTTTCTCTGCTGCTATTGAGTATTACCTGCGATGAGCCATCAGGGATTTCAATGGACATTAAAAACAGAAGAAAACTATGGACCAGAAAAACAGACTTTTGTACATAAATAAAATGTATTTACATGTTATCAGTGATGCTCAGTAAAGTGTTCACATGTGCTAGAACAGATTAGAAATGGATGCTGTTTGAGAGGTTGAGTACAGCACTGCCTGCTGTATTATGAGCATTTGACTATAAAGGACTTGAAGTGATGTATGTTTGGTGCGTTTGTTAAATGGTACACAAGCAAAATAAAACATTGCTGAACAATGATTTGCTGAAGGATTCACCTGAGATCTTGAGGATAACAGGAACACATAAATAATTGACGCTGTTTAAGGACGGTAGACCTGTTCTCCCAATATAGTCTCATGCCATGCCTTTGGCATAAGTTAATGGGTCAGTTCTCCATTCTGTCGAACCGGAAGTAGATTTCGGTCCACCATATTGACATTTGTGTAAAGCAGTGATACTCAACCTCAGGCCCGCGGGCCACATCAGGCCCGCGGGACCATTATGACTGGCCCACCAATGAAAATCTAAAAAAAAATCTGGAAAATGAAATAAAAATAAATAAATCTGAATGAAGTTATCTTTAATTACATTATTATAAGTAATACTATTAGAGTTGTACTATTACTCGAACGAAAATAAAAGCTTGGGGGGGGGGAGATGCAATGCAAATGAAAGACATATACTGTGTATCCCTATTCCCTGACATAATTTTATAGCTAAACGGACAGAATTCTATTTTATTTGAATGATGAAACCCAGCTGCCATTAATAGTTGGAAATTGTAATTGCGGAAATGGTGGAAATGGAAATTGCGGAAATGGAAATTGCGGAAATGGTAATTACGGAAATGGTGGAAATGGAAATTGCGGAAATGGTAATTGCGGAAATTGCTCTTCACTTATAGCTATCTATTTTCAGGTAATTGTTTTATTTTACTCAGTCAGCCATATCACTACTCATTTTTTTTCATGAGTAGACAGCTACTATGATGATCTTTATTTCAACAGCTACCAATGAAAAGAGAGAGAGACAAGGTGACAGTGTTTTGGTACATTTTAATTTACTAAAAAATGGGGGGGTCACATTGACATTTAGCCTCAATATTACAGTATACTGAAATTATTCTCAAAGGAAGTAAAATACAACATTTTTTTATTTTTATTTTAATCTTATATTAAAAATATCAAATATTACTCATCTAGCAGTGCTTATTTTAAGATATGTCACAGGCTTGATAGCAGAAAGATTGGCTTCGTATGAAGGGTGATTATTGTTTTCTTGAAAGCCTAGCAAGAAACTACAAACCTACCTTTGTGTTATCCAGCCTGTTTTGATTGACAAGCTGAACATGCAATGAGGGCAACTACACAAATTATCCCATCGATTATACTGGTGCAGTAACATAAGACATTTTGGAACAGGCCTGCAATGCAATAGCAAGAAAGAAAATCTAATGTTCCATTATACTACTTTGTTTTTTCCATACCCCTCGAGTGCTCTCTCTTCTCTAGAAGTGACTTAGAATCAACTGGTAGATGTCCCCCGACCATCTATGATCATTTCTGTACAGCTTACCAACCATGGACATGGTGAATAAGAAAGTTTGACTAAAAAAACATCACTACCTGAATAAACGTCAAAAAAAATCCATAGAGCAATTCTCTAGTTGCACATAACTGTACAGGCACACATAATATATATATATTTAAAATAAATAGGGCAATTTTGGCCAAGAACTCACTGGGGAGGGCAAGTACTCTGTTGAGAGAGATGATGCCTGCCATGTATTGAGATGGCTTCCTGGTGCCTATAACCCCCCACAGTTGCTTAAACATACACACATGCTGCATCCTCACACATACACAGCCCCTCTCCGTCACATGCACAAAGCCAGCGGTAGAGAGAGAAAACAAAACAAACAAAACTGCTTTTAAACAAAATATTTATAAAATATGTAAATGCCTTTTTTTTCTGGAATGCCTCTTGGAACAGCAACGGGGAAAAAAAACAACAAAGTTAAGTTGCGAGTGGGGCCACTCTGGAGGGACTCTCCAGAACACACACACACACACACACACACACACACACACACACACACACACACACACACACACACACACACACACACACACACACACACACAGTGGCGACCCTGTGGCAACACACCAGGTTCTGACCTCTCGACCCCCTCACTGATAACCTCACGTGACCCCAGATGTGGGTCTGTTGGACAGAGAGTCAGTGCTCTGCTGGCTTCCTGCTCTTCACCTGGATTAGACGTACTGTGGCGCTGAACGCTCTCCATACACAAACATGACACAAGACATGACTAGAGAGGACCTACGGGGGAGCACTGGGTATGTCCTCCAAACCCCAGCACCCCTGTAATGTTTGGCTCCATCTGTCATCGGGGACGGGGGTTGGGACTTGAGGGCTATACAGTGGAGAGGTGCCGGGAGGGCGCTGAGAGAGTGGGGGTATTCACGTATAGAGTCTCTTTTTCTCTCTCTCTCTCTCTCTCTCTCTCTCATCTCCAGACCCCCTGGGGTGATTAAACGTCGGTGGAGAAGTAGAGTGTGTTGCGCTTCAGCTCAGCGAAGGATATGGGAGGATGCTGCAGATAGTACAGTAGCACCTGGACCTGATGGAAGCAGAAAGGCTGAATCAGAACGTGTACGTTGGCCAGGTACTTGGCGCATTGTTCTCAAATCAAAGAACGAACAATACATTGCTTACAGCGTTCTTGAGAATCGCTCAACTAATTAACTTCACACTCGACACTGCTCTCTCTTGTGTCCTCAGCAATACACCCACCAAGTGTGAAGTGAAGTTGATCGGATGAACGGTCCTCAAGACCGGCAACGGACAGACAGACACACAAACATGAATTCAGAGATAATTGCCGCCTCCTTAATGAAATGGTGCAAGCTACAAAGCTAGCCTGGGTTCCAGCCTGATTCACTGCATTCCGTGGATTTGTAATTGTCACTTGCAAGTGACAATTACGAATCAGGCTGGAACCCAGGCTAGGTGCAAGCTACACTACACATACAAATGGCAATCTATTAATAAGATTTTATGGTAAATTACATTTACTTTAATGTTTAAAAATAGAAAATGTCTAGTTAGTAAGTTTGATGTTGCCCTGTGTAAAACCAATCTCCAGCTAGATGCCTACTTAGCACAATTAGGACAAATGCAGAACGTGTGTCCTCACATGAGATTATATGCCATATGAGAGCCTGCGGAAGTATACTTCTATGGTGTTTTGACATTTTGTATACCAAACTAACAAACATTTATACATTAAATAAGCCACTATATAAACACTCAGCTTAACAGTACTGGAGAAATATGGCTCCCAGTGTATCATCGCATGGCCATTTATGACAAGTTACTTGACGTGATGTTTATGCGGCTCAGAAAAATACATTTGTGCACAGGAAACTCTCCCGGCAAAGCTGAATGATGTCCAAGAGCATAAATACAGCTGGGAGAATAGACCGCAATGACATAGGTCACCAAGTTGCGTGGGAGTGATACCAAGCCAGCAAATGAGAATCCCAAAAAAGGACTCATGGTCAAATATACATATCTATATTTTCCCTGTGTCAAATCTCAGGCCAAAATTCTAACAAAACTGCTTAGCAAGAGATGTCCAGTGCTTTCAAGTCACCATCAACAACACACCTGTGCCATGACGTCGTGTGACCAGATGTCAGAGGCAGATGTGATATGCTGTGTCTTTGCGATCTCTGCCTCTGAGGGCCTGAGCAAGGTGGGGCCAAACACAGTGGCCAGGTTATGGAGGGACATCTTATTGACAGGTTCCTTATCAGCCACCCTGCAAGATAAAGAACAACACACAAGAGTCAGTCCGATAAGCTCGACAGGGCAAATACTGGATTTTGATCACGCAAAAACGATAACATGAGATGATGCAGAAATGATGTATGTCCATACAGTCGTCGATCTCACAGGACCATGTAAAATCCAGTAATCTTCTTGTTCTACTGTTGAGTAACATCAGGCTGCTAGTGATTAACCTAAGATGCTACGCAGTGACCTTTTTCTGCAGTTCCTACCCATTTTAGTCATTGCCAATTCCCCAATTGTGTACTGTGATCCCCGTCACTCAAGTGTAGAGTGACAACCACGTCTCCTTCGATACACAGCCGCTTCTTATGATCTGACAGCGGGGAGTTGCAATGGCAGAGTGTAATGTGCCCCTACCCTACCCAGTCCCCCTACCTGCTGAACAGGCGCCCTGACTAACCAGTAGGAGTCACTATAGTGACAGGGACACAACCCCCCTTGTGCTGGACATACTGATGCTGGGAAGCATCAGTACGGTGATCAGAGCCGGGTGCGGCTGCACTAATGACTTTGGGGCAAGCCCGTCTAGAGTTTAAATGGACAGGTATCAGTCAAAAGAGAGACATCGAAGAGGAAGGATGGATGGGGAAGGATCAACATACTGTATGGAATGTCAGAACAGGTCGCAGGTGCATTTATATAGCGCTTTTATCCAAAGCACTTTACATAGATTGTGCATTACATTCACCCATTCACATGATTGATTGATTGATTTATTAACAGTATGCATGCAGAATGGGTACATTTCAAATGAAAGCACAAGTCAATAAAAAAACTGTTATTGTGGACGACACCATGATAAAGCAATAAAATAGTTTACCACAGAGTCCACCATTTTCAATTCATCAGAACATTTAGAGACGTACAAATATACACTTCTATAAAAACACACATTCATACACCGATGGTGGGGGAAACCATGCAAGGCATCAACCATCATCGGGAGCAATTAGGGGTTTAGCGTCTTGCTGCCTCCAGCCTCTCTACCGGCCACTCTACCCCTGAACCACCACCGCCCCAATTATTGCTAACTGTTACATGGATGGCACACACGTTTAAGATGACCAACTATACGTGGTCACAAAGTTACCCCCTCAGTGAACTGTAATTTAAAAAAGTCGATATTTCTAAACACAAAAAAAAGGTTCTTTATTAAAGGTGTCTGGCTGTAGTGTGTGGATGATGTGAACCACAGAGGCAAGGACTTTAGTAATCCATCCAATATTTTCTCCCACTCGCTGTTATCTCATCCAATAACCAACTGAGTATCTAATGAACATGGTGACATACTGACATGTGACCACATCGACCAGTTTAACCCAGATCACAGATTTTAGAGCAGCCATGCACACATGGAACAAAATTAACTTCAGCCAACTGTCAATGGCATGCAGATGTCTTTGACGGGTAAATTATTCAGGCTAACCAGCCAAAGATTAGGAGCCATACAAGTAATAGTTTATTTTGTCTGTCTGTACCCTTATTTTAAGCGTCGCAGCCTCTTATATGCATAATGTGTGTTTGCGGGCACATGCGTGTGGGTGTGTCCTGTCCGCTTGTAGAATGCGATACGTGTTGTGCTTACAGGAACAACCAAACAGGGAAAATGTATCAAATCTCGTCAGAGGAGTGTGTTTAAACACATTAAGAGCATCTGTTTATTTCAGAGCAGCTGAGAGTGATTCTAAAAATAATCATTCAGGTATGTGCACATTAAATTGCTGTATGTCTGTAACTAAATGAGTAACACTCAAAATTAGTTATGCAATTTAGGTTAATTAACTAAATTCACAACACAAACTGTCAGCTGTTGGCAATAAACAAATCAAACAAGAACAACTATACAAGTGGTTTCTCCTAATTGAACACAAAATGTCACTTACTCACTTTCAATTGCCGCTGCTGTCTCAAAATTATTGAGAAGAGTCTTTATACTTATTCACGCTGTAGTTAAAGAAAGTTTAGCCTTATAGACTCTCTGCATTAGATCGTTACTAGGCATTTCTCTCCTGAGATGAGATGAGAAGAGGATGTGAACGTGGCTAGTACTTAGTAGAGCCCTGTTTTTCTGTGTTATGTCCTGGAAGATTCTAGAGTATCCGTCAGTCTCCTGCATTGAACCCCATAGAAACCTCTGGAGGCCATTGCACATGAGGGATGGGCTAAGATTCCTCAGGAATACTACCAGAAGCTGGTGTCTGGGTAAGTCGGTACGCACACATTTGCAGCATGTCATAACAACAAAAGGGTGCTCTACTATTGCTGTACTATTGCTCTACTATTGCTGGCCTGCTCGCTTTGCCTAAAAAAATGGCAACTAAAAAATACGGGGAAACAGCTTTTTGCTTCTACGGGCCGACGGCATGGAACAAACTCCCACTGTACCTTCGACAGGCAGCCTCTGTAGACATTTTTAAAGCACAGCTTTAACACTGCTTCTTTTTTAATGTTTATGCCTTGCTTTTCTTTTCCTTTCTTTCTCCATTGCTCTGTAAAGCACTTTGAGCTGCATTTCATGCCATGAAAGGTGCTATACAAATAAAGTTTTATTATTATTATTATTGTAAGTACTAGACAGTACACACTTGTTATAAATGGGGTGAATAATTATAAGACGGCAGTAGTAATTTAAAGTATAATTTTGTGTTGAATGTAGAGGAACCTCTTGTAATATTAGCTTAGTTAATTTTGCCAATTAACCTAGTGTGTGTGTGTGTGTGTGTGTGTGTGTGTGTGTGTGTGTGTGTGTGTGTGTGTGTGTGTGTGTGTGTGTGTGTGTGTGTGCCTGCCTCTTGAGGTGCTCCAGGAGGCTGAGGAAGGTGATGAGGTTGGGGTCGGGCAGGGAACGCAGTAGGTGCATCATGCAGTTCTCCTTGGCTGCTGGGTCTGAGAGGGCTGTGAAGGAGAAAAGTCAAGGCAATGAGAGGAAGACAGAGAGAGAGTAATGCCTTAATATGCTTTTTACCAGGAAAAATAAAACAAAAATAAAACAGTTGTCGAGAGTGCAAGTGTGGTCCATGCCAGATTCCAAGAGGCGTCAAGGTTTTACCTATGCCCTCCATAAAGGCAGGATAGAGGCGGTCAGTGAGCAGTGGCTCTGGCAACTCCCTGAAGTACAGCTTCAGAGTTCCTGCTATGGCGTTGATATCCATGTCGCTCAACATCACCAGGATGTCTTTGGTATCTACAGTACGTGGGAGGGAGAGAGACGGGGTGGGGGACAGACAAGACGGCGGAAAATAAAATAAATGACTGAGATTAGATATGTTGACACCACAAAAAACAAGTTTCTAAAGCGCTTGCAGAAACAGTAACACAGCTGCTCTCATCTTATTCCATCGTCTCCAGGAATAACAGACAGTGCAAGATACTGTAGTGCTACAGCCAAACACACAAAGATGCAGACATTCTTCTTCATCACACAGTAAACAGGGTGCGGTAGATTATGATGGGAGGATTGTAGATAGAGACACCGGTGTGCAACTATGTACGAAGGCCCCCAGCCACAGCTCTCTCTGCTGATGTTAGAGGCCTGGTCTAATGGGCCTCTTTGTATGACCTCCAGCTGAGAAGGAGGGATATAAACAAACAAACAAACAAACACAGAAGGTGAGTGTAGTCTTACTGTTGTCAAATGCTGCTTTGAGGGCCTGGATGTCGGTAGCCACCCCTGAAATCCTGTAGATTCCCACCTCATCTATCCCCCTCTTCTCCACCTCCTCAATGCACTGGCGCACTATGTAAGGCACCTTGGAGCGCTCACGCCTGTAGGGGGCAGTGCATGATCAGCTTCCTCATCACAATCAGAAATAAGTGTGCATTCACTCAGAATTGTCTTGTTTTGATCAAAAAGGAATGGACTTACTTTGTCACCACATTGATTTTGACTCCAAAAACGCCACTCTGTTTTTTGGACGGTGTTCTCTTCAAGCTCAAGTCCCGACTTGTAAACTTCATGGAGAATTCGACTTTGATCTAATGATAAACACACAAGTACGATGCATCACTCTCAACCACAAGTAAATAAAAAATGCACAAGCATGATATTTAATGTCTTTATTGCTGACTTGTGGTCCACAGATAACACATACAAGTATTTATTTATATTTGAACAGCTCCTAAACATCAGAGCAAGTTGGGATCTTAAACATTATCATCATTTATTTACCTTTTGGTGAGCTCCATCATCCATAAAATGACAGATTGGGTCTTTAAAGCCGACAACTTTGCTGAGTAAACTCATCGTTTCGAAGGTTGGCCAACCATTATGCACTGGCCTGGCCAACCATGATAAGCCTCATTACTGTACTCTTGCAAACAGTCAACTTCTATCACTGTAGTTTGAGCATAAACGTGGACTTGAACAACAATAGCAAGCAGACTTTGAGCGAGTGTCTTACCCCATTCATCTCTATGACGTCCATGTGCCAGTTCTTTGACTGTACCGTCTGTGGGTCCAGCTGGAAGAGAAAGAGAGGAAAACATTCATCAACATGTTATTAGGGACCAAACGTGATACCTTATAAGGGCATATCAAAGCCTTTATACATTGGGATATTTACGCTTAGAAGGGCATTGCTTAAAGGAGCATTCAGTGATTTGTAAAACCCCCCGGTCCTCCCCGGTAACCAGATGTGCACATGCATGCACTACAGTGGGGGGGGGGGGACACGCGGCACACCAAGGCCCGCCCCCGCTCGATCATGATTGGCGGAAGGCCCCTCTCTTTTTTACCCCAGGGGTTAACTGGGGACAGGGAGGAACTCCTTATATGGTCAGCACACTCTATAGTAGGGAGGATTATCACAACAAAACAAAAAAAGAAGTGATATTTGAATTAAGTGAAATCACTGAATATACCTTTAATCCGATGAACAAAATCCAACTATTATCATATGGATCATGACAGAAACATGTACCCTTCTCTGGCACCACAGGCCTGAGTGCTGGTGCTTAAAGGCCTGATTATACGTTGCATGTCACTGCAGCTGCAAGGGTCTGGACAGTGGAAACAGGGATAGACTCTCTGGCTGATACAGGCAATAAGCCTCTCAAGGGTCTGGACAGTGGAAACAGGGATAGACTCTCTGGCTGATACAGGCAATAAGCCTCTCAAGGGTCTGGACAGTGGAAACAGGGATAGACTCTCTGGCTGATACAGGCAATAAGCCTCTCAAGGGTCTGGACAGTGGAAACAGGGATAGACTCTCTGGCTGATACAGGCAATAAGCCTCTCAAGGGTCTGGACAGTGGAAACAGGGATAGACTCTCTGGCTGATACAGGCAACAAGCCTCTCAAGGGTCTGGACAGTGGAAACAGGGATAGACTCTCTGGCTGATACAGGCAATAAGCCTCTCAAGGGTCTGGACAGTGGAAACAGGGATAGACTCTCTGGCTGATACAGGCAATAAGCCTCTCAAGGGTCTGGACAGTGGAAACAGGGATAGACTCTCTGGCTGATACAGGCAACAAGCCTCTCAAGGGTCTGGACAGTGGAAACAGGGATAGACTCCCGCACTCTGGCTGATACAGGCAATAAGCCTCTCAAGGGTCTGGACAGTGGAAACAGGGATAGACTCCCGCACTCTGGCTGATACAGGCAATAAGCCTCTCCGACCTACTTACTACTTACTTACTGGACAGTGGACACACTACAATTTGGTTCAAATTCGTTCTATACAGGTGTGCTCCAAAAAAACGAAGAGCTCCTTTGTTTATAATATCATAGCTCAGCAAGATAGAAAAAGAAAACAGGCAGGTAGAAAATGGCATGTGAGACCACTCAAGGAGAGAAGGGCCACGGATGGGGAGTTATAGTGCAGTATATTGGCGCAAGAGATGCAAAGCATAGACAAAAGATATGTATCTAGATGTCCACCCCTGACCATTAGATCTGGGCATTACAGTGCGTTTCATAATGATCAAAACACTGTATCTTGCCACGATCACCTATCCCAGGTGCGTCCATCTTGAAGAGGTCTAGATTTAGTAGGCCACCAAAACTAAAATGGGGGGAAGGGATGATTTAAAAAATAAAGAGGACACTGTTCTTCCGTTTGCCTCCCTGGTGGAAATTCCCAGACAGCCAGGCCTGTCTATATTTAAAAGGAAATAGAAGAATGAGGGGGGGGAACAACAACCCTGAAAAAAAGTCCTGGGAACTGCAAAAGAGATGGTTATTTTTTTTCCTTCTCCTTCTTTATTAAATTCCCAGGAAATTCAGATCGGACGACGAGAGCATCAGAAGACGAGTAATGGTAGGCTATGGGCAGTATACCCCCCACTGGGCATGGACTGTTTATGTTTGTATATGACTGTATAAAAGCTCTTAATATGTACTCTTTTCTCTCTTTTTTCTACTGTGTGGGTGTGTCGAAGAGCCACTGCCTTGCCGTGTGAGTTTGTGTCCTATGTACAAATCCCTGGCTCCATACATAGACATCAATTATCTACATTGCAGCACACAAAAACACCTCTTTCACACATAATGAAACCCCACCCAGGCTGAGACGTAGAGTATGTGACCCACAGATTAAATTCAACTCTTAAATTCAGCAAAGAAGAATCACACACACACATTGAATGACCACAAACATTACATGGAATGGAGCTTTCAGCCTCTATATCACTTTTTTTCAGCATGGGTCCGGGGACCCCAAGGGGTCCTTGAGAGGGTTCCGCAAGGGACCCCCCAGCTAAATGATTGATAGTTATGAACCAAATGAACTCTTATGGATTTGTAACTTAGAGATTGTACAAATGGATTTTGTACACTCTCAGAGTTTTCTGTGTAGATTGAGGTTCCAGAGATAACGATTGTATTAACTTGGGATCTATGGAACTCTATGCAGGTCATACTGGTTAAAAATGTTGCGAATCGCTGATCAAGATCACTTTACGTATCTACAGTAGCAGAGCCCTCAGCAATCTTTTCTAGTTCTTCTACAGTAACTGTAGAAACATCAACTGTCCTCTGGGAGGTGTTATACATCTTGTCGACAGGGACTGTTTTATTTGACAGAAGTACCATGGACAGTGCTAATATTTCTCCTTTCCCTGAGGGATGGCAGTCAGGACAGAATGGCTCATACTACACTTAACCTTACTGTGTCTGGCCGTTTCAAAGCTCTGTGGACCATGCTTCCCATGAGAGAGGAGGCTCTCTGTGAGGCTTCTCATCCATCAGTGCTCCAGTGTCTTTAGGTAGCACAGCCTGCTGTGTGTGGCACAGCGAGCAGAGCCGGAGCCTCTCTGCCTGCCCAAGCACTTCTGTCCACAGTTAGCAGAGCCTTTTTATAGGCTGATAAAGCAGCTGGCTCTATCACAATTACACAATTACACACAGTCATGAGTCATGATGAATACCCAGTCCGACAATGTGCTCACCTTTTATATAGAATCAAATCTAAAAAAAGGGTTGCTGACTGAGCACCAGGCCAGCACACTTTTTATTGTCAACATGAAGCTGGCTGGATAATGTTCTCTCATTGAGCGTAATTCATTATCTCATAAAAAGGCCATTTGGTATCAGTTTAAAACACACACACAATTATCATTAAGTACAATTTTCCCAGTAGGGCTTCGGTTTGAGACCAGGTTAGCCTAATCGGCACTATAGGGCCTTTTGCTCAAGTCTCTGCCAAGAAGTGGATGGGCCAGGATCCAACTTCTCACCCACTCACAAAGCACTTTTACCTTCCCACACGCGAGTCTGATTCATACTTAGTCGTGGCAATACAGTACTCCATCTCTATTATTGACCTCTGCTTACTCATTAAAATGAATGGTTCAAATTCAGTTGTTAAAATTTGAAAACCATTACAGTTGCCCATTACTCTCACCAATCCTCGAAACTGCATCTTTAACAGGGCTAAAAGTACCCATTTCTCCACTCTCATTCCTTGGGAAATTAGTTGATTTAAGCCAGGGACGAACCTAACTGCATGGCTGGGAGCTGGGGGGGGGGGGGGGGGGGTTACGACTAAGCTTATTTTAGGCAGAAGATAAGGAAAACAGTGTGTTGGAAAGAAAGTGTAGAAAGTGTAGATGACTTTGGGGATGCATCCAGCTGGCTGGTGAAACAAAGCAGGATGAGGATTTAGGTGATTAATGTTCAGCGACAGCTCTGGCAGCCAACCAGAAGGAAGCGGGGCAGAAGAGGAAATAGAAACTAGTGTCACAAGCTTCTTTGATAACAATCCAAATATGGTGTGATCTCAACTTCCAAACTTAAAGTTTAAACGGTCCAGATTTTGTGCATGCGTGTTGTGTACTGTGTAGTGCACTGTGTAGTGTACTGTGTTGTAGCCTATGTGTGTGCTTGCTTGCCTGTATGTAATCAAAGATAAAAGCAATACAGGGGATATAAGAGACATCCTCAAGCCATGTGGTTTCAATTAGGTTCTGAAAACTCTTTTTGTTGGACTGAGAGGAGTGTCGAGTATATGATTTAGGAAAGGACTGTAGCCTGAGGCAGTAGACATAATTACTTTATATTACAAATGTAGAGAGCAAATCTCAGTGGTGGTCTAATGTCCCATACAATACACAGATTACCACATAAGGGGAAAGACATGGATAGAAACCATGAATTCTGTTAAGTCAGTATGACACTCTGCTGCATGGGAACTCATTGTTCTTTGAACTGCTACAGCTTTCTTTGAATGTTTTTCTTTTTTGAGCGGTGCCTCCGCTCCATTAAGTAGCAATGTGTGTATGTATGTCTGTCCCTGGGTCTGTATGTCCGAGCACGGAAAACTGCAACACAGTAACTCTGTCATTTCTCGACCGTTTCGGACTTGGGAAAGCACGCCGGAACCCCCTGGGCACGTTCCTGGGGGTCTGGATATTCCCACACGGTAACTCTGTCATTTATCGACGGTTTCGGACACGGGGTGGCTTGCCGGAACCGGACTGCTCCCCTGGGCGCATTCCTGGGGGTCTGGATGTTGCGGGGGCACCCCGGGACCCCCACATGGTACAGTTGCACCGCTGACTTCTAAAATATCAAAATATGACACACACAGACACATACACTGTACTGCGTCTAACTCCTCACCCTTCTATGACCAGGAACATAACATTCAAAATACCGTATATACAATAATAAATGACGTATAACTGGACAATGTATGACTATAGTGTATAAACAGTGTGGGGGAACTGTGTTGGTTTAACTCCATGAGTAAGGATGAAAGTAAACACTGAGAAACCAAATGCTGTTAGCCTGACTGTACACAACTCTTGGTCGAGTTCCAACAACAAGATAAGAAGATAAAGACAGATCATTGCATACTACAAGAGAATTTAGCACGGTCTCTGCCTGAAAATGTTGCTCACACAGATATTCCTCCTTTGTTCCATTACCTATTTATTCTAAAGATAAAGAAATATTTGAAAATAAAACAGCTGTTCCTGCCCAGTTTCGAACTGAGGACCTTTCGTGTGTTAGGCGAACGTGATAACCACTACATTACAGGAACTGGCTGACAGCTGTACTTGCTGACAAGACTAATGACTTTGCAGTCATTGATACCACCACTACTGATAGGCAACAGGCTCTGCTCTGCCCACAGGAGGCAGAACAAACTACACTAAAGTGGTAGGATACATAGTCCGGGTCCCTATGGAGCGGTTCCTATTCTAAATACCACACTGGTAGGTTCAGACGGTTTCACTTTAAAGAGTTAAGCTTGATTTATTTCACTGTTTTCAACTGAAATAATTGAAAGCGACCAACATGGTACTGTAGATACAGTAGAGAATTTACAGAGTTACATGGTGGTTTTCTTTTATACAAAGTCCTGTATTGGATACTATACTTCAAGAACCACTGTCGACAAATGATGCCCTTTGTTTATGAAATCATGTGTAAAGGCCTTGATAAATCCCATCTCCACAATGAACTTAATTAGTTCATTGTGGCTCTACTGGAGTTTCAGATGGATTTGTTCAGATGGAAGTTGATCATTTAATATGCCAATTTAATTTTCACTTCAAATTGTCTTTTGCGTTGCACAGCACCTTTCTCAGTTCTCCAGCTGGTTAACTATTCATACAGTGGCAGAAAGTAATTTCATTAGCATTTTGACAGACCGCTTTAATTACATCGTACTGTAGCTCAAACTTCACGGTCTCTGGTTTCAGCAGGATTACATCCTGGGGACTGCATTTCTTTCAGCTATCAGCTTGCGCTTATATTATCTTAACCACTTTCAACCCGACGTCGATTTTGGCATGTCATCATAGGCAAAACAATTTCAAACATAGCTAATCTACACACATCTAGCTCTACAAGCTCACAACACTATACAATTCAATGGGTCGTATGACAAAGTATAAAAATAGTTAATTAAAACAAACAATGTTATTTTGACAAATGTCACTGTAATCATGCAAGGTTTTGTGATTTGCATAGTACCATTCTAGCATTTCTGGAGGCACTGTGGATGAGCGCTCGTGCACGCCACACACACACACACACACACACACACACACACACACACACACACACACACACACACACACACACACACACACACACACACACACACACACACACACACACACACACACACACACACACACACACACACACACACACACACACACACACACACACACACACACACACACACACAGTAGGGAAATAGTGCAATGAACCTCTTATGCTTTATGCAGCTGAATGTCAGCTGAAAACGTGAGACCCTGCCTGCGTCTAGAAAAGAACAGAGTCTTTGGATACTGTACTCCACTATTACGTAAAACCCCTGAGACTAAGATGCCTAGATAATGTTATTTCCCAAGGATGGATTGTTATCCCAGCATGCAATTTTCTTTACTTTATCTCACATGCCAGCAGTAACAAAATCAAAAGACCTAAATCTTAAAACTACAAAAAAAATCCTCCAAGATGTTGCAACAACATCCCCCCCCCCCCCCCCCCCCCCCCCCACACACACACATCATCCAAGTACATTTGTATCCATAATAACGAAGAATTTCAGTACCGGTAATTATAGTCTTATATAGAAACAATCGATCGCACATCCAATAACGTACCTACTACCTCCTATTATTAACCAAGCCCCACTCAAGGACTTGTAATGGATCATACAAGAGGCCAACATCTTATAAATACCCAAAGACTAATTAGATGATTCCTACTACCATTATTGCCCTATACAGAGATTAAAAGCCAGCCACCATGAGGCCTGCTCTTCAGCTGCAGGCAACAGGTTTGAGCCCAGAGGAGAAAGGGTCACTCTGGCCTGGGGTATCAACCCCAGAATCTTTTACTGACCCTCTGGGTGTCACACTGAGCTCGATGACCAATCATGGAAGGTATTGTAAGGGGGGAGGGACTGGGGGTCGGTAAAGGCCTATGCCCCCCGGCTGTGACAGGCAGAGATTTATGTGCCCTATAAAGAAGGCCATTAGGGGCTGGCTGGCATTTAGGCTCACAGGAGGGTGAAATGCTAATATCTCATCTGCACAAATCATCATATTCCATGTCACCCATTTGTGGGTAGCGGACACATTTTTATGGGTCGCTTTATATTTGGTTTCCTATGTTTTGTTTTTAATTGAGCCAAACATTTTCAAAAAGCATTCCCTCAAAAAGCAGTTTTTCATGAATAAAAAACAAATTCTAGGAATTTTTCAGTAATTTCATGAAGAAATATTTGCACTAGTTTGGGTTCCGGGCAAACGTCTACTTTCTCTTCTGGGGCTTGAGCTAAAGGTTTGAGAACCACTGCCCTACGTGAACACAGTGAGTTTCTTTTTTTAATGTGGGCTAAAATGTGACAGCGGACAAGAAAGATACTGGTTTATTGTTATTCTTTGTTCTCGCCGCAACACTTTTGGAAGCGAAATAAAAAACGAAAACAGAAAAAACACTTTTGCTGGTATAACACAGGTCTTCATCACTGACACAGTAATGTCAAACAAAAGACAGATAACCCATTGTCTAGACAATTGGGTAACTGCTTAATCATCATTATATTACTCGGACAGAAAGTTAATTATGCTTCATTCCAGCCCAATTAGTCTTCTCAGTCACCCCCATCATGCATCTCCTCATGCAGTATCTCTTAATTAAAAGACACATGCAGTTCTTTGTGCTTGCACGTCCAAGTTCACTCTAGCATCGCATGAATAACAACAATCCACACAGTTGCAGACAAACATGTATATACTGTATATGTAAGTAATCAGTTTTTTTCTTTGTTATTTTTAAAATAGTGAAAATTATTTTCAAGAATACCTAAAATAGCAGACCTACAAGCTCAATGTATTATGAGTGGTTAAAGGTCCCGAGAGTGGTCCATTTTGACACTTGGGTTAGAAAAATTTACATTGAGGATTTACGATTTACTATTGCCATTTTCTACTCAGTTTGTGATGATGTGATTAGGGGTAAAGTAAACTATGGGCTCTGTGCATCAACATCACAAAAGTAAAACCAAACGTGAGGCCAGTTATGCGGTCCTAAACTAACTGCAGAGCAGGACAAAAACTTAATAGGAAACAGACAAACCGAGAGGCTTCCATCTCCATCAAGTTCAGCATCCTCAGCTTGCAGGGACATACCATAAAACCACCTGATCATATAAAACCACCGTCTCGCCTTACCCAGGCCTTCACTGCAACAGTAAAGCTAAATTCCAGCCTGTGATGCATTGTCCTTGTGTGACTGTGGCTGTGCCCTATTAGTTAATAATGAGCACAGATTTTGTAACATAATGCACACAGCCCAGAATGCTGGTCATGCACTGAAAGTATGGAATGAAACGAAAGGCGAGAGCCCGGCAACAACAGTGCTCCAAGTGGAGGCTTTATCCCTTTCTGCCCCCCTTGTTTAGTGCCCGTATATAGTCTGTGCAGTGGAGGATCGGTTAATGCATGCAAATGTGTAAATGAACATAATGAGACACAGAGAGAGAGAGCATTGCCCCCAAGGCCTTTGTCATAGTTTAGTTGCACGTGCAGAGCAGTCCAGAGAATTCCTACGAATCACATGCACACATCCTCTTCTGAGGCTCCTCACAGAAATAGCATCTGCTGTAGATAAATAGGACCTTCTTTCATACCAATTCATGGATCATCATAACGCAGCAGTCCTGCAACTGATATGTTGCCTAGATTTACACAGCAGATCCACAGAGAGTGTGTGTGGTAAATGGTAAATGGTGCATTTATATAGCACCTTTATCCAAGGCGCTTTACATAGATTGTGCATTACATTCACCCATTCACACACACATTCATACACCGATGGCAGCGGAAGCAATGCAAGGTACCAACCAGCACATCGCGAGCAATTTGGGGTTCAGTGTCTTGCCCAAGGACACTTCGACATGTAGACAGGAGGAGCCGGGACCTGCTCTACCTCCTGAGCCACAGTTGTGTGTGTGTGTGTGTGTGTGTGTGTGTGTGTGTGTGTGTGTGTGTGTGTGTGTGTGTGTGTGTGTGTGTTCCCTGAACATAAGTCAAATCAAGTAATCAAAATGATTCCCGAGCATCGCACGGCCGCAGCTCACCACTCCTTGGCTGCGGCTCACCGCTCCAAGAGAAGGGTCAAATGCGGAGAACAAATTTCACTGCGGTAATGTGTGTGACAAATCGTACGACTTTGACTTTTTTTACTTTGACTATGAAGTCAGCCAACAGGCCAGCTCTCGTTTTGAGGGAACCTCTTTGAACCTCAATCGCATATCATATACAGCATAATCACATGATTACTCCAAGCTCCACATTATGTTTGTCTAGAAACATAATGTGTTCCATACATTCCAGACAAACCTTGACGTTGTGAGACAGACACAATGATTCCGAGCTGGATGGATAACTTGGACCCTGCTTTACAGACACCACTGTAATGCTGATGTGATGTTCTACTGTACATGCAGCCTTATGGGAAATTCAGAGCCAAGTTTTTGTCATATGGCTGAATATGCATATAGACATACATAGACACACAAAATAATTAGTGGGTCAGAATTGAACCCCTCACAATGTAATATGGCCAATATCGTTATACCTCTGGGAGTGCAACTAACTTAATTGTCAATTACTTAGTGTGGGAGGGAGGGGAAGCCAGGGGAAATGTCATCAGGGCAGCAGGGTTCTTGTTTCTGATGGAGCATGGCATTACCATAAATGAGCAGTAGGGGGAAGCACTCTGCTCCTCCAACTGCCAGCTGTATGTAACCGCAGTATACTATTCACTCACTGGCTTTAATTTTGAAATTGAGAAAGGCAGATGGGAATGGAGGATTAATTAGGGGTGAAGAAGTAAGGGGGAGGATATAATCACTGAAAGAGGTGGAAGCAGCACATATTAGTAGCATTAAGTCAGAATGTAGAGTAGACCAATTCACCATAGCCTTAAACAATACACAGTGAGTGAGGGTGAAAGCATCTTTACCACATCAACATGTTCTGCTGTCCACAGTGGCTGTCAGTCACATACAAAACAAACTTTTCACCACTATGAAATCTATTGATCTGCACAGATGGGATCACAAGGGCTATATAAATTATAAAACACAATCAATAGACCTATCATAGGAGAACAATACTCAACTCTCCGTTGAAAGAGAGCCACTCATGGAAAGGGTGAGAGCACACAGGGTGAACAGGAACATACGAAAGAGACACAGAGCGGAACAGATGGCAGCGACAGTGACAAATAAGAAAGACCATCACGGGACAAACCCAGGGCTACGAGTAAAGAAGAGAGACAGCATGCACATAATGCGGTTGTGTGTGTGTCAGTGCATGTGTGAGCTTGACACCTTTTGTCTGAGCAGCTTGCTGCGGACACGTCCCCATAGCTTGGCTCCCGTGTTGGTGTGTCTCCTGAGAACGGGGGTCTGTGGACGGCTGTTATGTTGGTTCTGGTCCACCACGCAGCACTGCTGCTCCAGACACTCACAAACAGAGTTCAAGTTCACATCTGTCACCAGGACGGCCGTCATCACCGATGCCTCTGGGCTGTCAACCACCCCCCCTCACCAAAACGCAAGGTGGACGAAGTATGCCGTTTAGAAAAGAAGGCAGATATGTTCCCCCACACGACCTCTTATGTATCACCGAGCCTGGTAATACTGACGAAGCAAGAGGGGGCAAGTTTGTTTGTAAAATGTGGAGGTGTAAAATGGAAGAAAGAAAGTCTGGCTCGACAGAAGCTGTTTACTTCAAAGGGAAAATGGAAAAAAAGAGGAGATATTAGAAGCGAGAAAAGTACGAAGAGATCTTCTTTCAGTCCAAGATAAGATAGAGTCTTGTCATGGTTCCCTTGGTAAGGCTAATAGAATTCCACGCTGGTGCCTCTCTGTGGGATGGAGAGATCCTTCCTCAGTCAGCTGCCAATATCTCTTCTCCTCACAATGTGATTTCCAGAACAGTGGAACACAGACACGGAGCTGTGAGAGCACGAGCGCAATAGGGACTGAGGGAGAGCGAGCGAGCAGGAGGGAGGGAACGTGAGGCAGAAAGAGTGAGAGCGGGGGAAGTGAATGGGCAATCGTTGTCATGGAGGGAGCCTCGCTCCCCTCCTCCAGATGTGATGGACACACCTCTGAGACAGAGAGAAAGAATGAAGGAAGGAGGGAGACAGAGAGAGAGAGGGATGGGAGACGGATGGGTGCAATGGGCACCGCTACAGTACGCTGAACAGTCACTAAGAAAGAATGTAAAATA
>NC_137874.1:26793567-26826067 GCF_963924005.1 Protomyctophum bolini | reverse complement strand
GAGGCTGTCTGTGCGACATCCAGGCCGTGTGACCTAGTTCCGGTGATGAAGAGTAGCACGGCAGCCTCCCCCACCACAGGAGGTCGTATCTGCTGAACCTGCCTGAATAATTCACACGAGAGTGTAAACGCGTGACCGGCCTGACCCAGACACACTCTGGGACATTACGCGGGACGAAGGGGGAGAAGGAGGTCAGCGAGACACGAGAGGAAGGAGGGGATAAAAGAGACAGGAGGTGACCTACAGTACAGCGGAGAAGGGAGGGGTTTATACTTCATACACGTAGGACTACTACCGAAAAGAGATGATCACACACAATGTGTCACATCTTTGACAATTTGTAGAGAAAATGAAATAAAATTCAAAAGAATATTTGTATTTTTTTAACCGTTTACAATGTTCGCCTATATACTGACATTCAAGAGTGAAAAGCGCTAATCTAATGGAATGAGTATAAACAACAATTCACATGGAGATTGTCATTCAACCGCTATGCACAATAGTTTAACTCAAGGCAGAACTGAGAGCAAACAAAAGGAGATCAACTGTCCAACATCAGAATATAAACACCCAACAGACCTTTACCATCCATTAACTAGATGAACAATCATCCAACCTAACCCTCACCCCCCTCAGTTCCCCTCCCCAAAATGACCAGTGAAAATCACCGATAAACAAATCAGAGAAAGGTCAAAACCCCATTAGGAGGTAGAGAAGCTATCAGCTCTGCACTGACTGGGACCCCACCTAGTAGTAAGTGGAAAATCAATGGAGGCTACTGGATCCAGATAGAGTCATCTATCCTTGTGATGGGACCGTTAACCTAGGGACACACACTAATTGACAATGTTCGTAGCGAAAGTCCAGCAATCTGCCATAGGCTTGTGAGTTGGCTTGGATAAACAACCCTCTTTGATGTTCAAGGTTTCTCTTTTTCTCCCATTCCATCTCCCTGACCTTGACTCCACAGTTTAACATGTGGCGTTAAAAACAACAATGCTGATCTTTTTCCACCCAATGTTGATATTTGGTAGGTGATGTTAGGATTAGTGGTTGGACCGTTATGATGTTGCTGTGCTGGTGGCCTCGGCAATCTGATGGAAGCCTAATGCCTTCGCTATAAACTGATCCTGTCTTTATCAAAATGGTGCAGCTTACACACACACACACACACACACACACACACACACACACACACACACACACACACACACACACACACACACACACACACACACACACACACACACACACACACACACACACACACACACACACACACACACACACACACACACACACACACACACACACACACACACACACACACACGTCATTCTTCAAACCCTTATTAGAACACTGCGCATTTGTTATATAATTTAAACACTTTGGTATTATCTGTGAAACAGACATTTCACGCTTAAGTGCCCTCCAACGTAGTACACCCACATGCGGCTCTTTGAAGGTAAGGCAAGGGGAACAGGTGCATTCTAGCTGGATCCATGTTATTCTGTTTTTCTCTGAGCCCGATAACCCTTCATACAATGGTGGAGTCCTGCTATCGAACACCAAAACAAACGGTGAACCAAAACGACTGTGGCTGCATTCTTTCAAATGACAGGTCACACAGCCCCAAGGGTTTTCTGGAGAGATTCTATGTATATTTCCTCCAGATGAAAACAATTACCTCATCCTTAGCAAAAGAAAAGTGGGGGCAAAGGGCACACAATCCTGAGGCCCTCAGGTTGGAAAATGGAAATCCAGGAAACGTGGAGTTAGGAATCTGTTGTTCACAGTCGGGCAGTCGTGACGGGGTTAAAAAATACAATCCACAAGGTAGCCATTATCATCATGATGTTGTTTATATCCCTCGAACTGTTACAACACAGGCCTAGCTGCCATCAGAGACCAATTCTTAACTTTTGTTAGGGTGGTAAGCTGGCCACAGTATGACTGAACACTTGCAGTTACGTCATCAAATACCCTCAAATCTGATTTGACCAATTGGTAGAGTTGTACATTAAGTTTACACAGGAGGGATTTGTAAAATTCACAAAAGCCAAGAGCTGTGCTGGTTAGTGCCTGGACAGGAAATGGTCAATCTCCGTCCCTTGCCCTGGGAGAGGAAGTCATGCGGCAGGATCAAAAGACTTGGCATGGAACATGGACCTGCCATATTAAGAGCATATTGTCAGACAAAGTTATGGTTCCTGAGTTTGGATACTGTTCAAGAGGATGATATGCACATGGTGCCGGTCCAAGACAGAATAATGTAAAATAAAGTGGCTGCACACACTGATAGTCACTGATTGATGCAGAGAATACGCAAACCTGTTGAATCCTGAGTGTGGATGAACAACAACAGCTCATACATAGTTCAACACTTAATTACATAACTCTAGTTGATGAAGGATGCTGTAATCCAATCAACATACTTATGTGAAGCCTTGAAGGAAGCTGTGACTTTGTGTGGAGGAGAGAATACCCACATCTTTCTTCTACAGTTTACAAAATACAATGGCAACAATCTCCACCTTGACTAGTATTCTAAATGTTGCGACAGGTTACTATGAAAACCTGCAAAACCTGTCAGTCCTTCCGTCCGTCACGCCACCACATACTGTATGTGGCCGTCAGTATGTCACGCCTCGTGACATGCTCCATATATGGCCGTCTCCATATATGACGATCACCTCACTGACTTCATCAAACCCTGGATAGCTATACATGGAGAAGACTGGATCATCACCTAGATCTGCATATATGGAGCCAGCCAGCAACTCTACATCTGACCTCAAACCCTTAGATCTCAATATATGGAGCCGACCTGTTTTTTTGGGGGGGGTTTTACGATTATTTTCTTTTCGTTTTTTGCCTTTATTGATAGGCTACAGTAATTAGACAGGAAAGGGGGAGAGAGATGGGGAGTGACACGCGACAAAGGCCATCGAGCTTGGGAGTCGACCCCGCGGCGAGTGAGTTCTCTTCTCAACAGGCCCGAAAATGAAGGGCTGGTCCTACCTGGACCCTAACTGGGCTGGCCCGAGGCCCCGTCTGGCCTTACTAATTAGCACACATTTTACACCCTACCCGATCCGAAAACGTAAATGAAAAAAAATAAGGAAATCCATATAAGGGCAGACCTGTTGTTTCAGTGTGAGAAACGACCTCGCCCTCAGGGTAGGGTGTCTTACTGGTTAAATACAATCAAATTCAAATGTGCCAATTTTGATTCATATTCAAAAAGGTTTGTCTTGCTTGAAACTGAACTTATGCAGTCAGTTCAGATGTCAGCCACTCGCACTTGGCAAAGCATGGCATTCATATTGTATTTGCAACCTCAGTCCCTGTTTTCTGTACTTAGCAGGTCAGCAGTTGTGGTCTACAGGTTATAGGCTAAGAGATGTAATAATGTAATAATCATATTTTCTAAATTAAATTTAAACAGAATCCAGGGTTTATTAGTATTCAACACAAAGATCTTTCACTTCCCGGGATGAATACTATTATAGTGTGAATTTGCATGAAAAAGTGGCTTAACATCCATGCTCGCACATCCAAAACTGTCTGCAAGGCAGATTGATACTGTCCTTGCTTTTGGATGTGCATGTGTGTTTGTATGTGGGTATGCTTTCACAGAGAGAAATATGACACAGTTACCTATACGTATAACTGCAGTGAACTTGAAGTTACACATTCACAGATTTTACCCAGTGAAATAACTGGGGTAAATGTCACAGCAAAACGTTGCCACCGGTTCAGAGATACAGAAGAACAAAACAAAAGAACAGAACATAAAGAAATGCTCATGTCCAAACCACTGGAGATCTGCTGTAGTCATAATCCCAGCTGTCCCCCCAGTTCCAATTCTTTGAATGGGGGTAACCTCAACAAGGGCCCCCCTACAGATACACTGTCAGGCATAATGAGGTGCAGAACCACAGTGGTTGGACCCGAGCCTTGAACCATGTGGAACGCATCTCGCCATCACCACGTCTACATAAACAAACGGAGCGGGCCATTTTGACTAAGTAGCATTTAGACCAACTCCTGAGGCTCTGTAACTAACCCAGCACATCACACAGTGGCTTCCCCCCAGGAGGGCACTGGGGGGTCTCCAAGCAAGGCTGTTATGGTCCCTACAGATGGATATCTATACAATCTCTTCACCGGAGGGGATTGACATGGTTGCCTGACTGGCCGCTTCAAAGTTGCAACGCCAGGACACTGCGTGTTGCTGAGGCCCATTTAATATGGGCAGGATGGCTGCCAACAACAGCAATGGGAAACTAGAGAGGGAGAGAGAGAGAGAGAGAGAGAGAGAGAGAGGGAGGGAGAGAGAGACGGAGAAAGTGTTTTTGTCTCCCAGGGTCTTTGGGGACAAAGGGGAGGGGGAAAAAAGAGCAGTTGACTCTGGCGGTGATGTGAAATGTGATTATGGACAAAGGAGAAGGCAGGGAAGGACCCCAAGGGCTGCCTGTATGTGTGTGTGTGTGTGTGTGTGTGTGTGTGTGTGTGTGTGTGTGTGTGTGTGTGTGTGTGTGTGTGTGTGTGTGCGTAGGAGAGATGCTTTAACCTCTGAAGGAGAAATGCAATGTTCACCAACCTTCTGTAAATGTCCCCTTCCCCCTCTCTATTAAAGTAAAACATAGCAGACCTCCAGTGGAGTGCTTCACTGGACTGACTCTCAACAAACTCTAACCTCAAGGCTTCACCTCGAGAATCACGGCGTGCAAAAAACAACCCTCAACTCAAAGTTCCACCACTCAGAGCAGAAGCTCTGGGCGCATAACCGCATATCACCAGACTCCAATTAGTGACTTCACCACCCCCTGCTGTGCTGCTGCACACCCACCTATGGGAGAGAGATAAAAGGGGTCTGTGTGTGTGTGTGTGTGTGTGTGTGTGTGTGTGTGTGTGTGTGTGTGTGTGTGTGTGTGTGTGTGTGTGTGTGTGTGTGTGTGTATGTCGGCTATGAGTTCATATTTTTCTCAGTACACAGAGGACAGCCATTCATAATCCATCCATACCAGAATGATCAGACACCTGAAGCTGGACAAACCCCCCTGGGCCTTGTGGCGCAGCATTAGCACACAGCGCCATGCATGAAATGAGTTTTGCAGTTGGGCCAAAGCAAGGGACTTGGGCGACTCTACAGATCATCCGTTATCAATAAATCCACAGCCTCACAGAGAGAGGAGTGTGCGTGTGTCTAATATCTTTAATGAGAATATGTGTGGTTCAGTTGAATGTTAGAAGGTCATAGCAGCTCTTCTCTGTGTCACAGCAGGGGGCAGGGATGTGCCTTTAGTTGTGTTGTTGTTTCATTTCATGATGCTTCACAAGTCTGTCTGTCTCCATTTTGCTGCTGAAGTGAACAATGGTTTCCTTCATATTCCGAGACTCCAGTACACTTTAGTAATTGAATATTCATATTCAAGAAACAAGAAAACAATAGAATCAAGAGACTGTAACAACAGTAGTATAACCTATGCAGGTAAAACTGGGTTTTAAAGAAGAAAAAATAAATTTGATAAAATAAATAAATAAGGTTAAAAAGTACAGGCAAACCACCCCACATTCATACATTACAAACGTTCACTAGAAGGATAGGGATAGGGATGGCATTGTTTAGAATTGTGAAGGAGCGGTATCAGATATATATAATTTGTAATAGTAAGTACATCGTTAGGAGCAATGGGGAGATGAACAATGGAGAAATACTCAGAATTAGGATTTATAGAATGATATCAGGTATGTACATCATCTAGTCTAAGCCTATCTAAAATAGCAGGTATGTACATCTATCCAGCATTCTATATTTGTAATGCATTCAGTGTTTGTTTATAGTCTGGTCTGTGCTTCCGTCGGGTAGTAACGGCGTGCGACCGAGTTTAATTCCCTCGGATGGTAAAAGGTACTCTATATCCATTACGGTTATTGCCATCATAAAGCAAGGACCACTCCCTGCATGTATTGGTTACTCCACTGCCCTGTCCATACGAAAACACAGAGAACTGTTCATCATTGAAGTTAGTTTCACGTCTCAGAAAGACTCTCAATCTGTGCTCGTAATAATCATCGCCCTCAACTCGTCCATTTTCAGCTTAATTATTTGCAAGATTTTTGCCTTACAAAGGCTTAAATTTTTTTTAAAGAATAAACAACGAAAACATTTATAAAATAAAAAGCACAACTTAAAAAGCACAACGTGCTGGGACCACTGAGCCAGAACAGGATCAGTATTGGATCCAACAATGATCCAGTCCAGTATACGTTAATGTTAAGAGTGAGGTTAAGTGGTTGTGATTGGACTACGGTTTCATAAGACTTAACTCTTATTCCTGTGGTTGGAAAGGGAGGTTTTGAATTATGGTGGGCTATCCGACAGTGGAAAATTAGTATTTCTCACTTCCAATGCTCTCGTTAGGTTAGGGTGCGCTTTCCAATTATTTGTCAAACTCTGCAACCCTGTAAAGACAAAGACACTAGTGAATGTGAGTGGGCTGTTAATGCGGTCTCTCTCCCACTCTCTAGAGAACATCACATTTTCTCTGGCTGGAGGGATCTCCTTTGTTCTCACTTTTAACTTGAAGCATCACATAATTGGCCACCATCCCCCATTCCACCGACCCACCCCTTTCTCCTCTCCATGGATGCGCAGCATAATGCATGTTCGAGGCAGATGTCCGCGCGGGCGCACACACACACACACACACACACACACACACACACACACACACACACACACACACACACACACACACACACACACACACACACACACACACACACACACACACACACACACACACACACACACACACACACACACACACACACACCTGTTGCCAATCATTTCAGCTTCCACATGCTTATGTAATATTATAAGGAGGACCAATTACCCTGAACAGCCTAGACATTACAGCAGGTCAACCATAACAGTGAACCACTCTGTGTGTGAATTTGTATGATTGCTAGCAGGATAAATTAATGGGTCAGTAGACAAATCTCCTGGGTTTTATAGACCAAAGTGCATTTCCCTCCGTGCCGTTCTTCCTACATCAGAAACAAGTATCTTGTATGTTTGCACTATACAAAATAATTAGACTCTGTGAGGTTGGTAAAATTCAGTGAACAGTCATTCAACAGTCAAACTCAGAGTGGGGTCCAGGGACCCTCAGGGTTCCTTGGGGGGTTCCAAAATAGATCTAAAAGGTCTGTAACTCGAAGATTGACCATTTTGATCAGAGTTATGGGGAACTTGAACTTGAAAAGTTTGAGAACCACTGCGGGCGTACTGTGAAACATATACCGTCACCAGTGTGTCTATGCAGTTATTATATTGATTTGGACCACAATTATGTTTTCCTTCCAAGTCATTCGGCCTTGTCTGATCTGATGGTTCTTACAGAAGAATAGTTAGTTACTGTACACAGGGCACGGCACAAAGGCTAACAAAGTAACAACAGTGAGTAACAAAGACCATGAAGAACGTTCTTCTTTCCACTGTCTGTCAGAAGAGCCAGACGGCTGCCATCAGCTCCACTGATGAAGACAAAAGCCCATCAATAAACAGCCCCATATGCTCAGACAGACAGTGACTGACTGGTTAAAGACATAGCCTTGTTGCAAGTTTTACACTAGAAATTAACCATTTTATACTTCGGATATTTGGAAATAGACGCTAGATGACGGTTTACTCTACAAGTTCACGATTCATGATGCATTTTAAGCTTGTAGATCAGCAATTTCTTAAACTAGAAACTTTGGCTTTGACTTGGAACGAAGTTGGAAATGAATGCCCCACCCAGTTATTATGTCCGTGTCCATTTTATGCCCATATATGGAGTTCTGCAATGATTTTTTTTTTAATATATGTGTCTGCACTCTGTATTCTTTTTCTGGATGTCAGAACTCATTGTGATGTCAAAACAGGCGAGCTCCATATCTGGGGCTGATCAGGTGTGATCAATTGGCTAATTTGGGCCCCGTCAAGAGCCCGGGCAGAGGCTTTTGTGTCAATGTGATGTCAGAACAGGCCAGCTCCATATATGGAGATATAATTTGGCTCTGTCCAGAGGCTTTTGTGCTGGTTCTGGATAACGATGTATCCGACGGACTCGATACCAGGCACTGCACTCCCTGTGGTGGTGTGGAACGTGTGTGTCAAATTTGAAGTCGGTGGGGCGAACGGTTCCCGAGTTATGTGGTTTACAGACATACACACGTACCTACGCACGTATGTATACGTACGTGCAAACACACAGAGACTTGGTGCATTTATAGATAGATTATTATTATAATTTGTAATTTTGAACGAAATTCCCTATAATAGGGATGCCAGGGTTAATGTTGTTAAAATCTAGTGCGGGGACAACTGAGAGCACAATTTGTGAGTTTAGGTATAGTACAGTATCTAACAGAGCTCTCATGTTGACTTTTGTGCTAGAACATACACATGTAATATCCCGCCCCCTGCAAAGACACCCAAACAACATACACGACATGTAATACCCCTCCCCCTGCAAAGACACCCAAACAACATACACGACATGTAATACCCCTCCCCCTGCAAAGACACCCAAACTAAGGAGACACAAGCAAATAAAGCATATGACAACAGAGCAGGCTGGAGTTATTGATAACATTTACATGGAATTACCCCTTCTCCCATTAGGGCAGTGTGTGTGTGTGTGTGTGTGTGTGTGTGTGTGTGTGTGTGTGTGTGTGTGTGTGTGTGTGTGTGCGCGTGTCTCTCTCTCTCTCTCTCCGGGGGGCTAGAAAACATACGGTGGTTTCCTCATCTGTCAGTGTTGACAGATGAGTGTGTATGGCTGCAGGGGGTGTGTGGGGTGGAAACATGACAGATCTCAGTGCTGCATGATGATATGGGAGGCACAGGATGATAGGACCTATTAGTCACTAATGTACACAAACACCCCCCCCCCCCCCCCTACACCATCCTCCAAAAAAAGAAATCAGATTCTAAAGGGCTGATCACATCAAGAAATAATAATAATTTGATGGCTAGACAGCATTCCAGTGCAGGTATTCAGAGCTTGTGCAACACAGTGTTTTATGGATATTTGACAGCCAATCCTTCTGTGAGAGTAACGTCTCATCATACTTTAAATCTGCCACAATCATCCCAGTGCCGGACTGGCACTAACCTCCACAGTAAGCAAATGCTTCGAGAAGCATGTCAAATAACAACGCTGTAGCTACACTACACAGACTCCAAAAAACATAACTAACATGTGGACATAACTAACATAATGTAAGAATACAGTTTATAGGTTACTCAACCCCAGCCTGTGCAGCGGGATTCTACACTTTGTCAGAACAATAACAGGTGGTGAGGATGGGCTCTAATGTATAAAACCTTCTTTCAAATCTTATATTATCTATATTTTCTTTATAGTTATTGTTTTTGGCGTGGGCGGCCCATACATTTATTTTTTATTTTCTTTATAAGCAGCATCTTGTGTTTCAAGTGGGAAGCTAGGCTCTCATCATAAAGTTTAGAAAGTGCAGACGGACGCTTGCCTCAAATGTTTACAACCCCCTCTGCACTGTGTAAACCGGTTTACAATGATGCCGGCTAATGGAATTAGCATAGCAACAAAATGTAGCTCCTTTGTTCTAGAGATGGTGGTAAGAGCTGCCAGGAACCCACAAACATTTTTTTACCCTCTTCTCTCTTAATGCCTCAGCTCTCTGGCTCCCATTGTCTCTGGGCAGCGGTTCAAATAGATCAGGTTACTGCTTATCGAGGCCCAATAACGCAGAGCTTGCTCTTGTAATACAGACCAATAAAAACAACCCCCAGCGTGGTGGAGCAGGGGGAGGATGCGACCAGGGAAGGAACTTCTATGTGGGTTGGGTTGGGTTCAGGAGGTCGAGGTTCTGTGCCTTTGCTGGGGGACATCATGTACAAATTACAACATCGGATTACTATGAGTAGAACACTGAAGTAACTATTTGAGAGTCTCTGGACAGCAGAGCAACACAGTGCAGGACAAAATGCTCCTCCTGTAGAGAACACAGTGCCTCCTCAACGGACACACAGCACGAGAGAAATAACACTGCACAGAATACAGAGCATGCAGAGCCTAGCCCTGTGATGCTGGGCTATTAAACGTGCATGGAAGCCAGCCAGGTCATGACTGCTCTCAGCCATGGGGCAAAGCGATGGCTATTTGTGGTCTCAGCAGGCATGTGTTACCTAACCGAGATTGCAGAAAAAGAATCAGACCGGTCTGAACTGAGTGGTACTGTACTGTACTGTACTGTACTGTACTGTACTGTACTGTACTGTACTGTACTGTACTGTACTGTACTGTACTGTACTGTACTGTACTGGCTCTCCTCCTTCTCCCGACAGCCACACCAAGTAAGCAGCAACAACGACCGACCCGAAGCAAGCGTCATCATCGGACACGATGGACAGCTAAAATGTGTGTGTGTGTGTGTGTGTGTGTGTGTGTGTGTGTTAGGCTGCGCAACAGTGACACTTGGTGGTCAACAAACGCTATTTCCGTGCTTGGACGGACACATACACGTAGGAACATAGGGACACACATTGCTTTCTATAGGAAAGCAATGTGGTTAGCACCACTCAAAAAGCAACTCCTGTCATTTTCTCAGTGTATAATCTCCAATCTTCAGTCTTCCATGGAAGAGAAGCGGAAGCGAAGGACTGGGAGGTATGCAGGACGCTGATGGGTGTAGGAAAGACAACACAGCATTCTCTCAGATAAACCAGAAGAGGGCGTGAAGGCAGCAAGCCTAAGGGGGGTGCTGGGTGATGGTGGTCACTAGATGAAAGCACTGCTTGGTGATTGCTGATATGAGGCATTTCTGCATCACAAAAAAGCAAGCAAGGCTTGTAAAGGCAATATAAAGTGTTGCATATTCTTTTTTTAAACTCACAGTGAGTCTAGGTAGGACATTGTGTTCTTGGTAGCATCACTGAAGATGATCCAGGTATAGTCAGAAATTGAATTACTATTCTAATTGTGTTCAAAAAGCACACTTAAAACTGATTTTACGCAAATAAAGACATTTAGCAATGTGAAGCAAAAAAAGTATGAATAACTTAAACTACCATTCAGTCTATGGAAAGATTTGGAAGCTTTTGAGTGCTGGCTCTCATGGTTGTCAGAAATACATTTTGATAATGGCTGTCAATAATAAGTCACTAATTGCAAGTTTATTTAACCACAAGATGATCATTAGGGAGCACCATCGAGCAAGGCATAATACCAGCTTGAGGAAACGATTGTAAGTGGAGTAAATACAAACAAACTTGCAACCTTGCAGGAATCAGGTTTCAAAACAGCCTGCCATGCCTGCCCTAGCTAATTGAGAATTCATGTGCGTTTCTGGTTTTGAGAGGCAGGAGGGAGTTTAACCAATATCTTGTTGCCATTTAATGGAAGATTAGCGAAGTGATCCTGAAGGTCAGAGGTTATCTCCTCAGGGATATGCTAAAGGACAGGAAATAAATAGTGGCCTTTTCCCTTGTGGACAAGAAACTCAATCAATGCCATGTCACTATACTGCGTGTGAGAGTTTGAAACTGAGATCCATAAAAACAAATACCAGCAGACCAACTCACGAATCATGAAGCAGTACTACTGAGAGCTTCCATTTGGAAATTAAAGTTTTTCCCATCACCATAAATATAGATGAATGATAAATCCTTAGTTCCTATTAATACAGTAGTTCCTATTTACAGTAAACCTCTATACAGTACATACAGGATTATTAGCAGTGTACAGTACATAAAAGACAAATCATTTGTAGACTAGGACATCTGGAAAAAACCCTAAGAGCCTTCAACCCGCTGTCAACATGAAACATCTATGAAACATGTAGCCCAAACCATAACGCCTCCCATGTCATGCTGGCTGGTTGTCACCGGTGATATTGACTTTCTCATCAGAGCGATGTGGAGGAACAGTAGTGGGCGATGAGGCCCTTTCAGGCTGATATGCCTATTTACGGTCAGCCAGTATTCTGCAGGCTCGCTAAATAAATCACATGGCCTCCAGAGAGCAAAGCAAAACATCCCTGGCTCCTTCCAAAACGCAGCTTGACCAAGAAAAGAAAACAACCGGGGCTGCGAATTAGTCTTTAGGTATGCGCTCTGGAGGAGCACGGACTTATGGCCCTCTGAACAACTCAGAAACATTCAGGTTCCTTCACTCGCCCACATCCTCGGCACGTGAAGTATTGCCCTTCTTTTTTGACACAGCAATGTCATCATGATGTTCCTAAAACATATGTGGAATTAGAAACAGAGCCTTGCCAGTTTTGTCTGCAAAGCTGCAGTATATTCAGCAGGCCTTTAGTGAAGCCTCGACCTTGGGGTTAACTGCTAACAGATTTGTTGACCTTATCTATATTAACAGTCAACAGACAAGTACCAGACAGGCTGTATCTGAATTGTGAAGATTTGGTAGTACTTGGTTCACGGAGTTTGTGGATGATTCTACCATCATCGCCTAAGGGATACTAACTGATTCTCTTTGATGTCAGTTGTATCTTCCCCATTCATTAGCTGATAACATCACATGAATATCAATATCCTATCATTAGGTTATTTTTTTATCCTCTCTCATGCTGATGAGTCATAGCTCCAAAAGTATTGGATTGTAGATCAGCTATTTTCATTTTGCCTCAGATCAGCGATGCCATGCATGTTTAAAGTGGTTAATTTCTACCCTTCTCTCTGTGTGACATGTGGTGCATGTACTGTATTTGTTCTTGGCTGTAGCCTGTGGACGTGGCTGTTGGCTGGGAGTGGAGGTTCCCAGCAGCAGCAACCAGTGGGACCAGCAGCAGACATTCTCTCTGACTGGCACTAGCGTCTGAAGGAGGAGCACAGGCAATGTCTTGGCCCATTGCAGGCAACTTGAACTTATGAGGAACAGTTCGTTCTCTTTCTGCCCATGCACTTATCTTACCGTATCCTATTTACACAGACACACAACAGTGACAGGAAAATACACTCAGAATGAGACAAAGAGAAGTGCTGAGAGGTGGTCTGTAGAGCAGAACTTAATTTAATTGGTACCATAAGAAGTGACCTTTTAGTCACTTAAAGCTGCTATAAGCAATCTGCAGATTGCGGCCCCTAGATTTGTCACAGAGACTAATTTCTTTTGGGAGCGTTTCACCCATTGCTGGCTGTCTGAATACCAAAACATTTAAAATTAAAAAAGGTCATTAAAACTTTGACATATTATTGCTATATGGTGTATGGTGTTTGAGATATAGAAGGGAAGAGAGAACTGGCAGAGTCAGACTGAAATGAGGTCAAACACTAGAAAAGTGCACTCCTCCGAGTGCAGATCCCCGCCAGGCCAGGCTGCCCACCCAGGGGGTTGTTGCGACCTGTTACAGCACCACCATGAGGCTGATTAGAAACATTTAATACCTTTAACAGACATTAGGTAAGACCAGATTCAATTCAAACAGTACTGAATACCAAAATAGACAGTTTGCCCTTAAAGTCGCCAGATGAACTGTGTGTCTCTAATAGTCTATAGGCACTGTGACAATGATGTAACCATGACTCATGTCTCCGAAGTGACATGTCTCTGAATGTATTATGTTAGAGAAAATAAACATTCCTCCCAGGCGACACAGAGCCATGATGCAGCTCCCTCAAAAAGCCAAAGGTCCCTGGGAGTGCGTGCGTGCGTGCGTGCGTAAGTGCCTGCGTGTAAAATCTCCAGTGTTCATTTAACTCTAGTTAAAAACTCTCAAAGTTATATGAGTGAGAAAATTGACTCTTCAAAGAGTTTGTTAAGAAACAAGGTATACTGTACAAGTGCATTTTAAGTACTAAAATAAAATAAATAAAAGGCATCAAGGCACCTTGACCCAGATTCATAATATGGAGTTCAACTGGTTGGGGGACAGTAAAGTAAAACAAAAAGGACTTGAAGAAAAAGAAAAAAATGTATGTATGTATATTTCTCCTATATACGTAAAACCAAATATAATAATAATAGGGACCTTTTTTCTCTTCTTAATTAAAAAACAACGCTACTACAAAGTGTGTCAATTTAGTGGAACAGATTTTTGCATTGAAAATGCCTGAAATGCCTGAGACCTCGAAGCAATCATTGGGCCACACTACTGATCTGATCTCTAGTACGGCGGACCGCACTTCTAAGTCGCTCTGGATAAGGGCGTCTGCTAAATGGCTGAATTGTAATTGGACCGGGCTTGGATGTGGTGTTTGTGCGATGGTGCCTATGATCCAGGCAACACTAGGTGAGGGTGTGGTCTCTTGTCCTTACCTGGACCTGCCCTTTGCCCATGATCTTGTCCACGATCTCATTGTCGTCACCCGTGTTGAGCTTTGACTTGTCATAGCACTTCTCATAGCACAGTATCCGCAGGCACTGGGAGCCCTCCAGCTCAATCTCAAACTCCTGTTGAATTACATCGGAGGAAGAAATGTAAAACATTTGTTTGCCATTGGATGGGGAGTTAGAACTTGGACACAGAGATTTCTTGTTAGCTGACCTCATTCCAATGTGGTTCTGTGGTATCTCTGAAAACACGGGTCTTGGCCTTGCTGACAAAGTATCCATAGGAGTCCACCTCCAGGGTACAGTATAGGTCTGTAAGAAAGAACATAAGGAGATAGATGTGACCTTCAAACAGGGTTACAGAATAACATACCCAGACAGGCAACTAGTTATCATAATGAAATTGACAAATCCTGTCCAACAGATACACGTCAAGGTGACACTCGGGCATTGAGAAAATTGGATCAATATCTGAGACTTAAAGCAATATTTCCTCTTCACCAATTTAGTGCTGTGGGGCTCCACTGTGGGCCTCCATTTAAGATTGAAAGCAGTCAAACAGCAATTTCAGCTTCCCTTGGGATGTGTTGTCAACATCAGCCTTCGTTGGTTTTCCAACCAACACGTAAAAACAATCAATTTGATTGTTTTTTTTCTTTTCCTTTCTTCTTTTAAGCGCTGTAGGCTCATACAATTAAATTAAATAACATAATTTGGATATACTTCTGCTTGTCTGCACAGTCTCCACTTTCCACACATTTCATGAACTGTTTTAATGAATGAAACTGTTTTAATGAATGTCATGAAGAAATGTTTAAGTATTGATACCATGTGTTTTTTAAATAAAAACACATGTGACTCAGCACTTGCAATTTTGATCTACAAGCTCACACCGTGTCGCATCGTGGCACATTGTGAGATTGTAGATCTGCCTATAATGACATGCCCAAAATAGGGACAGCCGGGTGAAAGCGGTTAAATGCTGCTGTGTGGCATTCTACTGGTCATACTCATTACAATTCGTAGACCATGCCTGCACAGGCTCTTGTCCCTCAGATTACCCAAATCTGACAGCATGATAGATGGTCATACAGCTTGACCTTTCACTGAGACACACCAGAGTGGAGGACATGCATGGAACTCACGCGCGCGCGCACACACACACACACACACACACACACACACACACACACACACACACACACACACACACACACACACACACACACACACACACACACACACACACACACACACACACACACACACACACACACACACACACACACACACACACACACACACACACACACACACACACACACACACACACACACACACACACACACAGCTGAGGTATACAGCTGCCCAGAGCAAACATTTGTGTATGACACAGACGCCAACTCGTCTTCATCAGCACAATAGAGGGTATGCGCGTGACATCATCATCATACCAGGAAGTTATGCGGGAACGCCTACAGAGTGTCAAAAAACTACTTTCTGGCCTTGACAGTCCATACATCCAAACAGAAAAGTCAGATGTCATTGCATGAAATGACTTTAAACAACATTAAATTCACTTTGTCACTCATTTTGCCATATCTTTTAGTCATGGCAGAGCAATTATTATGCAGTTCTGCTACAAGCCAGAGCATCAATATTGAGGGAACAAGCAAGAGCTAAAGATTCCTTATCAAACTGTCAGAATCTGTTACAGTTCATATTTAACAGAACAGTCTCACACAGCTTGTGCATTGTATCATACAGGAAACAGGGGAGGAAATACAGGCAAACGTGGAGAAAATAGGAAGTGCGTGTATGTATTATACACAGACACAGACCTGGGTGCCTCCACCAATAGGATACTAATACTACATCTGTGGTGTTTGGTCACAACACGACGCAGAACCAAGTATAAATCAGGCATTACGGTTTCACTGGGATTTCTTTCCATCTAATGTGATCTGGGTTTGTGTGCCTAGGTTTAAATTAAAAATTAAACGAGGGCCAAAATAGAACATATTTAGAGAGCTCTTTCTGTGTCCTAGAAGTGGCGCCAAGGGCCTTAAGAAATAGGACAAACTACTAAGAGTTTTCATTGCGATTGGAATGGAGGATGTCATCTAATTGTCAGGTCACCACAGGCTCAGTTTATAAGAATTTTGATGATTAAATTAATAGGGATCCGATCTACAAATTAAATGGAATGTGGATTGTGTTCCTTAGTCAACCTACTTTACCTTTGCAGACTACTTTCCTTATGTGGACTACTGTCCTTGTTTCACCTGTGAGATAATTTGTATTAGGCCTAGACTCATTGTTACTACAGTACATACAGTAGTGCTGTTATCATTCTGTACATACCATCTCATTTGATGTGGAATGATAACACCATGATAAAGAGGGCAAATATTTGCTGGGAATGTAATGTAGACAAAGACTGGATTTGATTCTACTATGCATTGCTGATGAAATTCTGAAGATTATATCTATGCAAAATTTTGTTTCATTTGGAATTCTTTGTAAAAATAGAATCTTCCCTCTAACAATTAATATATACTTCACCGTAGGCCGAAAGAGCAGATCTAGTTAGCTTGTAGAGGGCTATTTGTGGCTTGTGACCTATACCGGTCTTCATCAGGGCTGCACCGGTATAGGTCGAAACATGTCTGTTTAATAAAGTTTTCCTCCTTTTTAACTACTAAGTGTGCCCGGATCTCCGCTTTTTTCATTAAAATGTCTTTGTTCCAATAACACTAATACTAGTGTAGATTGTAGTATTGTGGCCTATCATTTGTACTGTATGTCACGTGTTATATATTATTTCCTTGTGGCTGTTGCTGCCTGGTAATTTTAGGTGATTCAGCTGAAGGCAGTCCAGAGTGGTTGCTTTCACTGGAAACATCTTTTTCCTCTCCGTTTGCCACATTGTAGCAACCAGGCATTCCAACATCTTTGTTCCCTCACTCTGCAATGTATCGTTTCCAGGCTCATAAGCGGTGAGGGTAATCAAAATGCATCACTGGAATCCAGTGTAGAAAAACAGTATAGATTGCACTACGCACATGCATGGATGAACTTCAATGTTTAGCACAGCTCTTTTGGCCCATATTTTCCTGTGTTCCATTCTTTTTGGGACATGCTACGCTACATGCTTGATCCTCTGTGACCCAGTTCAACTACATTGTTTTGCACATTCTGGGCAGAATTAAAGTCCTTTCCTATTGCTAGAAAGATGTATGTGATCTAAATTACTCACACAGTGAATAGGACAAGCATTATACATTCATATACAATTATTGGAAACAGGCTATTAGCAACTACTAACATGTCTGAGCCATTACACGAGTAATGAGTTATTTCTAGTCATAAATTTACATCCTAAGACACGACTAATTTCCATATGCATGAATTGAGCGCACACAGCCACTATTATGCAACAGTGCAGAAGATTACTGTATAAGAGGAGACATAAATACAGTGAAAGTCTATCTAGTGCTGGGCGAGAACTGGCTCTTTGGAATGGGGGTCAGATCAACATATCCGCCTGGGTGACAGCAGACTTTGGAATGGGGGTCAGATCAACATATCCGCCTGGGTGACAGCAGACTGTTGGGCGAGCGTTGGTGCTTTGGAATGGGGGTCAGATCAACATATCCGCCTGGGTGACAGCAGACTTTGCTGGGCGAGCGTTGGCGCTTTGGAATGGGGGTCAGATCAACATATGGAATGAATTCTGTACTGGCCATATATGGAGCGTGTCTTGAGGTTTTTATGAGGTCAGATCAACATATGGAATTTCAGAACAGGGGCAGTGTCTTGAGTGTACAGGGTGATGAGGGCCCAGGTAGGGCCGGGTTTTAATTTCCGGGCACGTTGAGAACTCTGTTTTCGCTGGCTGCTGGGCGTGGCTGCACTAATAACTTTGGGGCAGGCCCGTCTAGAGTTTACTTTAAATGGACAGGTATCAGTCAAAAGGGAGACATCGAAGAGGAAGGATGGATGGGGAAGGATCAACAAATGGAATGTCAGAACAGGTCAACTCCATATATGGAGATCTAAGGGTTTGAGGTGAGATGTGGAGTTGCTGGCAAATATTGATGACATCAGGGATCTCCATATATGGGCTTAATATTTATGAAATCATGTCACGGCATGACCATATATGGGGCGTGAGTAAAAATTGAACGGACCTCTGGTTCAAACTCGCTTCAAATTGGATCAAGGGAAACCACCTCAACACCCCCTTATGCACACTTCACACATAATGCATGCACGCGAGCATGTGCACACACACACACACACACACACACACACACACACACACACACACACACACACACACACACACACACACACACACACACACAGTTCTTAAGAATTTTCTTTTAACCTTCAAGCTCTCTGTGCGTGCAGAAGATCAAACATGCTTTCAGAGAGGATAGTTTTCCAATCCATTACCCATGACATTCTAGCTGGCCAGCTTTCACATATACTACTTTTTCCGTTGTCATGGTAACTCAGAAAATCATATTTCACTCTTTATTTTTTATTTTTTCTTCACTTTGATATTTGAAGTGGTGCTTGTGTGCAACTCTAGTGAGAGTTGCAATGGAGTGTCAGCTGTATGGAACTGACATATCAGAGCCTGCTTCTGGATAGTCAGCCAGGCATCATGTTCTCTGTTAACGCATACCGTTATATGTGTATGCACATACACAATGGCTCTGTTGTGTAGTTGCGACCATAGGTCGCATTTACTATGGAAACCTGCCATATAATTAACCTGCCATATATGGCTACGCCCTGTGACATCACGTCTCCATATATGGTCACGTCTTGTGACATCACGCCTCGTGAAAAGGTCACACCAGTGACGCCACCATATGGCCATCTCCATATATGAAGATCACGACACTGACCTCATCTAACCCTGGATAACCATACATGGAGAAGACTGGATCATCACCTAGATCTGCATATATGGAGCCAGCCAGCAACTCTACATCTGACCTCAAACCTCAAACCCTTAGATCTCCATATATGGAGCCTGACCTGTTCTGACATTCCATATGTTGATCCTACCCCACCCGTCCTTCTTATTCTGACATTCCATATGTTGATCTGACCTAATCAAACCCTGTACACTCAAAACACGCTCCATATATGGCCAGTACAGAATTCATTCCATATGTTGATCTGACCGCCCATGCCAAAGCGCCAGCACTCGCCCAGGAGTCTGCCGTCACCAAGGCAGATTGATGCGAGCATGCAACCTCAACCTCGCCCTCAAGGTGTCTTACTGGTGGTAGTAGTAGTGTGTGTGTGTGTGTGTGTGTGTGTGTGTGTGTGTGTGTGTGTGTGCGCGCGCGCGCGTGAGAGAGTGTAAGTGAGTGAGTGAGTGAGTGAGTGAGTGAGAGAGAGAGGGGGGGGGGCATTTTCTGTTGTTTCTGAACCTTCTCTGAGAGCGTATGCCTTACTGGCTCTCTCTTCCACACTAACACACGTACACTTACAACTACACTCATGCACACATGATTCCCTATCTCTGTGTCAGGTCTGTGTTGGGGCATAATCATAATGTGATAATGTGAGGAAACATCAAACCTCTCTGCTCCTTGATTTCTCCAATTTGTCCTCTCTCTTTTATACTATGCCTCCACCCATCCATCTCATCGTCCTCACGGTGCGAGGGAAATTGCATGACCAGACCGTAATGGCTTACTGAGTCATGTGAACTGTTATGTGCATATTGGCATGTCCACACGCACACGTGAGCATGCGTGCGCGCACCCCCCACCCCCCCCCCACACACACACACACACACACACACACACACACACACACACACATTATGCACAGAAGCTTTGTGTAATGGTGTGGATGTACAGTGGTCCTATGAGTGGGCGAGCAAGCAAGTGAGTGAGTGCGTGTGTGCATGCATGTATTACGTTATTCCTGACTGATTAAGACTTACTGGCTGATTCCTTGAAGCCTTCGGCAGAACGGACGATCACATGCAGAAAGCCATAGAGACCGGGAGTCTCCTCATCTGGAACACACAGGAATACAACACAGTTAGAGCAACTGACTCAATCACTTAGAACCACTGGTTTAACATGATAAAATGATAACAGATTCAGCTTGACTACTAATTCAAGTGTGTCCTGTAATGGTACAGAAAATGGACTATCTGAGCAAACTATAGACAGAGCATTGACTCTACCATACACTATTACACTTCCATCTATATTACTATCTACTGAGTGTATGAGATATGAGACAGAGGGAAATAGACATGACAAACAGCCATACAGACTGAAATGTTAAAGGAGGGAGAGAGAGAGATAGAGGGGGGGGGGGTCGAGCATTCTGACCATGACTTCAATCCTTCATTCAGAGCTCAGTGTGTGGTCTGGAAGAGTTGTCCAAATAGTGGCTAACCTCAACATTATTGTTATCTAGTCCAATAAATACAGGATATTCAACTCTACTAGTGAAAAGCAACAAAAAAACGAAATAGTTTAATGAGGTGCCAGTCAAATAGTTGGCACTACAGGTACTAATTCATGTCCACTGTAAACTTGTTAGCATGTAGTAATGCTAATGAAACAAACACTAGCTAGTCGGTATCTGTTGACAGTTGACACCCTAATTCATATCTAAAACTAATGGCTGGTTTGTAATTGAAATTTACTGTGCACATTATATTAATGTTCATCAGGATGCAAGGAGCAGGACAACCTTTATGGGAAAATAGTCTAATTACATGATATACATCACTAAACCTATTAATCCATTACTTCAACAAATAATTCAGAGAAAGGCTCTGTCCCGGGAAATAATGTTTAAATTACATGAGCACTACAGCGGCATACAAACTATCAAACAAAGAAAGACTATATTGTAACTTTTCCATGATGTGAGAAAATAATTTGTGTGTGTGCATGTGTGTCTACAGTATGTGAGTCTGGGTCTATGCATAAACACAAGAGTTGTGTGCCATTTCCGCTCCTTCAGTGTATCTTACAGGGATCAGAGTGGGTCAAACAGATGGCTTTAATGTCACCAGATTCCCAAACTAGTGAAGTGTGGAGCTCTGGAGTGAAAACAAACATGTAGGCAGAACTGAGAGCTTGGACCAGGCTGAGGCTGGCAGGCTGCAGTCCACATGCACATGTTGCATAGACGGACTAAAGCTCAGATGAGAAACACATTTTAACCTAAATTCTTTGATACAAAACGTCTTTCTTTCTTTCTTAAAATAAAACGGAAAGAGAGAAGAGAGGGATAGGTGGGGGCCGGATTACTACTCAAAATGAGAGATGGGAGAGGAGATTGAGACTGACTGACTGTGTGTGTGTGTGTGTGTGTGTGTGTGTGTGTGTGTGTGTGTGTGTCTCTTACCATCCTTATTACTGGTGACAGGAATATTATGTACAGTTCGGAGTTTGAAGCAGGAACTGGTGAGCACCTGGAGTTCCACAGAGCTTAGAACACAAACCTGGAGATCTGATGAACACGCGCGCACACACACACACACGCACACACACACACACACACACACACACACACACACACACACACACACACACACACACACACACACACACACACACACACACACACACACTGGTAAACTTACTGCATTTATATTGCAGTATCGTGTGTGTGTGTGTGTGTGTGTGTGTGTGTGTGTGTGGGGGGGGGGGGGTCATTGTTGCAGGCTGTACTGTACCTTTCCTCTGTAGTTTCTGAATACTCTCCCTCCACTCAGACCTTTCATAGTCTGAGGAGAGCAGGAACAGATAGCTCTGGAGGCACAACAACACAGACAGAACAGGATTAAAATGGTTAAACTATATGCTATGCATTCATACAGTAAATAATAGCAAAGAGTGAATATCAACGATAGAACAGTAGTACAGTAGTAGGGCGGGAACCCCTTTTGGTGTTTTAAGCATTATGTTATGCTTTAGCTACAAGCTCATAGCGTGACACCGGGTGCTGCCCTATGAACTTGTAGGTCTGCTATTCTTTTTTGTGTGAAAATGTGGCACACATCTTTCTTCAAAGATTTAAAACTATGATTGGATTTAGATTTTGAAATGCCAGTATTACAAAGATTAAGTAAGATTTTGAAATGCCAGTATTACAAAGTTAAAAGTCCCCTATAGATGACCAGGGTCCTTTATGCAAGCAAGTGGCTCCCTCTGGTGGTAGACTAGCACATCAGCAGGAGTTTACCTTGCCATGTTTGTTGAGGATGCGGAAGGGGATATTTGGAGAGTGCAGTAACAGCCATGACTCCTGCTCGTTCATCTTCTTTCTCAGACGCTCAATGCGACTTTGGCCCTTTGGTGCTTTCTAAATGCATGCACACGCACACGCACACGCACACACACACACACACACACACACACACACACACACACACACACACACACACACACACACACACACACACACACACACACACACACACACACACACAAGGTTCTTGGCAGGTCTTTGGAGAAATGGTACATGTGTGACATTGATATTGAATTCAAATAGTGCTATAACTGGAATTAGGAGATGGTGTCCAGTCGATTCATTGGTGGGGGGTCGACATAGCAATCACAATCGATTAGCTGTGGTAGTTAGTTATTAGCCAGAAAAGTCTGTGCTTGTTGAAGAATACAAGAATTTGAACTTGTGTGTGTATTGATGGCAAAACAAATACACACACACCCTCCTAGCCCTGGCCAGGAAGCTACAGTATGAGTCAGGGCCTGGCACACAATCAGTTCAGTCTCTCGTTACCAAAGGCCATGGTCACTCTCTTCTGCCCTGCATGGAAAAACGTTTGTGCTCTATGATGGGGAACTCCTTTGAAGCCCAATTTTGAGGAATATTAATGTCTAATAGTCATGGTGGCCCTGAACCAAGGCAATATTTATCGTCATTGTTGTGTAGACTTCATCTCCAAAACTGTTATTCCAATGTGTTCCAATGGGTACTACAGTAGTTATTATTTAGTCGTTGGTTCATTATTCATAAAACCCACAGACAGACTTAACCACTTTCATTTTCATTCAAATGCATTTTTCTAAAAAATCTAGACAAAGTAGGGAATTAATTTATTTATAGTTTTCTGCCCGACAGCAATGAGATACAATACAGTTCAAATAAAAATAAGTTCCTGTATTTTATTTTATGGTATTTTATTTTATGTTGTATATTATGTAATCTGCCTCATAAGGATCTGGAGTGTCAGTTTGGTATTCACTTGATCATTGTTTGCAAACCGTCATGTCGGTTTATTGTAATTGTTTATGTAAACTGTCAAAAGTAAGTCCATATGGGCCGGGCTTCTTCGGAAGCATGACACTTAAATAAAGAATCAATCAATCAATCAATCAATCAATCAATCAATCAATCAATCCTGTATGTGACACACTGAGGCCAGTGCTGTTACAGTGGCCTAAAACATTCATGTATAATACATGTACATATAATGACGACAGTCAGAATGACTCATGTGATCAGTAAGTATTTCCAATCTAAAAGTTTTGGAGCTTCCCCTGCCTGTGAGAAACAACAGCTGAGGGTTCCAGTAAGTGTACGGTGAACATGGGCGTCCCTTGTGGAAAGTCTGTTTATATAATTGTTAAAACAATTAGATGGCTATCGCTCTTCCACTAAACACACTGTTAAATTCAATCAACACTTCCTCTGGGTTGAGGCTTTGTATTGTGTGTGTGTGTGTGTGTGTGTGTGTGTGTGTGAGTGTGAGTGTGAGTGTGAGTGTGAGTGTGTGTGTGTGTGTGTGTGTGTGTGTGTGTGTGTGTGTGTGCGTGTGTATGCGTGTGCGCTTGTGTGTGTGGCAGACAACAAGGATCAAGGGGGCACACCCTTGGAAGATAGCCCATACAGTACGTGAAACATTGTGCCGGACAGCTGTTCCCTGTGCTCTGGCCTGACCTGGACTGACCGGGAGGTAGAGAAGGTCACAGCACGGCCACTTTGACTCTTTAACTGAGAAGTGTACAGTCAAGTCAGTGGACTTAAAAGACACGCATGTCTGAACATAGAAGCAGTATCCGAAACCAAGATCCTAAAACCCTGTTGCAATTCATTTTCTGTCCGCAAAACACACTGTGGCCACTCTCAGATACCAAGGGATTGAACATGTTAAATGCCCCAGGCGAGGAGGGGATCTATATAGAATTTTGTTACAGCGTGAATCCTTTTGGATTTACACCCTAAATACAATGTCCCCATCAGCCACTTTTTGTAATTTCTTTATTGTATGCTGTATATATTTGAATTGTTGCCTAATTAATTAATAATACCTGATTATGTGAATCACTGTTTTAGATTCTTTAATAATCATGATGTCCTTTTGTCTTACTCCACTACTGTGGTGGATTTGAGAAATGTGTAACACTGTTTTAAATGATATTTCAGTATTTGATCTAATGACCATGAAGTGTTAGTTCCATCACTGACATCTTGAGTTTGACCAGATGAAGAGCCTTGGCTCGAAACGTCGTCAATAAAAGTTATCTTTTGGAGCATACGAGTGTGCGGGTTCCCTTCTCTTTTCTCTTTTCATAAGTCAGTGGACTTTGACATTATTATGAGTGGGGGTTGTAATTTCCCAATTTCAGCTCCAAATTAATAATAATTACAATTTTGTTACAACAGTGTTAAACCTAACCTCTGGTGATGTTAACAAATAGAAATCAACAACAACAAAAGCAGATGGATTCAGTTCCATGGGTGGACTGAAGATAAGGGAACAGAGTGTGTCATTTGTTACCTTCTCTTTCTGAATGTCACTCTTGATAACGGAGATCTTGATCTTCATTTCTTCGATTTCGTGCTCGGGCAGCACCTGGATATGGGGGCAGGAGTCTGAGTCGTCCATTACCTGGAAGGCCAGGTCTGCCAGTGGGATGTACCACTTACACTCATACTGCTGATGACGACTTGGAGGCCAGACAGAGGGGGGTGGATAGAGAAGGAGGAGAAATGTTTAAATAAGACTTAATTACATGGACACGTTACTTTTCCTATTGTACCTCAGTGTTGATACCAACCTGTTGGCTAATTATAGCCTCATTGATTTGATTAAGCCATGGAAATAAATAGACAAGTGAAGGCAAATGACAATGATAGCCTTAATGACATTCTTATATTGGAAAAATTTGGATGAGTTTGGATTTACACTTCCAAAGTAACAAAAGAATGCCAAGCTACTGAATTCTTAAAACTGATCTACAGTTCAGCTGACAGCCATGGAAGTAGTGTCCGATCAACAGAATGCCACCTCTGCCCATGTACGGTATTTACACTAATAAGGCAGGGCCTGTATCCACCAAGGTGTTTTTCCCCAGCTGAAAATGCAAGACGCTCAGCAAAATGCAGAACAGACATACTGTGGTATGTCTTACCTTTGGCTGACTCATAAATGTAACATTGACTGGTTTAACTGTTGAACAAAGGTTGAAAGATCAGTTCTTGCTAAACTGGCAAAGTGAACTAAATAGTATGACATCATGTGGCATTTATGTAGAGTTCAAACAAGAGTTTAAGTACAGACAGGCCATTTGTGATTTTAGGGTGAATAACACGAGAATTCCAAAGGTTACTGGGCTGGAAAGAAGCCAGAGGTTCACGTTCTGTTTGAATGCAAGAATATTAGCATTATGAATTTTAGACAAAAATATATAAGTATTAATTATATAACTCACCCATCTATGTTAAAATTATTTGTATTACTCCAATCTGATAAGCCAAAAGTTATTTGTAAATTGGTACTTTTGCAAATCGTTCTTCCTCTGTTCAAATAAGAATGCCATGCCGTCTGTATTTGTATGTATATATACTGTATATTGTTCTGCATTTTATACTGTATAATGTCTATTTATGAATCTGCTCCACAGGTAACATGGTCCCAACAACTGGCGCTCAGCGCCTCGTCGCTCTGCTGGCATTTCCTGAATAATTGTGATCCCATTGAAAACTATTTAAAACATATACTTAGAAAAAAAATGCCATGGTTGACACAAATGGCACTCTTTTTGACACTAGCATTCACTTTGACACCCAAATACATTAATCAGTGGGCTAATTTGGCTAATAAAAGGGAGAGTCTGCCATGACACTTCAGGTTACTGTGGAATGGTTTATGGTTCAGTGTTGAGGTGGGACCCTCACCACGACTAACCCAGAGACAGAATGTAGTCTCTGATCATGGTTAAAACCTGTGATTTTAAAGAGGAAAAGGGGCGTAAATTTCTGGTTGTCATGAATTACAAAAACAATATTGTTATCACAGAGGAGGAGGTAAGGAAGGTCCAGAGGAGGCTTAATCCATCCAACAGAGCCTGACCTCATTAAATAGAGGGTGGTAAAGTGAAGCTGAAGGACATGTGGCCCTTACAGCAGTCCTGGTAAAGATAAGTGCCACCACGCCTCCTCTCTCAGGTAAGCTCCGCTCTCTATCCATTGCAGTTTGCCTATGGGTCAAATCCTTCGCAGTCTGTACTTGAATCATAATCAAGTTAACCCATTCTGACCGGGCACCCATTTTGGTGTTAGCATCATGTTATGCTTTAGCTATTGAAAAATAGCAGATCTACAAGCTCATAGCGCGCCACCGAGTGGCGCGCTACGAGCTTGTAGGTCTGCTATTTTAGAAAAATCGAAGAGCGACTGACATTTTTAGAATCTGATCTCGGGTCAGAATGGGTTAATCAGACCAGTGTGTGTCCAGTGGAAACCTCGTATGAATCTGATCTCAGGTCAGAATGGGTTAAGTATATTTTGCTGTGTTACTAGACAATATTGTGCGATGCCGACACGATAACTGATATACAGCTTTTGGATGTGTGACACTGATCATAAATAATCTGAGCTACAATGGACAACTATAACATGTGGTGCATTAGATTGAATGGGATGTTACCTAATAAAGCGTGTATAATGCTGGACGGCTGCCTTACTGCCTCTAATTGGACAGTTTACTGCTTAACCCCCGATGCGCTCTTGAACTCACCGAGATAACGCCCTAGACACATAATATGCTAATTTTCAGATTGGGTAGCTATGGCAACCATCATGGGGTTGTCATGTACACATGGCAACCGCCAATCACAGCTGGGTCCAATCTGGCTAACAGCGGTTACGCTGCTGTCAGACGTATGATAATGGATGCACTCCTGTAAATGAGATGAGATACTTCATCTATGTGGCCTGCCATACAGCCATGCAACATACCGTAGTCACACACTATATACTGTAAATGAGATGAGATACTTCATCTACAGTATGTGGCCTGCCATACAGCCATGCAACATACCGTAGTCACACACTACCGTATATACTTACTCACAAACACGGCTGTATTATTACTTGTACATCAACATTTTAGTGAGTTTATGTATGTCATTTGCCATTTTAACCCTAAAGCCTAATTTTAATTTACAAGCAGGCTAGCTAGACAGTATGAATCTGGCTAAACCCTAAAGCCAAAGATCTACAAGCACACAATGCATCCTGCTGTGATGTGTTCATAGATCTGATACTTTTGCTGCATGACATCAGCAATAAGGTTAAATCAGGCATTACGCCAAACCAAACCTCTAAACCTCTTTGCCTTGAGTTCCAAACAGATTGATTCAGATTGGCCCCAAAAATCTATCTAATGACATATTTTTGGGTCAGCCCCAGCTCTCCTTTCACAGTGCAAACACGGCGGGCTAAATATCAATTACATTCCCCACTTTCTTTATTGAAACATCAAGGAAACCTCAAATGCTTCAACTGAACAGAGAAGAGAAACACTAAATCTCTGCTGATGGGGTGCACCTGTTACATACCATTAGATGCCCCGGGTTCGAGTGCTGCATGTCCTTCCCCATCTCTCTCTCCTGTCATTTCTGCCATTTTCTCTCAACTGTCACTATACAATTGGATGTTGACAATAAGGGTGGACCTACCCAACAGCGGTCTTCTTCATCTTGGCACAGAGCAGCAGGTCGGTGAAGAGGAAAACGTGCCGGAGCTTCCTGGTTCCCTCCGACACTTCAACCAGGAAGCCATCCTTCACCAGTTGACGAGCCTACCACAGAAGGACCACATGTCACTCCTACACACAGCCACAAACTGACAGTGGCTGTATCATGCCTGTGTCAAATAATACTGGTAAAATATTACAATTTTTGCTGTTTATTTATTTATTCTTTGCTTTTTAAGAAAAGAATGCCAAACTCACAGGCTAGGAGGGTCTATACTAATAAGGTCTATGTTAACTGTTCAGCTAAGAAGATTTGATATCAAACACAAAATCCATGCACAATTTGGACCCCACACCCACACCCACACACACACACACACACACACACACCTCTCCCTTGGGCGTAGTGACAGCAGTCCTGCGAGGGTCGATCTCCTCATTGATGGAGGACAAGAAGTTCTGGGAGATCCTTAGAGCGTCCTGCAGGAGGGGGAAGTCTGGGTGGTCCTTTGGTGTGTGTTTGAGCAGGTCCTGTACAACGCAACACAACACAAGGTGTTTGAGCAGGTCCTATGCAACGCAACACAATGTGTTTAAGCAGGTCCTGTGCAACGCAACACAACACAACACAAGGTGTTTGAGCAGGTCCTATGCAACGCAACACAACACAACACAATGTGTTTAAGCAGGTCCTGTGCAACGCAACACAACACAAGGTGTTTGAGCAGGTCCTGTGCAACGCAACACAAGGTGTTTGAGCAGGTCCTGTGCAACGCAACACAACACAAGGTGTTTGAGCAGGTGCACATTAGACTTATATGACAATATGAGGGTAAAATAAGCTTACTAGTAAGACGCGCGAACACGGGAAGCGAACGCAGATCGTAAATTGCAATAACAATTAGAATAAATTACGAATGGTATCACTTCAAAATAGGGCCGTCCGGCTTGAAAACTGTGGCGCACCATCTAGTGCTCGGCACAGAAAGAGTTAAAAAGTAGCCCTAAAAAATGAAATAGTTGTGGATTTTTTCTTTTTCTACAGTAACAGCATAGCACATTGATTGTGACTAGCAATTACCACAGTTGTTCAATTTATAAGCTTATTTTAAGTCATATAAGTCTAATGTGCACTATATTTTTTCAAAATTCCTAATCAGTATGTAGCTTATAATGTCTCTGGAAAAATGATGTCCTCTCTGTTAAGATGAGTGAGTACATTTTTTTAAATTTGCATCCGAGTGATTGGTAATCTCTTCATTCACCAACTAATTCACATAACAGCTAATAGATAACATTCTTTCAGAGAAATAATCTAATTTCTCCATTTTGGTGGTTTGAGCTTCCTCATCATGCTGCAACAGCGAGCTGAAGCCACCGTTGGTCATATCGATTCTTCTGTCACCAGTTTTCACATGAGATGACGTGTACTATTGCAACCAACAGTCGTTTGTTGCACTGGTTTCGCCCTGTTGGATTATTTTCTGTATTTGTCATGGCTATTTGTCCATACGCATAAAGAAAAATATAAGAAAGAAAAAAGTACCGTTTGTGTCTTGACACATTATGACAGTGCATGTGACGTGTTCATGTTGTCTACAGTACTCACATGAAGGACCAGGGTGCTTCTGGTCACACGATCAATGGGTTTATACAGCAAGGCTGTGGAGAGAAGGGAAAAGAGTAAAGGTCTGTCTCTCACACACACACACACACACACACACACACACACACACACACACACACACACACACACGGTTCTCTGAGGTAGGAGGTTTAGACAGCATGGCACGGTGCGTGGTCATACTGTATGAGGCTTCACAAACACAGAACACATTCATTGCTAAACAGTTCATCACATCATGATGAACTGAATGCCTGTTGGTCTGAAAATGAGGCTTTGACTGACCCAAGAAGAATGTAAAAGATGATTCACTGTGGCCAAAGACAACTATAGAGTTCATCTGATGTTCTATAGACTGTGGAGGAATGCAGTGATTCAATACCGCAATATGGAGGTAAACTGCACAGACACGAACGTGCGCATGTGCGGCGCACGCACACGCATGTGCGGCACACACACACACACACACACACACACACACACACACACACACACACACACACACAGGCTGTTTAACATGCAGTCCATCGCTAGGCTTGGCGCTGTGCTAAGGTTCTCATTGGCTCCGGTACAGTTTGCTTCCATTGCAAATTTGGGCCGCCTGCTACTAGGTAAGCTTCACTGTGCTGAGTATGTGAATGACAGTTTACATTAAACAGCATCGGCAGAGGGCTTCATTTTTCAACGTACACATTCATTCACATCAACAGCACAGGAACCATGTCCACACACATTGTTATTGTTTCTTGCAGTTTAAACTTCACATCACATTGGGCTGATTTCCCGGAGATCCAGGCTGCTGAGGCTGTGTGAGCGTCTATAGACCTGACGTCTATGACAGCGTTAGGTAACTCCTATTTATTATTGCGACCAAAGGTCGCAGTTAACTATAGAATTGTGCGATTTTCGTCACTCAAAATCCCCATACATGGGGAAAGCCCCCATGTATTGTGCCCAGGTCTCGTGACATCACTATGGCATCAAACATACATAGGGGACATAGGGACACACGCAGCCAGTCATTTGAGCGGTGTGCACCACTCAAAAATAAGGCATAGTAGAATATAGAATGGTATACTAGAAGAAGGGTGGGCTCCACCACACAGCCAGGTCAGTTGGGGCAATATATCTGGTGCATCACAGGAGCAGGACAATAGAATCTCAATAGAATGTTAGGCCTATACCTTTGTGTCTAAAGCTGCAGTAGACTGAGAGAACTTCACGGCATAGCGCACTGCAGTACAAGACTCATTATGGCATCCAACCATATTATTATTATAATATTTGACATGACACGAACAACGTAAACAGACATTCACTTGCGAGTGATGCCACAACACAGGAAATAGAACTGGACGAACAGGTGAATGAATAATTTTAGTGAACTGTACTGAATATTTGTGGTGTACTCCACCCTCCACTTGAGTTGTCCAAAAAATGTGTTATGTATAGTTAACATTACAGTTAGCATTCTTGGCCCTTCTTAACACATAAAAGGTATTACATGTCTCCTGTCTCTGTGTTGACACACAGCATCCAATGGTGCAAAATCCTTCTGCACCATTTCTCTAGCCTCCTACTATATAAGCAGGAACCTATAGAGTATGTCTGCAATCTACTGCAATCAATTATTGTTCCATACAGAAACATACAGTATATAGATACTACCTCAGTCTCAGTACGAAAAGGTCCACACACACGACACGAGAGGTGAAAAAGACTCAGCAACGGCTCTACTGCCGTCCTGACGAGTGGCACCACCGCTTGGTATGTGAACTGTACTGTCTGTCCTGTGTCACCACCGCTTGGTATGTGAACTGTACTGTCTGTCCTGTGTCACCACCGCTTGGTATGTGAACTGTACTGTCTGTCCTGACGAGTGGCACCACCGCTTGGTATGTGAACTGTACGGTCTGTCCCGACGAGTGGCACCACCGCTTGGTATGTGAACTGTACGGTCTGTCCTGACGAGTGGCACCACCGCTTGGTATGTGAACTGTACGGTCTGTCCTGACGAGTGGCACCACCGCTTGGTATGTGAACTGTACGGTCTGTCCTGACGAGTGGCACCACCGCTTGGTATGTGAACTGTACTGTCTGTCCTGCAAAGCTCTGCAGAGAGTGCTGCAGGCAGCCCAGAGAATCCTAGGTGATTTTACCTCCCTCCAAGGAAGCTTACGAGGAAAGGTCCCCAACGTAATTTTCTCTACCCTGCAATTCGAGCCGGCAGATTCGTCACACTGGGTGGAAAACTGCTGAAGGAACTCTGGTGTAACACATTGAGTGGACAAGCATATGAACAAACACTTTTTCTGAATGATTGAGACCAATGTAAAATAATCGCTTCTGGACATAATATGTCCCTGGTGTCCAGTCACGTGACTCACATTAGCTTCCTTGCCTCCCTCCAGGAGTATCATCAGGGACAGACATCACCCCAACCACAGCCTGTTCAAACCAATGCTGCTCCCTCGACCTGGCAAGCCATAAAGGAGTATCATGACTGTGGCCTGTGCTTATACTGATGCACATTTA
>NC_137874.1:26781067-26788567 GCF_963924005.1 Protomyctophum bolini | reverse complement strand
GAGCAGGGGTGGCTTTGCGGGCATGCCTCTTTTTCTGGGTGATGGTCAGTCCCATTCTTCCGTATGCAGTTACAGCTGCCGACTGCAGAGAGAGTGTTTTATAGGGCCTCTGGTGTGTGGCCTACCAGAGCTGCCTGGTAGATTACCAATTACCGTCAAGCCTTAAGTTACCATCAATGGTCAATGGTGACCCAAGCCTTAAGTCAATGGTGACCCAAGCCTTAAGTCAATGGTGACTCCAGCCTGCTTCTCCTTCTTGCCACAGCAGGTGCATGTTCAATGTGTAAAATACCTTTGACAGGTCTAAGCGGTTAAGACATACAGTCCTCTGAGTGGATTTCTAAATATTTTAGCATGTAAAATAAAAGCAGCAAGAGACTTGTTTTTTCAACAGCCGCTGCATAAAAGCCTAAGATATGTGGGAATACAATTGTAACAGCGACTGGCTTTTATCCCGTCTCAATTCCTGGTCCTGTGTCTTGACGCCCCCTGTCCATAAACGGTGGGGAACAGACTGACTAATTATACGGCCATCTGTACAACCTTCACACTATTAGCCTGACTAAATGTTTAGTCACCACATAACATGTACGTACACACATGTACACTGATTCATGTACACACACAGCCCAGATGGGAGTGGATGACTTTACTGATGGATACCAGTTGGTGGTGGGCCTTTTTAAGAGAAAGGTGTGTGTGTGTGTGTGTGTGTGTGTGTGTGTGTGTGTGTGTGAGAGAGCACGTGTGTGTGTGTGTGTGTGTGTGAGAGAGCACGTGTGTGTGTGTGTGTGTGTGTGTGTGTGTGTGTGTGTGTGTGTGTGTGTGTGTGTGTGTGTGAGAGAGCACGTGTGTGTGTGTGTGTGTGTGTGTGTGTGTGTGTGTGTGTGTGTGTGTGTGTGTGTGTGTGTGTGTGTGTGTGTGTGTGTGTGTGTGTGTGTGTGTGTGTGTGTGTGTGTGAGATAAGAGGGAAAGAAACCTTTCCCTAACATGATGGGAACTATGCTAATAAATTAAGTATCTATCTTGTGATATCTTCATTAACTGTTTTAGTCTGGTATTCCATTTGAAAATTATATTAAATAATATTTTCAAAATAATAATACACCAATAAAAAAAAAAAAACTGGCCCAACTGTTTTGGATGACAGCAGTAGCTACAGTAGCTGGCAATGTCTAATAGTAATTAGAGTGTCCTCAAGTAGCCTGACTGTCCTCACGTAGACTATCTTCAACAAGTCTGATTGAAGGGCAGAGAATTACTCCCAATGCATCAGTAGGCCTACTATAAAGTCTTAGATCCCAAGCACCATTGGACCAATCAGCGTGAAACTTTACAGTTTGTAGTGGAAAAATGCAGATGTCTCAGAGTCAGACTGCAATCCATCCATCCCTAAACAATCTATAAAACAATGGAATAGATACTTGCATATATTAACACTAACACAAAGACATACACAGTAATACAACATTTTTTTATGGATCCTTATATAGTAGGTTCTACAATTTGATATTGCTGTTTAAATGTTCAGGGATTAACTCAATTTTGTTAATCCACCAATGAGCATGCCTGGTGAACACAACCTCAAATCCAAGCTACGCTCAACTAAAATGAACTAAGTAACCGAACGATAATTCCCCTTGTGGGAATTATGGTAAACAAAGAATTCTACCCATTTCCCTTCGGGGATTAATAAAGTATATCTCATCTCACATTACCACTACTATGCCACGCAAACCATCACAACCAGCAGTGTTGTATAAAGTAAACTGTAAAACAGCTGTAGTTGGTGAAGCTAACCACAGCTAGCTTGAGCCATACACAAACACTGATACACTGTTGTTACGTTCTGCGTTGTCCTGTTAAAATGACAGCACATCAGTACAAATGTGACAGAATGGTGATGCACACACACACACACACACACACACACACACACACACACACACACACACACACACACACACACACACACACACACACACACACACACACACACACACACACACACACACACACACACACACACACACACACACACACACACACACACACACACACACACACACACACACACACACACACACACACACACACACACACACACACACACACACACACACAGGCTGAAACAGAAACACCATCTCACCAGTTTCTGGAAGAGGTGTCCCACGGTGACCTTCTCGTCCCACTGCTGGATGTTGGGAGAAAGGGCGTCGTAGAACTCCTTGTGGATTTCAAAGATGTCCTGGATCTTGTAGAAGATGGTCTCAATCTGCTGGACGGTTAGCACCGGTTGGGACGAGGTGGCCGCGGCCTTAAGAGGACGCATGGGCTGGGGGAATGAGAGAAATCATGATATTACAGTATGGTCATGAAAAAAGTCTAAAAAATATATACAGTATAGGCCTATCAAAGTAATTACATGGTCACATGAAGTACTCTTGTGACCTTTAGCAATGAAGAAAGACAGTAAATCTTATGCCAAACTGCAATTAGGAGGAGATCATAAAATACAAACAGGGGCCTGAGGAGGATAGCCTGGAAACCAGGCTATCCTCCTCTGGCGAGATTGGTCTGGCACTCCTCAGTTTGTATTATATGCTGTGACGTTCTGTTTGTAACCGCCTGTAGAAGAATTCTGAGAAGTAAACATTTAATATCCCTAAAGCCCTAACCACACCAGAGGGCGACATGCAACATGCAACTCCATGCCACCATTATTGCCAATGGCATGTTGCAAGGAGTTGCATTGCGTGGTTTGTTTTGTTGCAAGCGGTGTGGATTGGGCCTTATAATGTATCTTTTAGTTTGCCTAAAATGAAGTAACCTTAGGACTTGCTCATCTTTAATGACGATTCACATGATTGTTGTGTATTATGAAATCTGTTTGACTTTCTTGTCTTGTTTGCTCAGCTATCACTAGTACTGTTCTTAGACAGTAGTGACTGTTTCTCTATCACTAGTACTGTTCTTAGACAGTAGTGACTGTTTCTTCAGCTCGTTATCTGAACTAATCAATCAATGGAGCCTCATGTGACATGCAACATGTCACATGAGGTTCCATTGAAGTCACATATAAAACAGATACAGAGATCTCCATATATTGGCACAAAAGGGCCACAGATAGACAGGTAATCTGACAAAGCCCTCTACACTATGATTCGCACATATTAAATATAAATGTATATGCAGACACAAGAAACCTACTGTACAATGGTATTTACTGTAAGCAGTCAAATATACAGCAGGTGAAAATACACAGTGTTTTGTGAGCAGAAGAGGAGGAGGTACTATAGTAGGGTGTCATGTAACAATGCAGAGTGCCGTGTGTGTGCCGTAGGTCAATATGGCTATGAGACATCGACTCTGCACTGTGAGTGCATGTGTGCGTTAGTGGCATGGACACACCCTGTTCACTAACCCCCACGTGTGGCTTTGGGTTACCGTATACGACGTACAATGATGCTTGAGACAGCAGAGGCCCAAACTGTGTTGCTTTGTGAATGTTCATTTCCCGTTTCATTTTGAAACGGCTAAAACAGTCAAATAGAGTATAGGTGCTACATTACAGAGGGTTCAGCGTGAGGCTGGTGAAGAGAGACAGGACGTGACATCATGCCCTAGCTGGCAGGGAGAGCAAACTCATATTGTCCAGTAACGGTTTTCAGGAAACATCCAATTGTGGTCCTGTTTTCAGCAGGAGCAGTAACCACTAATGGAACTCAGTCAGCCAGTTGCTGCTCCTGCATTTGTGTGTTGTTGGGTCTCACCGTCAGCAGAGCCTCCAGCTGGTTGATGTAGATCTCTTCACTGGCCAAGAAGCCAGACAACACCAGCTTCTTCATCTCCAGTCCCTTTTCTATGTCTCCCTGCAGGATGGAGAGACACAGTCACACACAGTCACACACAGTCACACACAGTCACACACAGTCACACACACACACACACACACACACACACACACACACACACACACACACACACACACACACACACACACACACACACACACACACACGATCCAGCAGTTAGATTTAACAGTGTAAGTTACAGTATACTACAGTCAGGTCAGTGTTTGTTGGCATGAGGCTCACACATGTTTAAAACAGGATTATGATGTCAGTCTGTTGGATGCCTGTACAATATCTTCTGCCACGGACCGTTCACAATATCACAAAAATGTCCACATTGGCACAGCATGGTTAGATACAGTAAGCAAGCACCTATAATAAAATCTCCCCCCCCCCATCCCCTGGCACATAAAGGGCAGTTGTTTATTGGGAAGGCTTACACATCTAAACAAATTCTCAATGGCCCACTTCCTTTGTGGAAAGTCTCTCTCTTTGCAAGTCCTTCCATAAACGAGTGCTGTGGTATTTTGGACTTCAGGAACAGGGAAGTTACCACCCTCGCTGTGACCAATAACAATAATACAGTTTTTGAAAACCGAAGGAAAGACTAAAATCCCATACTGAATCCCATACATCAAAGCTAAGCAAAACAAAAGCCCTTATAAAAATTCATATGGCGATATAAATAGCTGCAAGCAGTGAGTCAGCGGTCTAACATGCTAATATGGGAATGTTAAAGATATGAAGGTGTCAACAGGCAAGAGGTGCATTTTTGTGACAAATGTTATGTATTTTATATTTTTGGGGGCATTCTACTAGATAAACTAGCTAGTACATGTGTCAAATACTCCAGGCATAGAAGTTAACTGTGATTTGCATGTTTGAGTCCAGCATGGTCCTTAGATAATCCATTAAATTCAGGAACGCATCAGTGTAATTTTAGATTTTTGCAGTGGCTATTCAAAAATAGCACATAAACACGCTCACAGTGCAACGCTGTGAATTTGTACATCTGCTATTTTAGAAAAATCGTGAAAGTGTGAGAACTACGGATTTAGAAGGCATTTGTAGAATCGGCCTCAGGTCTTAATGGGATAATCAATTTGGAAATTATTTTTGTCCCGAGTTACTCCATAAATAAATCTGCCCCTTGATTGACACAACAAACAGGTGCTGAGGGTGGTCGCAGAGACCATCATTCCATCATTTTTGTCAGGGCTGGGAGAACTACAACATTGCATAAAATCAAGCAGGGACTTCTGGTAACAACTTTGTCCTGGCAGCTGCAGGTCAACCTATTGGCGGGCGCAAATTCCCAGACACCATTGCAATGAAAACGCTCAGGTCTGACATGTTTCTTGTGTCTCTATCAACAAGGCAGGTGGTCCTGCTTTAATTGTGCCCTGGGAAGACCAAATATGAGGGGCTGGCAGGCGAATGCCAAAGCAGTGGTTGGATGACTCATCGCAGGCCAGTCACTCTGCAGGGTACTCAAACTTTAAGGCAACAGGAGACAAATCAGGAACGTCACAGATGCTGCTCAGAAGACATACAGATGCATGAAGATGGCTGTGGACCACAAGGGGTGATCCATGGACCACACAAGCTACCTACTACACATAAGCCAGGGACTGACCACTCACGGCTAGGTCACTGGTACGATATGTATCATGATACAGATACGATATATTGCGATATTGTATGGCAGTGTCACACTGACCGAGAATATCCGATCTACAAGCTCACAGGGATGCTGACAAACAGCTGACAAATCACTCCCCTAACCCCGTCGCAGACAGAGGTGTCCCTCTGCCCTGATGGACATCAACATAAACAGGTGTCCCTCTGCCCTGATGGACATCAACATAAACAGGTGTCCCTCTGCCCTGATGGACATCAACATAAACAGGTGTCTCTCTGCCCTGATGGACATCAACATAAACAGGTGTCTCTCTGCCCTGATGGACATCAACATAAACAGAGGTGTCCCTCTGCCCTGATGGACATCAACATAAACAGAGGTGTCCCTCTGCCCTGATGGACATCAACATAAACAGAGGTGTCTCTCTGCCCTGATGGACATCAACATAAACAGGTGTCCCTCTGCCCTGATGGACATCAACATAAACAGAGGTGTCCCTCTGCCCTGATGGACATCAATATAAACAGTACAGTACAATACAGTATATGGGGCGCTTAGTTCTGACTAAACCTCCTAACTCCAATGGATCCTCAAAACTGTCAAAAAAACAACTACCGGTAGAGGTGGTTTCTAACTCCAACTTTGGAGATAGTTGTTTTTTCATCATTGATTAAATTGACTCACATTAAATCGTCAAAAACTTCTTTCTTTCTTCTTTCTTTTATGGAATATGTAAAAAGTAGTAGTAATAAAATCAACATAATCATGTAAAACCATAAATGAAACGAAATAAAGAAGAACTCCACATGACCTGTATTTGGGTATAGTGATGATAATATAAATACACTTGACAAATTTGTATAAAGTCACCATACTAACTTTGATGAGGCAGTATTGTGTTTTTTTCTTTTCTCTTTTTTTCAGAAAAGTTTATATTTTCGACATAGCTGGTTTCTGGCCGACAGCAGAGATATATAACTTCACAAACAAAGCACCAGTCTATAACAGGTGCACGGGCAGCCCCATGAAAAAGGCTCTAAAAATGCTATTTAAACCAAGGAAAAAGCTCATCTCAATAGATAGAAAAGCTCTATCATTTTCCATTCTGCCTACAACCACAGCTGAAATACCATATTTGTTGTGTGAGGTGGGTGTGTGTCTGTGTCTTGGTAAGGCCATAGGGCAGCTCTGTCAGGAGAAAGTGAGATTAATTATTAACACGATGAGATCTTCAGACTGATAGCACCCAGTCAGCTTTAACCTGATAAGAAAAGAAAGGCAAGAGCAATCCATAACTTACACCTACCTACAGTGTGTCACTGCTCTCTGAACGCTCGTAACCACTTATTGCCCTCTATTCTTAGTAAAACGGACCTCCGGAATTGGGACGGTGGGGTTCAAGTGGTTAAGGTCTGAGCTCACCCATTCAGAATTTGAATTCAGTAGACAGGATAGAGCAAATATAGTAACGTTGGGGGGCCCTGATAGCCAAAGGTTAAGGAGTATATCACATGGGCGTAAAAAGCCTAATTCAGCAAGTCCACACCATGATTCTCCTGATCGGCCGGACTGTTTGCAGCGTGTCATTCCCCTACTACCTCAGTGTCACTATCGAAATGAAGCAAAAACATTTCAATAAAATACAGCAAACTCAGTTCGATATCAGCAAGAGCAGAATAGTTTGAATAGTTAGAGAGGAAGCGAAGTAAAGAGGTGGAACAACATGCAGCACCGGTATTCCATCAGAGTCGTTGTGATATCAGCAGCGTACGTACAGGTCAGTCGATGGAACACCCTGCTGACTGAGGATATTACTGTATAACAGGCAGTAGAATCAGTCTTACTGCAGATGGCACACATTTACGGATCTGCGCCTTCCATTATGAATACCAATATAATAAGACGTGTCGTGCATTCACTCATTCACAGCCACTGGAACAGCGTGACCACAGTACTGTAGAGGTTCCCAATGTAATGCACAGCACTGAACAGTTAGCATAGTGC
>NC_137874.1:26751067-26776067 GCF_963924005.1 Protomyctophum bolini | reverse complement strand
GGTCTCTGAGCCATCCTGGGACTTGCCGTCCTCTGCTCCGTCACCTGTGTAATCGTCTGTGTAGTTAAAGTCTAAAGGAGAGAGAGAGAGAGAGAGAGATGCTGTAGTTAGCATTTTGCCAACTGAGGTAGCTATGTCCTAGCTACTGTACAAGGACCAATCAGTGAGAGAGCTAGTGTCATCGCTCAGACGTAAGTGACAGCGACAGTTCCAGAGGAGGGGAACAGTGCTGACTCCAAGTGAAGCTCGTCCCTAAAACAGCTAATTTCCCGCCTGGAACAGACTGCTAGTGGTATGACCTTAGAGTATATATTAATAGAGACGGCACCGGATTTCTCCTCCCATCCACTTGCAGTAAGTTGCTCAAAAGCGCATGCGGCAATTTGACTCCTCCTTCCGGGTAGGAACAGAGTGCATTCTGGGATGGATTGGACCCAAACACATGAACACGCTGCCGTTGACTATCATTGCACACGTTCACGTGCGTTCACGTATGAAACAGCGTTCACGTGTCATCATGAACGTGCGCAATGATAGTCAACGGGCCAGCGCGTTCATGTGTTTGGGTCCAAACTGCAATACCAAATTCGGCAACTATGTCCATTTCGCCTCAGGGTTTCCTCCGGGTGCCGTCTCCATTCATATATACTAAGGGTATGACAAGGTGTGGGCAGAATTTTTAAATTGTCGTGTACACAATACCATTTCATTGGGCAGACGGACTGACACACTGTCATGCTCACCTCAAGAGGAATTAATCGATCAGGTCTGGGCTAAAATAGAGCTGTTTGTGAAGTTTGCACGATCACCAAAACACTGGTTTAAATGGAATAATTCCCTGAAGGAAAGATCCATGTGTTCCATGAATCAAAACGGTGAGTTAAAAAGTAAACACAATAAAGGGGACAGATTGGGTTAAAACATTTGAGACATGGTCTAGCAGCGGTTGCCCCACTCCAACTGTGCCGCCATCAGGCCAAAGCCAAGACATTTACAATCCAAGCTGCTAGTCTCTTTCTCACCATTATCTCTTTTCACTTTTCCTTTCCCTCTCTCCCTCTTCCATCTGTTCCCTCTCTGCTAGCAGCTATGCTTCTTCAGTCCACCTGGCAGACGAAGACACACTACTGGTCTGATAAAGGTCACTTCATCAGACTGTCTGCCAGGGTGCCAGTGGGTGGGCCATTCATATGGACTTTCATGTCCATATGAATTTCAATGAACAAAACCTTAATTAATTCAAGAATTGTTCTAAAAAGGGATGGACAGGTCAATGTGGGATTCAGGTGAGGATTTACTGTATGCAGTATGTACAGTACTATACTGTATGTTGCAATTGTGCATCATCTGGTAGTGGTAGAATGTGGTTTACAGCCAACACACCTCAATTTCATCTCCATATTTATGCTAAAGTGTATGGTAGTGGTCTGAGTATCCTGCCCTGTTGGAAACTCTCTGAATGCATTAACTGTGTGAGAAGAGTGGTCACTTGGTCATCCTGATTATGTCTGATTAACCCCATTAAATGCTGGAGATCTGGCACACGCACGAACACACGCACGCACACACACACGTCAATGCATTAAAAATGCATTGACTAATGAATAGGTGTTTCCAGTTTCTTGTGAACTTGACAGAAAGAAGGTCTCAATAATAAACAGACAAGTGAAAAGAGAATGTGAGACTTCTTTAGGAGCCTTGCTGGCAGCCACTAACTATGTCATACAAATACCATTTTTATAATTCAGTATGGGATTTTTAAGATAGGTAGATAGATAGACAAAATACAAATACAATACAAAATAATATTGTATAATGGAAATAAAGACATTTGCATGTGCGCATCCGTCCATGCGTGTGTGCATGCGTCACTGTATCTACACATACAGTATACTACTGATCATATGGAAAGGAGTAGGATAGTGCCAGGAAGAGCACAACTTGCACAAGTAACAGGTATGAGTTACTGATACAGTAACTAGATACTGTAATATATCATTGACTGTTGTGCAATAATAGAAACAGAGCCTAACCAAAAATAAAATATTGTAGTGTGGAAGAGACACAGTGTTAATGATGTTGCAAACCCGTCATAAAGTGTCACAGGAAAGAGGAAGGTGGCAGAAGTTTTAATTCCCTTTCTGATAACAACTCTAATAATATCCACTGAAAATGTATGAAACGTTAGCCTTCTCATAGCCTGACTCATCGTCATACCAGGCAGCATATACTGTAATGACAAGTCCATTCAAATGGGCAAGTCCACTTCCTCTTCTGCAAACCACAAACTAGTTTGTTGTAGTATGGACTGTGTAGGCAAACACGGACCCTGTTACTCATAGGAAAATTGGGCTTTACATGACAGCATGTCTGTCAGGACCCTTGATTCCTGTCTTTCACCATCTCTGACTGACAAGGAGTCCCTACTGTGTACATCTCACGGCTCTGACAAGGAGTCCCTGCTGTGTACATCTCAAGGCTATGACACACTGAAAGCATCGGAAGCTTGCGTCAAACTCAACAGTTGTAATCCCACTGGATGCGTCAAAGCCTGTTGACGCATCTTTCAGAGCACAGTTCTATTTTAGAGCATCAACGTTTATCACAGCCTACCAAAAACAATGTCTATATATACAATATATCAAGCCTAGGCATTGATGAGTATCTCATATTACTGACATCAATCGTACGGTTGCACAGAGATTCCTTACATTCTTCCCACACAGCACATCACTACCTTGGGTCCACTCCACAGCAATACGCAATATGAACTCAATCTGCGCTTTCCGAGATATTTGCGAGGGGGACACAGGCGGACAGATGGACAGCAGTTAATCATCACTGCTTGATTGCTTTCTTGGCCAGGGCTTGCTTGCAAATGGACACATGGACTTCTGTCAGTCCACAGAGGTAGCATATAACACGTTTGTTTACCTCTATGGCACAACATCAGCTCAGTCTTCAAAACAACATGTGTCCTGATTGCCTGGGGGGGGATTAGATTTTCTGTAGCTTACTGGTCGCCTGGGGCAAGTAAGCTGCTATGGAGCCTGCTGCACTTGACCTTTTTGATGGCGAACCATTTGCCAGGTGGCAGCATCTGAAACAGTCTGTGATTGGGACGGTTAGGGACTTTGGTATTTGATGATTCTGCAGGTGGACTTTTCTGACACAGTGCCAATCATTATGTCCTGGCTAATTCTTATTGCTGGTATTTTTTGATGACTACAATTCTGGTTAAATAGATAAGAGTTAAGGAAATGGGTTCAGAATATATGTTAGAATACTGATGGCGTTTAGCATGCCAGCTATAGCCATCTACCATAAACGCTGCTTCAGACCCTTTTGACATTTGCTTTTGGTAAATTGAACCACAGTGGCAATATTTCACAAAAAGTGTCATTTCTTTTAGGCCAGACATACATTTAGCACAGAACATGCACGCACGCGCACATGCGCACACACACACACACACACACACACACACACACACACACACACACACAGACACCAAAATATATGCCACTGCAATAGGCTAATGCGTTCTGACAAATCCCATGCGTGACAAACAGAAAATCAATACTTTGTTGTCTGTCAATGGAGAGGGAAATCTTCTAAGCGCCATCAGCCCTAAACTGTTATTACTGGTCAATAGACTGACAGCCCCCCACCACGCAACATAAAACACTAATGGATAAAAACAGGGATGGGTTCAAGACGGGAGGACACTGTGAGGACACTGTGATTAGACATGAGATAACAGAGTAAAGACTGGCAGAGGAGGAACATCGTACAGAGAAATCAATACAACCTAGCTTGGTCACATTATGGTATCGAGATGAACAATGAAGCCGCCTGACATCATGAGACATGTAGATCTCAACAATCGTTATCCAGCAAACAGACGATGTGAGGTACAAACTAATGACGACTTACCATGGGGGGAGATGAGTGACCGCAGGACACATGCAGCCTCAAAGAAGAAAGCCATGTGTGCTTGTGTTGCGTGTGTGTTTGTTCAACTGACCAAAACGCTGTTCACCACTAATAGTTCACTTCACTGCGAGCCTCTCGAACCAAGTCACACAATCAATAATGCAGTCCGCTAAATCCCCTCCTAAGTGCCACACTAGTATTCCCACTTCCTTGATCGGCACCGTGTGGAAACAGAAGCCCAGATTCTGCCCTTCAAGTGTCTGGATAAGTGAACCCAAAGAAGCCTGGAGGCCAAACTCACTGCATGTGTGCTCCCATGTATCGATTCAATTTCTATTTGGACGAACTATAGAAGAATACTTTGTATACATGGCCTGCCCACTTTCAAACAAATGCAAAACACCATACGAGAGCATAACCACTGTGTGTGTGTGTGTGTGTGTGTGTGTGTGTGTGTGTGTGTGTGCGTGTGTGTGTGTGTGTGTGAGAGAGAGAGAGAGACACAAACAAACACACACACACACACACACACACACACACACACACACACACACACACACACACACACACACACACACACACACACACACACACACACACACACACACACACACACACACACACACACACACACACACACACACACACACACACACACACACACACAATGACGTGATATGTTCCTCTACCAAAGCATCACTTCCCAATTTATATAAGAGATGTCAGCCAGAACACACAGTAATTAACTCACTGTTATTACAAAACAGCAAATTAGTACTTGACAAGACATTACATAGCGAAAATTGCTTTTCCTAACCTCCAGTGCATGTGTGTTGTGAGGAGTCTGAGTCGTTATTACAAGCATATTGCTCATACTGTAGCATAATCTTGCTTGCACCTATAGCATTATACACAATGAATGAAGGGAATGCCTACAAACAGTGGAACATTTACAGTGCAGCAGTTACCGGTACACAAACATTGTGCAGCTTTAACTTTACTCATTCCCTGTACATTGTGTTATTTTAAAGGTAGTAAGTGATGTTTTTGTTAAAGTGATATTGGTTAAAGGTTAAATCACTATATTCCGACAGTAAATTAGTGCTAGAGTGTTTGTTCAGTAACAGAGGTGTCCCTGTCTCTCCAGCCCTTTAATAAACAGAAAAAACCTTTTCAGGTTGGTGACAAATTTCAGCCAATCAGGAGAGAGTAGCAATTTATGGCTCATTTCGGCTCATTTCTTTGTGCCATCACTTACAATTCCACTTGTTTGATCTGTATTCTGACTGGGATCTCTATCCTGATTGGAGAAAATTCCTATCCCAGTTTCAGTTTCTGAAAATGCCGTTTCTGTTAAATAAAAAGCTGGAGAGATATGACTCCTGTTACTGAACAAACACCCTATAGCAATGAGTACTATCACAATATAGAGCTTTTTAACACTTATTTTAACCAAAGAAAATTACTTTACAACACAATTAACTAAATCAGGGCTTGAAGTAGCCTGGTTTCCAGCCCACAGACTCCGCCCACTCCACTGAGCGGAGCAGGAGGCTCAGGCCTTTTTTTAAACTAGCTCCTCGCTACTGGCCCTACACACTTCCACTCGGTTTGAGCATAGATATATAAATAATAGAGATGGCACTGGGATTCACCTCCCATCCAGTGCCGTCTCTATGATTTATATCTATGCTCACTGCACAATTTGTTTGTTGTTATCAAGAGCCTATCTCCAACACCAGTAACAAAAAGCCCAGAAAACTCTGATGTGATTTACCACTTTAGACCCTCTAAACTTAGTCAAATGGACTCGAGTTCCACTGTACTTGGTGCACTTTTTCCCCCGATATACACCAAACCTTTGCCGAAAGAGCTTGTAGATCTGTTTTTTTTGGCAAATGTTTCCTCCAGAAAAGGAATGCTGGCATTCAAGTCATTAATTGGATTTACCGGATACTATTTTGATATACCGTAGTATGTGGTTTGCAGGCTTAACCCACTGTTAATGTTGTTGGACAACCATCCCATCAAGTCTGTAGGCGAATCCACCCTCCCTTTTGTCCAGTTGTCAGCTCCGATCATTCTCTGCTGATGGACAGCTCAGAACATTGCGAGACAAAAGGCTGCCATGACAACTATCCAGGTGATGTAACTGCACTTCCTGCATGCCAATGAGATGTTATTTGCGTCAGGCTCTAGCTTAGCTTGCCTGGGTGGTAGCACTATCTACATGAGATGGAATGATTATTACTTTGTATTTGAACAGAAACGTAACGCCTGAGTCACCAAAGAACGCAGAATAAAAAGCTCAGGTGTAAGATGGATTTTTCATCTGCAATAGTTATTCTGCTTGCAAGCACACCAACTGTGAATAGGCAAAATCTATACTTGGATTCATATGATGGACACACTGTTGTACTTTACACAAGTCGATGCCTTCATGTGAGAGCATGGACTTGATTGGGATGAGAAAAATATCTATTCTATTATCTCACACTTCATTTCTGTGATTCCATGTGTGCTGAGTCAAGTGCAAAAGAAGGCACACCTGCCACCAAAACGGATTTACATTTACATTCATAACTAACTAGTAGTTATGAAAACCCAGAGTAAAACAGGGAGAGAGGAAAGTGTCAATATATCTCTAATATCACTTTGTAAAATGGCACGCACGCACACACGCAAAAGGCATAAACAATATTAGTTTGCCTCTTCTACAAAAATAGTACTTGTATATTATTTCCCACCATGGAGTAAACTTGCATCTCGGAGGACGCTCTGGTGAGACCATGGGGGCAAGACAGGCAATGCCGGTAGGCCAATCAGAGGCAGGCGGGGCGTTACCATGTCTATACATATATGCTCGGATGTAGAATAGATATATGCTTTGAAACAACAACCGTGGTGAAGATTCTCTCTAAATAATGTGAGCCTTTTCCACTCATAGTGAGAACACTTAAATCCTGCTGCACTACCAACTTTAAGGGTAATCTGCTAGTATAAACAGTTAGGAAGGAGGCATGTAATCTCATATCGCCCTTAATTCAAATGCCAACATTGTGATGTATGGAATATTTAATAGATATCGTCTGACCCTTGTTGCAGCCATTAATAGAACCCAGCTACAGCCACAATTGTGTGCCAGGCAGTTACTGGCCACTGGCCACTGATCCTGTCTCACAAATTTCATGTACAAAGAATCTGAGCCAGAATGGTCAGTTCTCTAAACCTCATCTGTATTAGAGTTGAGAAGCATATAAAAGTTTTATTTTTATTTTGTATGGGTCTCTCCTGGCGTGTAATACTGTAAGTAAGGTGTGTCAGAGAGATGCAGGGCTGAGGAGAAGTTTCTGAGTTGACGTCATAGGGCTGCGCAGTATATCCTTTCAGCATCGACGTCAGCATCGACGTCTCAATTGTGCTAAAATACCTTCACTTCTTCATAAGGTAGCAGTGACACAGTCTTCACAAATGGAGCTATTGAAGTTTAGATGGTGAAATCATGTAACACATGCATATATATATATATATACAGTATATCTCAATGTGGTCTATTATGGTTCAGCCATGTGATGTGATGGGTGAGTGGAACTTCAGAGAGCTGCATACAATACAATACATCACACTGTTCACATCTCCAATGACCTACTAGGGCATGATGACAAGGAGATCAATCACACATATGATAGAGGACACACATACTCACACACACAGCGTGTACACAGTGTGACACATGATATCAAGGAAATATAGCTGCAGCACCATTTCTATAATGGTAGCAAGCTTTTCCATGCTGTGAGGACTCCTGTTCCGTTTACTACCGCTCTGGCATAAATCAAATATGATGGACCCGTGAACACTCTGTGAAAATAATTGGCGAAAATATTCTAGACACATAGTTTAGTGTAGAGGGGAAAGGGAAGGGGTCCAAGTACAGAGCTACAGAGCCCTGGAGGACCCGGGTCAGTGTGTGGTTAAGTGGTTAAAAATAATGCTATCCAGAATGGTGATCTCCAACTTTTCATACACTTTTTCTCCAATACAGCTCAAATATGCCTCGTCATGCAGCTTGAAGGGATAATGCTAATCTTTCACACTCATGTGTATATTTGGTTGCACTGACACAATAATGTAGTGAAATAAAACAAACAAAGTATCTGTGTGTGATCTAACTATCCATCTATCCGATTACGATTATGATTGTTTGAGGTAAAATTTCAATGAATACCCTGGGCTTTTATTTAAACAATTATATTATTATTACATATACAGTAAGTGTGTGTGTGTGTGTGTGTGTGTGTGTGTGTGTGTGTGTGTGTGTGTGTGTGTGTGTGCGCATGCGTTTTGCGAGTGCGTATGTGTGCGTCACTGAACATAACTGATCACACTGACTCAGGCAAGCTGCACTGAATGTCCCAAATGTCTGTGCACCACAATGCGTTCAAAGTGTGGCTTTGAGTCAGCATAGTGGAGCTTGAATGGATAATAATACTGGATAATACTAACCTTTCCCACTAGTGTATATTTGGTTGCACTGACAGAATAATGTAGTGAAATAAAACAAACAATGACTAAAGGTAAAGGATCTTTTTCTGATTGTGATTGTTCGAGGTAAAACTTCAATTAATACCCTGGGCTATTATTTAAACAATTATTTTATGGTATTCAAATGATGTGTGCGAGTAAGGTGTGTGTGTGTGTGTGTGTGTGTGTGTGTGTGTGTGTGTGTGTGTGTGTGTGTGTGTGTGTGTCTTGTGTGTGACACAGTTAATGGCATAACTGATCACACTGACTCAGGCAAGCTGCACTGAATGTCCCAAATGTCTTTGCACCACAATGCGTTCAAAGTGTGGCTTTGAGTCAGCATAGTGGAGCTCCTCCCCAACCCCACTGCACCCACCTCCACCCACCCTCCCACCCTCCCACCTCCACTCGCCCACGGTGGGTGAAGCAAGGCTGTGGAAAGCTGCAAGTAATAACGGCAATCCAGCACAGATACTGCTGCAGTGTGAAAATTCAATCAGACAGCTGTGTTGCCTTGCTCCGCATCTTTCTGCAGGACAGAGGGGTGACATCATACCCAGCAGCCGCAACACAGGTGACTAGGACTGGGCGATGTGACTTCTAATCAATACAATTCAATGCCCAATTCTGTTTTTGGGTAATTGCCCAGCCCTGCAGGTGACAAGCAATGTTTCAGCACCCATAGAAACCGTCTCTGCAACCAACACACTGCAGTTTGGTCTCTCAGTAGACTGAGACAGACAGCTAGGGCTGTTTGTGCACCTTACAACAACACATGCGGGTCCCATAGGATAGTCTTATGGAACCTGTGTGTGTGTGTGTGTGTGTGTGTGTGTGTGTGTGTGTGTGTGTTGTTGAACCTCATATGCTGCTACCCTAATGCGGAAAGCCATAATGCGGAAAGCTGCACTACCCTACCGTAAATTGCGAAGCAACACTGTACCCTGAAGACTTAATCATAAAATGTACCGTGTCACGCAAAAATAATCCAAAAAGCTCATAATGTGTTCCAATGTGAGCTAACCTAGTATATCCTTTATTTTCACTCAGAACATTTGAGCCTATATATATACCCAAAATAGGGACAGCAAGTTGAAGCCAGGTGGTTAAGAATGAGAAGGCAGTGCCACAGAGAAGTAGCTCCTGTCCATCGCAACGAAGTAATTCCCAGTGAGCTACTCAGACATATAAACATAGACGCCCTTTCCGGCTCTGGAGCGTATGTGCTCAAAGGAGGGCAAAACATTCCCGAGATTCCTTACGAAGCACCGCGGAAGCATGGGCGTTCGTCACAGAGCGCATGTTCGGGTCTGATAAGTCCCGGAAAAGATGCGCTGTGATTGGCCAGTAATCACTTGAGCGACAGCGTGACGTAACGTGCCTTCCACACTTCCGGCGTACTTCCTCCCCCAGTGTAAATTATTCCGCCCCTCCTTCAACACACATCGAACAACAGCGGCCAATGAGGCATCTATTTTGTTTTTATATCTATGGAGCTACTAGTCTCCCAAGCCGAATGGAGCCATGACAGTATGGCAGCATGACAGCTGACTTGATATATCTGAGCCCGCCCCATTGTGTGCGCTGTTGCTGCCTACATGCAGCATTTTATATACATCCCTGTCCTCTGGGAGTCAATTAGGAGCCTACACAGGGGAAATTAAAAGGTATATTGAAGTCTAACTGTATTGGCCCAGTCCAGTTATTCCACTGATCATCATCAATATAAATTGTGGACAGCTGTAACATTACATACTGTACTGCAAGGGCTTGGTGGATTGGGGCTCTGAGCACAGACTAACTGGCTAACTACAGTAACACCACCATGTATGACGTCCTAAAACGCATTCATACTGTAGGTTTAGACCAAAATGCAAAGAAATCAGAGAAGGAGCTTCAGTGAGAGTATAATTTATAGTGAATAGTACTGTACACACCCACTGCAGCAAAAAGTTCTAATTTTATAGATTGGGTGTGATATGCTATCCTAGTTTGGCTGCCCTGTGCAGATATACTCATTTCAGCAGTAACGTGCAAATGCAATTAAATAAGGGTTGCTTGCTGCCTGATGCTGTGTGTCAGATGTTTTTCTTTCTTGACAGAGCTCCAGTACACACTACAGTAACTCCAGACCATGTTCCTTTTCCCTGAGGACATCCTACACTGTGATCAATCCCAATTAAGCACTGCCAGTGCCTAATCTGGATTGAGCACTGATCAATACAAAATGCACCCACCCGCCTACACACACACAACCATTGCATTGGAATTATTTTATTTATTTTACACAGATCCTTGTTGTCTTTGGTGGAGAGATTGGTGGCGCTACAGTATATGCTCAGATTGGCTACATGCAACCTCACAGAAGCACAACTTCCACAAGGATAAACCGAAAATAATAAGCACTTGGCTTTCCGTTATCTGGTGGCTGTGAACTAATCTGTTGGTGTTTGTACAGGGGATCCAGTTTGGCCAAGGTGGAGGAGCAAGCAAACCTATAAATGGTATCACCATAGTCCAGCAGGGACAGAAAGAGACCAGTGACCAATTGTCTTGCGAGCGGAACGGGCAAAACAAGCCTTCAATCTGTAGAAGAACGAAATGGAATTTTATTCAAAAGACTAACTGTCTAAACTGAATCATCATCACTAGCCTGTACTGTACCTGTACATACAGACTGTGAAGTGCTGCTCCCATTTAATGTGCTAAAAATAAAACCGAGGCATGAATCTAGGATTATGGCGATGAATCAGCAGCTATGTAGTTTAGGGCTGAGTACACACACACAAACACACACACACACACACACACACACACACACACACACACACACACACACACACACACACACACACACACACACACACACACACACACACACACACACACACACACACACACACACACACACACACACACACACACACACACACACACACACACACACACACACACACACACACTGTACAAATGTGACAATTTGCTAAAGTTTACAAATGGTTCTGCAGATTGTCCACTACAAACAATGATGATAAAGCCCACCACCATCCAACAGCTTGACTGGCAAACTGCTGTGGTCTCCCTATACTGTAGATCAGTTAGCGAACAGAAAGAGAGAGATAGGGAAGAGGGAGAGTAGAGAGATGAGACGGAGAGAAAGAAACATGATAGCAAGGGTCGAGACTTGGGAGAGAGAGAGAGAGACATAGGCATTGTGTCAGGCCAAATAGGTAAATTTAAAATCTAAACAAGAATGGCTCAACTACACAGTCAAGTGTAGCATTACCCGGATTAAGTATTCTGTATGACAGCTAATATTGAGATGCACCAACTTCATAAACTCCACCCCACCCACCCACACACACCGAGAGCACTTCACAGCCAGAGGATGGTATAGTGAAAGGCAGAGGCAGCCAGGTTTCAGCAATGAAACCACATCTTCAATGAACAACAATTATACAGCTCCATATCTTCCATGCCACATGACTGTCTGTAGGCACCGGGAGATAAGGGCTACAAACGTACATGCATCATTGCATCCAAATGTATATGCCCCGCCACCACGTTGCCATGGCGACCAGCCACCATACATTGTGCAATTAGCTTAAATCCCTAAGGCACTGACTGGTACGCTCTCTAGCCCAAAGCTTCCATTGCAGCTTCCAGATTAGGATAGCCACTGTTTAAAGGACAGGACACTGCACATTTTGGGAGGCATGGGCATTGGGCATATATATATATATATATATATATATATATATATATATACACACACACAGAGATTAGAATAGGGTGCATTTTTCATCCCAAAACGCAGTTTATAGTTAAGGGACGCAATAAAACAACAACCTCTGCGTCCAGTGCCGTCCACGGGATGCACTTCTGTACTGTTTTTTTATTCTAGTTTATTTTACTAGCTTTAGTTATAATAATCATTTCTTCTTCCGTTTTCTACATGAGAAAATGGGAGTTAAATGCTGCAATTTGTAAAAATGGGGTTAGGATGACTCCTAACGTCGTTGAAGTGGGGCTCATAAAATGTCATCTAAAAGACCATCCCTGTATCCTTGGACTCATTACATTGAAAACCTATTTACATCACTGTATGTATGTATGTGTGTGTGTGTGTGTGTGTGTGTGTGTGTGTGTGTGTGTGTGTGTGTGTGTGTGTGTGTGTGTATATATATATTATGGTACAGGGATGTATACTGCAGTGCAGACGCGTCTATGCACAGACCGGACACATATTCATGCATGTGTACCATTCACAAAGGTCCATGATTGACCCAACCATTATTACTTATTACTGTGACTTACAAATGACATGGTTTAGGTAGACAAATGTTCTGGTTTATTTAGGCACACCACACTGTCATGTGTGCAGATGTTTCTGTCATTTCTCTACCTGCTTCGCTGTGCTTGTGGGCAGATACAGATTACAGACCCTGTTAAAATGTACTATAGAGCTATTCCATAGCCAGCACACGCCCACATACAGCACAGCACAGTACAGGGTAAAGCAGCTTTCTTATTACATCCAGTTGGCTCAGACTCAGAGAGCTGGCTCAGTGCGCACATCCTATGAAATAACAAACTGCTCCCAAATGCCCACAGGGTAAACCTGGCCAAAACTCTATTATCTATTTGTTACACACTCCACTCACCTTATAAGGAGAGAATATGATCCGTGTCCGAGACACTTGGATGACAGGTTTGATGGAGGTGGATCACCTGAACACATGGACCAGGGTTGTAAACAGATCTGTAATGTTCTGCTAACCTGGGCAATGCACATTTCCTATATTATCAGGTGTTTGTGATCAACAAGCTTCCTGGCAAGTAATGCAGGGGTGAGAACCACTACATTGATTGAAGTGGTTTTTTGGGTCTCACAGTGGCCTTTTTAACCACAAGGCTACTGTGTAGTGGCTGCAGGCATGCTATTAGCTGAAAAAATCATTACAATCTGATGATAATTGGAAGAAAAAAAGTATTCATTTATTGTCTACATTTCACTACTGAGTAAATCACTTCATAGTCTAATTTATTTTGTGCAATCAAGTATTTAAAAAAAGATAAATCTGACTTACCTAAACCTGCAGATACTCTGTTACATGTATTTTTCAGAAGCAGATTATATCGGTTATATCGGATATGGGCTAAACTATCTGATTGGTGCATCCCTACCACGAACGACCTGGACTAGTAATGAATAGTTTCTAAACGAAAGAACTGCAATTGAATCGAAGTGAGGTAAGAAATGTACACCCCCACTGGACCAGGGCACAGGTCATAAGCTTCGCTTGACCTACTGTAAACATATAGAGTTATGCCATAACTTGGCACAAACTGTGTCTTACACTGTTTTGAGCCACAAGGTTAACCAACAGGTGTCCATATTTATCCACAACACCAAGAGAGACCTTGTGGGCAACACGTAATTGATTTTGAGTGTTGTCCAATGTCCATCAATTCAAAGCCAATTGGTGAATAAATAAAACATGAACTGTGGCCTTTAGAAGTCTGCCTTCGCTCTTGCAATGACAGCCTCCGATAGCAGAACCTCCCACTTAGTGTCTCTGTGTTTCTGCCTCGGGTCTCCTGTGAATACTAAAGGCCAAACCTCTAAACCCCACAAAACACTATACCCACTGAGACAGATGGCCACCTCACTGACGGTATTAATCTTTCATCACTTACAGTACGTACAAAAAAACTGAAAAAGAACAAGATGTCAACCAAGGTTAATGGATGCTTACTTTAATGGCTTTTAATACTGGATTCACCAAAGCTATCTAATGGTGATAGTAATAATAGGCCTAAGTATCTAAATAGAGTTCACATTTAATCTTCTTTTAATTCGTTTTTTAACAGCTTCAGTATTTGAAGGGCATTTCTGCCCTGCCAAGGACGACTTCTTCTAATGACTTTTTTCCAATGGCGTTCACTGCCAAGGATGACTTATAGTTACACGTGTCATACATCAGCGGGAACAGCACCATCTTGTGTGGATTTGCAGTCTCACAGGAAACAGAACTAGACGATTGCAAAATCTTTTTGACGGAAATTGATTTATCTGCAGTGTTTTTTCCACTGTCTTTTTCACCAAGGAACGCTGTATTAAGGTCCAAATTTCTTTATTTTTTATGTTTATGCCTTGATAAGGTAAGGTAAAATCCTGGCAAGGGGAGAACAGGGGGTGAAATAAATTTGGCAGTCAATGAGTATACTGACCACCTGTCTTATGTCAATAATGTATGCATTATGTCAACCAGCCAAATGAGCCAATGCCGATATAACCTCAGGTAACACTGGTGGGCTGCCACGGAGCTACCCCAATATCACCGATTTGGGGTAGTTTCAAAAGTGCAACCATTTGCTCAATATACACGTATGAGACATGTACCGCCTACAATGCCTGTCTGTCTGACTGCCCTTTTTGAGTGCATCAATCCTTTCAACTTAGAATGGCTTCCGCCCAATGCACACCCCTGACTCCCCCCTAACCTCCTCTCTTCTGCTTGACTGCCCTGAATGCTTAATCATGGCCCCTGCCTTCCGGGAGCAAGTAAACATGGCAACCACAGCATTGGCTGGAAAAGCGGAATCACTGTGTGTTGATTGGTTGTACAGGAGGGGAATACCCACAAGGATGACTCCTGTCCATAGTAACATATCAACGTGCACGCACGCAGGCGAACGCACACACCTAATGCCACTCAGGCATGGTGAATCCCTCCAAAGACATCCAGGCAGGCACATCATGACACACCCACTAACATCAAGGACAACAAAGGATTTTCTGAGATTCAACCACTGTGAATTTAGGATTCACATTTTACATCTGCCAATTCTGCCATACAGCAGCATACTGTATCTCTGCTGTCGGGCAGAAACCAAAAAGTCCAAAATGTTCATTTTTCAGAAGAATGTTCATGAAGAAAACCTTATATTACACACACACACACACACACACACACCTGTGTGTATGTTTGTGTGTGTGTGTGTGTGTGTGTGTGTGTGTGTGTGTGTGTGTGTGTGTGTGTGTGTGTGTGTGTGTGTGTGTGTGTGTGTGTGTACCGTACGTGCGTGCGTGCGTTAGTCGCAAAGGTGTGGATAATGTGTTTGAATGATGACGTGAAACGTTTACTGTAGGGGGGCAAATCAAACTGTTGCCATCAACAGTGAGCAGGTAATATTAGGTAAGTGAATGTGTCTAAACGGAGTAATGAAGGCTACAGTTGGTGTCAGCGTGAATATAACGGTTAACAACAGACACTGGCAATAGATCCAGCAGAATAGACATCGGTTTTTTTAGAGGAAAATACGTGTAATATCTCTAATAATATATCTGATTGATTCTTCTCTTTTCACATGGTTTCCTTTTTGGAAGGACTAAGACACAAAGAAAATGTGGGTGCAATTAAGAGACTTCACCCAGAGAGAGCACTACAACATCATATTCAGCCGGGCCACAGGCTAGCATCCATTATTCAGAGGGATCTCCCTTAACCAACCAAATAGTCTTGGTATAGAGGACAATAACCACAACATGGACATGAACAAAGGAAACTGCTCCAGTCCATATCTAATGGCCATCCATTGTTATGCTGGGGTCACCACTTGGTGAGTGGGGTCACCACTCACCAACATTAGTAGGGTTCAACCTATGAGAGGCATGCATGTGCACAGCAAATTCCATGGCAATCCAGCCAGTAGTTGTCCAGGTATCTTGTTTGGGTTCAAAGTGTTGGACAGAACAGCCAACAGCCATGCCATCCTTAAAAACATGCCCAATTGTCATTGTATGTATGGTGGTTGGCAGCTAAAGCAACAAAAATTTGACCTGCCATGGAACAGATCTATCATCATACTATAATTCTAACAATGTCTGAGTGTGTGTGTGTGTGTGTGTCTGTGTGTCAGAAACACTGCCGTAGCTCCTTACTGCCTGCACCAATCACTCCCACTTTTCACACAGGCATTGACCATATGAATATGGAGGGCGTAACGAAGCCCTTTTTTCGATTTCACACATTAATGATTATTAATGAATTTATTAGTCAATTACAAACGCACCCGGGCGCAGTACCCCCCACGGGGGCAAATATCTCACAACGGGTAAGGGCTAGTTATTATAATGAGAGAAATCCATGCCCACAAAATGCACAATTTTGTGCACCAGTTCAGTATTCAAGTCCTACAAGCAGCTTTTGCAGTTCTCTCGCTAGGTGTTGAATCGAACACGGACAAAAGACGGTCACTGTGGAGCTGTACTCTCTCTCCCTCTCCTATTCACAGAGAATAAACAAGGAACAACACGGAAACAACATGGCTAGTCTGAAATATGCAAGTCCAGTATGATTTGTTGGCTGAGTCAATAGGAATGGTGACCATGCACATAAACCACAGCATTACCTACATAATATACGGAATAATGTATTCAGTGACTAGGTGTACAAACCTCTGATCTTAATCTGACTAGGCAGACCATGATGAATGAAAGAGGCAAAAGTAATGAAATAATCAGATTGAAATTGAAAAATAATTCTATGGCAACTATGCCTCCGCCTCCCTCCCCTAACGCATTATCTGTTATAGTCCGGCTTTGGCTTGCTGAAAATGAAGTTCTCTTTCACCACTAATGTAGCCTACATCAGCAAGCACCTGTTTAGTTTTGAGTTTAATATAGTGCCGATTGCATAATTATTATGGTCCCTTAACCAAGAACAGTGCACGCACACGCACACACACACACACACACACACACACACACACACACACACACACACACACACACACACACACACAGAGAAGCACATTAGAGAATGAGGCAGGAGAGCGATGGCAGCCTTACATAACAGCACTCAGCTCCACACCGACATGCTGTTTAAGGCTGACTCAGATACTCTCTCTCTCCTCAGAGACAGAAACACACACATACTGTACAGTAGAGTACATACACATAATTCACACAGGGCATCATAGCTGCTCTTTTTCACTGGGATTCAAATAGCTCTGTTTCTATAGCTACAGAGAAGGAGAGGGGGTTCGGTCCATCGGCTGCAGTAATGGAGGAGTTTATATAGCAAAAAGAAACGATTTTCAGATTGGCGTTCAACAATCAACACATTATTCTTACTCTCCACTGCTGTGAAGAATGTCCTAAGAATTTGATGTAACTGAAGAAAACCAAGTTTGTACTGCACATCGATATAGGCTGAACCAGGGTACTAATTGGTCTACCCAAATTACCCAATTACCACATTATCAACGTAATCACCATGTCCTAGGTCCGATTCCGGCTTGAGAACTGGGTCACAGTTCATCCACCCTCTGTCCTTTTTATTCCATAAAATCAATACAGACATGGTTGATGTTTTACATACAGTATGTTGGGCTGGTATATAATAATACCAACAATCACAGCAGCCATTACTACAACATACTGTATATGTGGTGTGAACATGTGCAGAATCCTACAGGTCTGTGACTAATAAGGGACAATATTTAGATATTCAATGCATAATATATGCATTGAATATCTACCAGGGTCAAACACAACAGAGAGTTTTCTCATAGTCCCATATGGCATGAAATCAAATAAAGACACTTTATTCCCTGTGCTTTTCAGAATATAGCTCTGATGAGGGGGAGGTGTGGTTGTGGATCAAGCATCCATCACTTCATGCCTAATGACCCACATACTGTAACTGTATACTCATCAATCAAAACTTAGCCTACAACTTCATGACTTGGAATATGGACTGATGGTTCAGAGTTCCAGTCACACCAAACGATGAACCAGGGACCGTGAAAGGTCCGCTGGGTTCTGCTGCAGTGCGGTGTTCCTCCCTGTGGTTTGGCCACAATCTATGTGTTTTGACTTTTGAAACACTACATCAGATCACATTGATCTGAACCTACTCCACTGACACTGAGGGCAGAGCTATCCGTTATACAGTACAACCAGAGGAGAGGGGGGGCTCATCTGGATGAGGATGACATAGTTTTGTGTGGGCTATGATGACAAATTGGGTCCATGCTGCCAAAGGCACCTCCAGACCAGTAGCGTTACATTTCCTACACTACTCTCAACTGGGAAGTCCTCCAGAATCACTTTGTTGTAACGGTTTTCCGAAACAAGGGCATGCAACAGCCAAGTGCTAATAACTAATCTATCATTAAACACTTAACAGACAGAACTGGGCTCTGGCTGAACTCGACCAGGAATGGCCCAGCCAGCAGAAGATTCATTACCGAAAGAATGCATCCATTACAGTTGATGAGGAACGGCAGAGAGAAAGTGATCATGAAGAACCCATGACAGCATGAAGATGTGAGGACTTCTATGCCGTCTAAGGTCAAACACTGTATTGTGTCAGTGTATTTAGGCTTTAATATAATATGGCTAATTACTGCTGGCCTGCTGCTATTCGAAAAACAGTTAATCAGTTCATTCCTTTAGCAGGGTTGTCAAGACACTGCAGACAACAAGTTGTACGTGACCAGATGCAAAAAGCAGACCCACAAACCACAACACATTAGTTCTATAAGGAAAAACATGGACTTCCTCATTCAGAAAACACTCACTCAGCAGAAAATCGGTATTACTTACACGTCCTATTGATACATCTAAGCTGAAGCTTGTATCAGCTCCTCAGCCATGGCAAATAAATGCTGAGTATGTGAGTGATAGATAAATAAATAAATGTATTTAATAAATGTATTTACTGGGATGGCTTCCTCAGAACTGCATGAAATCCAGGTCATCCCTGCAGTGGCGGAAGCATTCTACATCAGTGCATGTACTGTATGTATACGTACTGTATGTTTGAGTGTGAACCAGCTGAACTGCTGGGATGCCTTTTCACCACGGTAAAAAATAAATACCGTTGCAGGCCTGTGTGTGTGTGTGTGTGTGTGTGTGTGTGTGTGTGTGTGTGTGTGTGTGTGTGTGACAGAGAGAGAGAGAGAGAGCGTGTGTGCGCACGCATATGTGTGCAAAATGTGACAGATCATGTGAAAGACAGTGCTAGGATAATTCTCCCTACACATCTTACACTATTTAAAGTTAAGATATTAGTGCGGAGGCTACCAGATATACAATGGGGATGTTCTGAGTCTGACTTTAACCAAAAAACTATCAGTGGTCTTGGTCTTCATTCTTTAGTACTGCAATCTAGACTCGAGAATGACTGAGCAAGCATTGCGACTTTCAGCCTAGCCTAGACAGTGAAAGATGGGGTTTATTTAGAGAAAATCAAAGACAGGTATGTGGGGGGGGGGGGGGGGGGGGTGGTAGTTTTCTCATCTCACACACATCTGTCACACATACAGATAACAGGATGACAAATGGAATCCTTGGAAACTTGCACTTCATATAGTTGTATATATTGTTGATATTGTACTGTATTGTATTGTAGAGTGTGTGTGTGTGTGTGTGTGTGTGTGTGTGTGTGTGTGTGTGTGTGTGTGTGTGTGTGTGTGTGTGTGTGTGTGTGTGTGTGTGTGTGCCAACTCCTATAAAGTATTCAGAACTGATGATTTTGATGAAAACTGACGAATTTGTCATGTTTGAAAGCAGAGGGAAGCCTATAGTTCAACCAGACCTTGACAGAGCCAGGCACTGTTTTTAATTTGAGATAAAATACGTTTTTTGTTTTTAACACATTTATCTTGCCAATGACAACTATGAACAAACGAAGGACTCCTATTCAACTATACTTCTGCAGCTTGTGCAAGTACTGTACCTACATTTAACACAGAACAAGAGCAGTGAAGCTTTAACCTTTAATGGAAAAATAATTAGACAAAAACAGAATGACTAATTAAAGTACTAATTATATATTTTAACTTGATGTGCCATTTTAATTTGAATGCACTCGGCCAGTAAAATATTAAATACACCTAAGAAAGAACTTAGCTAAATGTAACTTAGTGTCTCGGTATGTCCTTTAGTCATTTACAATAAATTCCTAGTGTTGCACATACAAACATATCTCATAGATAGACCATAGACATTCTGATTTCAGAAACAAACATACCATCCACATGCTGAAGTAATGTCTCTCTGTGTCGTGATCATAGCAGCAGGTATACAAACAGAACGGACAAAGCGAACAAGATCAAAGTGTCTACAGTATGAATCCTCTTAGTTATTAGTCCACATTTTTTATCATTTGAATCCACTTTCTGACATATCAAGTGGGAAGTGAACAGGGGCCACAATGCTGCCTTTTACATCATTCAACAGCGTCACTGTGAACATCACAGTATGATGATGACCAACGGTGGTTTATGAACACCGGACTGCTTGTGTCCTGTTTAGAGTATAACCGTGAGTTCAAGCTCATTACACACCATCATATCCATATTTCTCCAAGCATCCCCCATGCACTTGTGATCCCATCAGCACACAGAGCCACAAGAGTAGCAGACATGGGGACTTGATGTCCCTATTAGGAAAGAGGGAGAGGAGGAATGCATAGTAGGTACACATGCAAACCTATAGGAATGCAAGTTAACATCTTGTTATGGACAGCTACAGTGATGCACGCTAATTGGGAGTTGTGCTAAATTGCTAGAGTGTGTGCGTGTGCGTGTGTGGTCGCACGCTCTGGATCTAACACGAACAGACAGCCCAGGTCCTGGAGACCAGGGATTGGTGCGATGCATGGAGGAGTGGATGAACGGATGGATGGATGGATGGAGAGAGGGAGGGAGAATACGTACTGCTGTAGAGGGTGTCTATCCAGGAGAGTCGGGGCAGACCGTGGGTACTGAGGGGCTCCATCCTCTTCAGCAGCGCCTTTCCCTCTCTCTTTGCCTTAGGTCTCTCTGATTCTTATTCCTTCTGCTGTTGCAGCCTTCAGTCCCTTTCCCCCTCTCTATGTCTTTGCTTTATCCCTTATTCACGGTGACAAAACAGCCGTCATCTCTGGAAACAAAAGAAGGAGAAACCCCACCTGGGGTACAACAGGCAGATGGTGCGAGCTAGTCCAACAAGACAACCAACGAGTGAGTGCTGCGTGAGTCACTGTAGAGACACAGAGACAGAGAGAGAGTGAGTGAGTGTGCTGTGTGTGTCTACATCTTTCAGCAGCACAGAGAGAGAGAGAGAGAGAGAGAGAGAGAGAGAGAGAGAGAAAACAACAGGCTAGATACGACCACCGCCAACGGTTGCTAGGGGAAGAGAGAAGCACTCCCCCTCCCTCCCTCCCTCCCTCCCTCCAAATCCGCCTCCTCCCAATCTCTCGGTTGAGCCTGCGCACTGCTCTCTTAAGAATCTCTCTCCTCTGTCATTATTTTGCTTTTTCAGTATGTATCGACGATAAAACAATATAAACAATATGATCATGGATGGGGGTTGTAACCCGTTCTTTCTCTGGTGATACCCCTCTCTTACAAGTCTCTCTCTGAGAGACTCTCTGAGCCTATCTATCTCTCTGGAGTTTGCATCTGTTGTGCTCTGAGCCTGTGTGCGAGTGCGTGCAACGTGCGTATGTGCGTGTGCTAATGTGTTCCTGAGTACTTCCACTACGAGCGCCTCCGCTACCTCTCTAGTCTGTACTGGAGCAGAGTGCATGGGGGCACTTCCTGGCGGTGTAGACAGTAAAATCCCAGTGTTCACTTAACTCGAAGAGTGTACAAAATACAAATATAACAGGGTCCATTTAGTTCCATTAGTACACTCGTCCGAGTGAAATGAACACTAAGGATTTTTCTGTGTAGCGTAGTAATAGTAGTAGTGGTGGTTGATACTTTGATGTACAAAGAGCTACTGTGTGCGCACGTGATGTAGGCTGAGCGAGTGAATGAAAGGGATACATGGATAGACAGAGAGGGATACAGGGAGAGAGCGAAAAGGGCAGAGAAGTCGTATATAAACTTTGCTACCCTCCCCTGTTACTTTGGCAACTGGGTATGTTCTCGCACCCCCCCCCCCCCCCCTTCTTTACAGACACATTCTGGTCTGGAGCCACATCAAATAAATGCTGAAACACCCCTCTGTGTGTGTGTGTGTGTGTGTGTGTGTGTGTGTGTGTGTGTGTGTGTGTGTGTGTGTGTGTGTACTATATACTTTCTCTTCTTTTCCCTCTGTGTGTTAAGCGCATGTGCAGCAGCTTGGTTGGACCATGTAATGTATAACCTTATTCTGACCAGTGTTTGGGTCTATTCTGTATACGCCTCTTGTGCAGATCCAAATAAAATAATTCAAGTGTGTGTGGGGGGGGGCTGACAATTAATCAGCATCTTTAGCCACTTTCACCCTGGTGTACCCGTTTTAGAACAAGCATAGCGACTGGCTATTTTGTCGTATGACAATTCAACAATGTATAAATAAGGGCTTAAAGTGGTTAATCATCGGCCATCTGTTTTCAATGACTGTTTCACAAAGATAAACCTGACGGTATTGCCATTCAGCTTCCGCTGCCGAAGCCCCCGTTTACAAGAGACAGTGTTTCCACAAGAACCAATTATTGCTGTGCTTTATGTCCACGCTGCCTGATACAGCGGGAAAAGAGAATCACATATACTACGACTCCGAGCCAACAACAAAGCCTGCTATGAAGCGCTGCCATCCAATGTCTGTACGCTTACCCTCCTTCAACTCAGGATGGATGATAGAGGGGTGTGTGTGTGTGTGTGTGTGTGTGTGTGTGTGCACGTGTACGCATGTGGGGAGGGGGGCAACTTCAATTAGGGCACAAAGGCTGACAAGGAGGATTCCCCTCCAGGCAGCACACAGGGACCCTAGCACTGCTCTTTGTCTGGCTACAGAGCATGGCTCTCATGTGCCAGCTGGAATATATGCACACACTAACACGTACACACAAACTCACAGAGGGCAGGTCACATATAGAGACCTCTGATATAGCCAGAAGTCATCATAATCGTGTGTGTGTGTGTGTGTGTGTGTGTGTGTGTGTGTGTGTGTGTGTGTGTGTGTGTGTGTGTGTGTGTTGACCTACGTGTTAATAACTCATGTCAGTCATACGTCTGGTTCACAAGTGATTGTAGCACTGACTGTAGCATGCAATACACACAGGTGTATGATATATGCATCCATTCCACACACTCACACAGGGATAGCCAAATGGACACAGACAGAGAGGTTTTAAGAGGCACTTCATCAAAAATGGACTCACTTAACTGCAATGTCCTTTGTCTTCATTCTGGGCCAACAGTACAGCTCTCTCTCACTCACACATTCCACGCTTCATACTGGAACTCCACGCCTGTCTGCAACCGTCTACTCTGTATCTGGATGCGTGTGTGTCTTCACGTTTCTGTGTGTGTATACCGGTATGTGTGTATATCACATGCGCACGTGCGTGTCTTTCATTATTGTCTCCACCAGGCCGAAGGCATGGGGAGAGTATGTTTTGCACTCCGTCCGTGTGTGTGTGTGTGTGCATGCGTGCGTGCGTGTCAACTGGGTTGGCCGTTTTACTTTGTATTAAATTTGTATTAAAGTTGAATCTGCAGCACACAATACATTACGTTTAACAAAGCCCAATTTAATAATATTCTACTGTGGTAATTCATAACATAATTTATGATTAATATTCAATATGCTGCAGGGGCAACTACCACCTCCTGAGTGCCCATCCACATTAAAAAAACAACACACAAATGCCATACACTTATCGCACGTAAAAAATACAAGCCTTCCCTCATCATAAAGTGGCCTCTAATGGGCAGTCAATCTCTGTGGTAAAAAGTACCATTACAACCATTCTCGCAACAACACTGCCAGAGCGAGAGACAAAGAGAAGGAGGGAAGAAGGGAGACGAGAGAGAGAGAGAGAGAGAGAGAGAGAGAGAGAGAGAGAGAGAGAGAGGCAGAAATTGAACGCAATCCAGGCAAAAGTGAACCTCCAGTCTGTTCACACAGCAGACCGTAGTCAGGGAATATTATCAGAATAATGTCAAATCTGGGAATACATTTTCTTCATCAATGTGTTTGTAAAGGTGTCTACGAACATCCCACATTGGTTTCTATTCAACCACCCTAGGGGAATTTTTGACAGCTGCTGAAAGTCGGGGTACCATCAACAACCAATATATTAAGGAGTGCAGTGCCCGGCCTTGAGTGGGTGGCATATACCGTTGTCCAGAAACACCACAAACCTAATGAGGTGGGGGCTTTTGTTGTGAGTAGTGATGAGCACCATTAGCGCATTCCCCTTAGCTCTCATCAGAAACTGTTACATGTCCGGAGTGATGCGACACAAAGTCACAATTGATTTACGATCACCGGGATGCGCGACGGCTAACCATGGACAGCGCTCGAAGCTTTAGAGACACAGGGCTTTGAAAAGCTTTTAATGGATTTAAATGGAGCCTGGGTGTAAAACATCCCATAGCTGGTTGGGACGGAGGAGCTCCATAGCAACCGGAGCAATGCTAAAAAGGTAAATTGACGGTCACCACTTTCATATATGGATTATACGGGGAGGTATGAACATGTTCGTAGATGGCGTACTCTAGCCTAGGGGGTACGATTATAATAATTAAAATGCCACTTTTGTCA